>NC_089255.1:14426619-14753766 GCF_963930625.1 Muntiacus reevesi | reverse complement strand
AAAGAGATGGGAATACCAGACCACCTGATTTCCCTCTTGAGAACCTGTATGCAGGTCAGGAAGCAACAGTTAGAGCTGGACATGGAACAACAGACTGGTTCCAAATAGGAAAAGGAGTATGTCAAGGCTGTATATTGTCACCCTGCTTATTTAACTTATATGCAGAGTACATCATGAGAAATGCTGGGTTGGAAAAAGCACAAGTTGGAGTCAAGATTGTGGGAGAAGTATCAATAACCTCAGATATGCAGATGACACCACCCTTGTGGCAGAAAGGGAAGAAGAACTGAGGAGACTCTCAATGAAACTGAAAGAGGAGAGGGAAATTTGGCTTAAAGCTCAACATTCAAAAAAAAGATCATGGCATCCAGTCCCTTCAGTTCAGTTCAGTTCAGTCACTCAGTCGTGTCCAACTCTTTGAGACCCCATGAACCACAGCATGCCAGGCCGCCCTGTCCATCACCAACTCCCGGAGTCCACCCAAACCCATGTCCATCAAGTCGGTGATGCCGTCCAACCATCTCATCCTCTGTTGTCCCCTTCTCGTCCTGCCCTCAACCTTTCCCAGCAACAGGGTCTTTCAAATGAGTCAGCTTTTCACATCAGGTCCCCAACTTATTGGAGTTTCGCTTCAACATCAGTCTCACCAATGAACACCCAGGACTGATCTCCTTTAGGATGGACTGGTTGGATCTCCTTGCAGTCCAAGGGACTCTCAAGAGTCTTCTTCAACACCACAGCTCAAAAGCATCAATTCTTTGGCACTCAGCTTTCTAGACAGTCCAACTCTCACATCCATACATGACTACTGGAAAAACCATACTTGACTAGACGGATCTTTGTTGGCAATGTAATGTCTCTGCTTTTCAATATGCTGTCTAGGTTGGTCATAAATTTCCTTCCAAGGAGTAAGCGTCTTTTAATTTCATGGCTCCAATCACCATCTACAGTGATTTTGGAGTCCAGAAAAATGAAGTCAGCCACTGTTTCCACTGTTTCCCCATCTATTTGACATGAAGTGATGGGACCAGATGCCATGATCTTAGTTTTCTGAATGTTGAGCTTTAAGCCAACTTTTTCATTCTCCTCTTTCACTTTCATCAAGAGGCTATTTAGTTCTTCTTCACTCTCTGCCACAAGGGTGGTGCCATCTGCATATCTGAGGTTATTGATATTTCTCCCAGAAATCTTGATTCCAGCTTGTGCTTCTTCCAGCCCAGTGTTTCTCATGATGTACTCTGCATATAAGTTAAATAAGCAGGGTGACAATATACAGCCTTGACATACTCCTTTTAACCAGTCTGTTGTTCCATGTCCAGTTCTAACTGTTGCTTCCTGACCTGCAAACAGGTTTCTCAAGAGGCAGGTCAGATGGTCTGTTATGCCCATCTCTTTCAGAATTTTCCACAGTTCATGGTGATCCACACAGCCAAAGGCTTTGGCGTAGTCAATAAAGCAGAAATAGATGTTTTTCTGGAACTCTCTCGCTTTTTTGATGATCCAGTGAATGTTGGCAACTTGATCTCTGGTTCCTCTGCCTTTCCTCAAACCAGCTTGAACATCTGGCAGCTCACGGCTCACGCGTTGCTGAAGCCTGGCTTGGAGAGTTCTGAGCATTGCTTTACTATAGCGTGTGCTGCTGCTGCTGCTGCTGCTACTAAGTCACTTCAGTCGTGTCCGACTCTGTGCGACCCCATAGACGGCAGCCCACCAGGCTCCCCCGTCCCTGGGATTCTCCAGGCAAGAACACTGGAGTGGGTTGCCATTGCCTTCTCCAATGCATGAAAGTAAAAAGTGAAAGTGAAGTCGCTCGGTCATGTCCGACTCTTAGCAACCCCATGGACTGCAGCCCACCAGGCTCCTCTGTCCATGGGATTTTCCAGGCAAGAGTACTGGAGTGGGGTGCCATTGCCTTCTCCGTGTGAGATAAGTGCAATTGTGCGGTAGTTTGAGCATTCTTTGGCATTGCCTTTGAAGGGATTGGAATGAAAACTGACCTTTTCCAGTCATCCAGTCCCACCACTTCATGACAAATAGATGGAGAAACAGTGGAAACAGTGGCAGACTTTATCTTTGGAGGCTGCAAAATCACTGCAGATGGTGATTGCAGCCATGAAATTAAAAGACGCTTGCTTACTCCTTGGGAGAAAAGTTATGACCAACCTAGACATCATGTTGGAGAAGGACATGGAAACCCACTCCAGTATTCTTGCCTATAGAATCCCGTGGACAGAGGAGCCTGGTAGCTCTGCTGTCCATAGGGTCACACAGAGTCAGGCACAACTGAAGCAACTTAGCATGCATGCATGCATTGGAGAAGGAAATGGCAACCCACTCCAGTATTCTTGCCTGGAGAAGCCCAGGGACAGAAGAGCCTAGTGGGCTGCCGTCCATGGGGTCGCACAGAGTCGGACACGACTGAAGCAACTTAGTAGCAGCAGCAGCAGCAGCAGACAGCATGTTAAAAGCAGAGACATTACTTTGTCAACAAAGGTCCATCTAGCCAAGGCTATGGTTTTTCCAGTAATCATGCATGAATGTGAGAGTTGGACTATAAAGAAAGTTGAGCACTAAAGAACTGATGCTTTTGAACTGTGGTGTTAGAGAAGACTCTTGAGAGTCCCTTGGACTGCAAGGAGATCTAACTAGTCCATCCTAAAGGAGATTAGTCCTGGGTGTTCACTGGAAGGACTGATGTTGAAGCTGAAACTCCAATACATTGGCCACCTGATGCGAAGAGCTGACTCATTTGAAAAGACCCTGATACTGGGGAAGATTGAAGGCGGGAGGAGAAGGGGACAACAGAGGATGAGATGGTTGGTTGACATCACCGACACAATGTACATGAGTCTGAGTAGGCTCCAGGAGTTGGTGATGGACAGGGAGGCCTGGTGTCCTGCAGCCCATGGGGCTGCAAAGGGTTGGACACAACTGAGCGACTGAACTGAACAGGCCAAATATAGTTCAGAAGCTCAGAATGGTTTTCACCTTCTCCAACTGTTGGGGGGAAAACAATCAAAATAAGAATAATATTTTGTGACACATGAAAATTTTACAAAATTCCAACACTGTGTACATAAAGAGAGTTTTCTTGGATCACAGTTACGTTCATTTGTTTACACAGTGTGCCTGCATGGTATAGTGGCAGATTTTTGAGTAGTTGTGACAGAGACTGCATGGCCAGCAAAGGCAAAAATTAAAATATTTACTATCTGGCCCTTTACAGAAAAAGTTGACCAACCCCTGATCTGAAACACAGATTAACAAAACAAAACAAACTATAAACCCCCTGATGGCTTCCATCTCACTCAAGTGTCACTTTCTCAGGGAGACCACTTGAACCACCTATTTAATATTCAATACCTGCCCCTCCCTAAGGTGCGCACTCCTGATCACCCTACCCCCATTCTATTCTTTCCCACAGTAATTGTCATCTTCAAACACTCCATTTTCAGTTTACTTATTACATCTGTGAGTCTGCCTCTACTTCCACAATGAAATCTTCTCTAGAGCAGGGATTTTTGTCCACTGATGGCTCCCAGCACTTACACCTAAAGCAACTGCATTGAATAAATAAGTAAAAACATAAAGCATTAAGTAGGGCTTCCCAGGTGGTCAGGGGTAAAGAATCTGCCTGCCAATTCAGGAGATGCAAGAGATACAGATTCAGTCCCTGGTCTGGGAAGATCCACTGGAGGCGGAAACGGCAACGCACTCTAGTATTCTTGCCTGGAAAATTTCATGGACAGAGGACACACACACACACACACAAAGCATTGAGTGCTGTGCCTAGACCATAGCACTTATTGTTTTCATTACTATTGATTGATTAGAAGTAAGTATACAAGGGCCTAATGTAAAACAAACTTGTAACAGATTTTAATTTCCTCCCCTTCCCTTTATATCTCTTACAGTACTTTGAAAAATGTCTTACCATACTAAGCACTCACTATTCTGATGACTTTCTACTCACCCCTTACCCCTTCCTATCAAGCCAAATACTGGGCCTCTAATCCTTGTCTTCCTCTCAATATTCAGCCCTGTGGCTCTGTGACCAGGGGGAAAGTGTACCCCACCTTATCAGATCTGCCTGAACCACTGTGGATGGTGCTGTGCAGAACTCTGGCACCCATCTGGGAAAGACTATTCAAAAGCAAAACACTTAGGAGGTACAGATGCTTGTCCCTAAGATAAAACTGTGATAAAGTCATCAGGGTTTGCAAATAACCTGGCTGTGTAACTACCATGGCTCCAGTTCAGTTGCTCAGTCGTGTCCGACTCTGCGACCCCATGAATCGCAGCACACCAGGCCTCCCTATCCATCACCAGCTCCCGGAGCTTACTCAAACTCATGCCCATTGAGTCGGTGATGTCATCCAGCCATCTCATCCTCTGTCGTCCCCTTCTCCTCCTGCCCCCAATCCCTCCCAGCATCCGGGTTTTTTCCAATGAGTCAACTCTTCGCATGAGGTGGCCAAATATTAGAGTTTCAGCTTCAGCATCAGTCCTTCCAATGAACACCCAGGACTGATCTCCTTTAGCGTGGACTGGTTGGATCTCCTTGTAGTCCAAGGGACTCTCAAGAGTCTTCTCCAACACCACAGTTCAAAAGCATCAATTTTTCGGCACTCAGCTTTCTTCACAGTCCAACTCTCACATCCATACATGACCACTGGAAAAACCATAGCCTTGACCAGATGGACCTTTGTTGGCAAAGTAATGTCTCTGCTTTTAATGTGCTATCTAGTTTGGTCATAACTTTCCTTCCAAGGAGTAAGTGTCTTTTAATTTCATGGCTGCAGTCACCATCTGCAGTGATTTTGGAGCCCAAAAAATAAAGTCTGACACTGTTTCCACTGTCTCCCCATCTATTTCCCATGAGGTGATGGCTTGTCTTTGTTTAAATAAGAATGTTAGAAGCAAATGTTCAGGACTATTTAAACTCAGATCATTTAGCTCCTAAGGAATTCAAAATATAAGGGTAAACACTTAAATGACTTTAAAGGTAAGCAATATTGGACAGTGTATAACCTATATAGCTCCACTCCTGGTTCTGGGGATCAAGCCATTCTCTCTGGAATATTTGGGGGAAATAAATAAAGATCAGGGGGTAGGGGAGATGAAGTCCATCTGTAGATGTACAATGAAGTCTTACCTCTTGGATTTCCTGAAGTGAAAGTTGCTGTCATGTCCTACTCTTTGTGACCCCATGGACTATACAGTCTGTGGAATTCTCTAGGTCAGAATACTGGAGTGGGTAGCCTTTCCCTTGTTCAGCAGATCTTCCCAACCCAGGAATCAAACCAGGGTCTCTGGTTTTGCAGGCAGATTCTTTACCAACTGTGCTATCTGGGGCATGCTCCATATGAAATTTTCTACATTGTCAGATAGTGTATCTTGGATTTTTATTTTTGAGAATGTGGCCAGCATTTTAATCCATTTAGATTATCTATTCCAACACCCTTATTTTACAAAGAACATGAGGCCCAGAGAGAGACTACCAGTGCTAGGCATATTTCCTGTTACGTAGGTACTAAATATTTACCCATTACTATCCCAGATGGTGGAGTAGAAGGACGTGTGCTCATCTTCTCCTGCGAGAACTCCAAAATTACAGCACGCTGCTGAACAGCCGTCAACAGGAGAATGTTGGATCCCACCAGAAAAGATAACCCACGTCCATGGGCAAAGGAGAAGCCTCAACAAGATGGTAGGAGGGCTGAAATTGCATTCAGAATCAAACCCCATGCCCACCAGAGATGCACAGAGGGCTCAAACAAAACCTTATGCATACCAGGAGAACCCACAGAGACTGAGCCAGACCTGCCTTTGGGTGTTTGAGCGTCTCCTGCGGAGGGACGGGTCAACAGTGGTCTGCCGCAGGGGGGTATGGCACAAGCCCTCTTGGAGGTCACCATTAACCCCACCATAGAGCCGCCAGAACTTACACAGACTCTTGGAGAGCACAAACAAAACCTCGTGCACATCAGGACCCCAGAGAAAGGAGCAGTGACGCCACAAGAGACTGCCCCAGACTTGCCCATAAGCGTCCGGGAGTCTCCAGGGGAGGCGTGGGTCGGCGCTGGCCTGCTGCAGGGTCGGGTGCGCTGGGTGCGGCAGTGCGTGCAAGGGCCCTTTTCAAGGAAGTCACCATTGTCTTCATTACCCCCACCATAGTTTGGCCTCAGGTCAAACTAAATCTGGGCCTAATCTGACTAAATCTGGGCCAATGACTTGATTAAAATTAGTAGGTTGTAGAGTTAGAAGGCCTCCGTAGGCCCTCGCAGCTGGAGACCATCAAGTCCACGATGTGCAGCCTCAACTCCAAAGGTCCCAGGCCAATACTGACCACCACGGACAGACCGTTAGCCACCACAGTCCTTCAGGCAGGGGATTTGAGATTAAGTGAGCTTCTGCATCCTTGCTGGGGTTTCTGGGCTACAGTCATACATTTCTCTAACACCTATCTCACTGGTACCATGTGATGCTATTCTTAACGGGCCCTTCTGAGAAACCTGTCTTGTTCTGAGTCAGTCAGCTCTGTAACCTATGTCCCCATTTGGTTAGACAAAGGATAAGGCCCATGTCAATGGCAGCCATGTTTATAGACTGGACACAAGGGAAGTCCAGAGGGTGCCAGGCGTGAGAACTCTGGCAAACAGGCACATTCTCTCTAGCAGAGTGACCAGCGGACCCACCAGCAGTACACTCTAGAGGACAAAGAGAAGATGTAGGGGGTGCTGTGATGGGTCACCACAGTCCCCCTTTAGGATTGAGGCCCTCATTTTTCCCCACTGCAGGCATTATTGGCTATTCACAACCTACTCCTCTCCTAGACTTGCTCTCAGCCAAATTACACCCCTTCACCAGGAGCAGCCAGCATCTAAGGTCCTGTGGGAGAGTACAAAGGACTGGCCCCATGGACTCAATGTGAAGCATCTCTGAGAGACTTTTGCAGCTCCAGAATTCCCAACGGGGTGGCTGAGGCCTTTGTATTGACTACATCAAGGTCTCACTTCTCCCTTGTCTCTTCCTTCACGTAGGTTTTGATCATAAGTGTTCTTCCCAATAAGTTTCTTGCATATAAATATCCACTGCAGTCTTTTCCTAGGGAATCCTAGGACAGAAAGGAAGCAGACAGTGCAACAGAAGCCTAGATATATTCAGAGGAGACAGTAAGCAAAAGGCCTGACAGTTAGCAGACACCATGTCCTCGCAGAAAACCATTCAGACGTCAGGAGCTACAGTTAAAAGGAGAGAAGAAAAATCCGAAAAGCTCAAATCACTTTCCCAATACATTGTTAGCATCATTTGAAGTAACCCGAGTTGTCTCCTTTCCTTCTCACTGGAAAGACCCTTAGGACCACACTCAGCTGGGTAACTGCCTGGTGTCCTTATTGTTTCTCCACTTCCTGCCTTGACTCTGGGACCATGTGGCCAGGACACTCTGCCCACATTTGTCAGCCTCTCCCTTTGAGGAACTGGCCAGTATTCTCTAAACCCCCAACTTCTGGCTGCCGTCTTGTTCTGAATCAACTGATGACCCAGAACAAAGGTGCTTCCGCCTGTCTGACTCTGAGTCTGGCATGTCCCTTTGGACACTGTCTTGGACTGCTGCCAGTCCCCTGGGGGCTAGTCTGATGGCGGAGTCGTTCTCTGTAGCTCCATGCCCTCCAGCTCTGGCTCCCCTTCTCTCTCCATTACCCCATGATGTTGAGGGTACAGCCAAGTACACTCAGGTTCCATAATCTCCTTTTCCTTTTTGGCTTTAGTTTCACCTCTAAGAAAATACAGACATGGCTTACTACAATTTGAGGATTTTTTTCCCCTCATGTCTTGCTTTCTTGGTCTGCATGTTTCATCCTTTAGCAAGAGACCTTCTTAAAATTTAAAAATTCATGAGGTCAGAACTAAGGATTATGGAGAACAACTAACTGGTAGAATAAAGTGTTCATAGTGAACTTGAAATATTAGTTCAAATATTTCTTGTCATAATATAAAAGTTGGTGGATTGTAAAAAGTTACTTTTTAAATGGATTTATTTATTTATTTATTTTTAAAATAGTGGTATGCAAAATTTTAAGGCTTCCCCGGTGGCTAAGTGGTAAAGAATTTGCCTACCAATGTAAGAGATGTGGGTTCCATCCCTGGGGCAGGAAGATCCCCTGAAGAAGGAAATGGTAACCCAATCCAGTATTATTGCTTGGGAAATTATTGCCATGGGGTCACAAAAGAGTCAGATATGACTTAGCAACTAAATAACAACAATGCAAAATTTTAAATGTACACAAAAGAAATCTTATGATGAAATTTCACGTACCCACCATCCAACCTCATCTACCTAAAATGTACATACTTATTTCTACTATGTTCAGCTGAGTGAGTACAGTCAATAGATGATAAATCAACTAATTTACTTGCATGTAACTCAAGGTCAACCTAAAATGACAACTACTAATCACTTTGTTTGATTGATCTGTGCGTTCCATGACTCCCACATTGAATTGGTTGGAAAAATGAATGATTCTTCTTCCCACCTCTTGACTTTATCACCTTCTCTCTCCATCCTATTTCTATAGTTTAGGGACCTCAGTCATCTCTTGACTGTGTAACTAGATTTTATATTTTGAGATTTTAATGTTGTCAGTACCCTTCCCCACCACACTCCCCAATTTGTTCCTCTCTATTCCTCACATTCAAGCAGAGGGTCAGCTCTCAATGGGACAGCTTCAGAAAGATCTGATACAAAGCAGAAGGCAGAAGTAGGCAAAACTTTCTCACTTTCATTTCCCCAAAACCCAAGCAGTTTGAGGGAAAATTAGAGGGTTTGCAAAGGAAAGAAAGGAAGAAGTCTTTTTGCAGGTATAGATAGTATCTAGGGGCAAAAATAGAGTTCCTTGTTAGGGGCGGTCCCTGATCCACAGGGAGCCTGGTTCTGATTCCTAGGAGGTAGCTAGTACCCAGGGAGGAGTGGCTTCTGGCTGCATGAATCTAGGCTGGGTGACTATAAACAGACTCACAAAAGGTGCCCAAATCCCCAGTGTGGCACAAAGATAGCAGAGAATTCCTGGGGCTAAAGAGACCGTGGGGGTAGGACCAATGGTTGCCTCAGTGGTGCCTCACATCTGATGGGAGCACACTGCCACCCACCCGCGCCTTGGCACTGAGGGGGACTCTGGAGCTGTGTGAAACCAGCCCTGTCAGTGAAGCAGGGAAGAACTCAGTTTCAAGTCTCAGTGGGATGCCCACTGAATCAGTTAAGTAACTTGCCCACATTTATACAACTGCGAACGCATGGCAGAACTGATATTTAAGGCCAAGTCTGTTAGCTTTACTCCAACCCCCCACCTCGCCTTCCCAGTTACTTTACAGCAGGGGTCCCCAACTTTCAGGATTTAATGCCTGATGATCTGAGGTGGAGCTTATGTCATAATCATAGGAATAAAGTGCACAATAAATGTAATGTACTTGAATCATCCTGAAACTATCCTTCCCACCCTGCTCTATGGGGAAAATTTGTCTTCCACAAAAATGATCCCTGATGCCAGAAAGGTTGGGGACCATTGCTCTACAGGATTATAGAAATTCAGTGCCTTAACACCTCCATCAGCTTCCTGAGGAGTGACTGAAATCCTTTTGCCCCAGAGATATGAGGGTACGTCAGACACCATTTCAGCTGACTTCTCTCCTGAGGGGGCTGTGAGGGTGAAGGAGCTGAGGCCAGCACAGCCCCAGACCCTCTAAGGCTCACTGAGCCACGATGCCTGATGATGCCTGGCCTCAGGTTCCTCTGTGAGATGGAGCTACAACATCATCATCATAGGGTTCCTGGTGAGCAGGAGATAAGATAATGAGAGGAAATGTACTATAACACGTGTCTGATATTATTAGGAATAATATTAGGAAGAAAAATAATAACTAGTACTTTCATACCTCATAACCATGCCCCAAAGCCTGCTGGACCTTCATTTTTTTTTTTAATTTAATCTAATTTTTATTTTAATTGGAGGCTAATTATTTTACACTATTGTGGTGGTTTTGCCATACATTCACATGAATCAGCCATGGGTGTACATGTGTTCCCCATCCTGACCCTCCCTCCCACTTCCCTCCCCCGTTATGTTCCTGCATCTCAACTTACGCAGAGCCTGCTCCACTTTCCTGGACATCTTGCCCCACTCTCCATTTGCAAACTCCTTTTTTTAAGTGAATAATTCTATTTTATCTTTTCTATTGTTTGGCTGCACTACACAGTGTAAAGGATCTTAGATTCCCTACCAGGGATTGAACCTGCACCCCCTGCATTGGAAGCTCAGAGTCTTAACCACTGGACCACCAGGGAAGTCTGCAAACTCCTGTTGATCTAGTCTCACTGTCACCTCCTCTGAAGGCTCTCCCCACCCAAAAGCCCTAAGTGACGCACCCCTTCTCTGGGCAGTCCCTACCCGCATGTGTTGCCCCTACAGTGCTGAAATTGCCCCACTTGCCAGCCCATCAGCCCAATCCTCTTCCCCTGCAGCCTCCCTTCTCCAGTTAAACTAGCAAGTTTCTGGAGAGTGGGGGCTGTCTTATTTACTGAATTTCTAAGGTCAAGATAGAACAGGGCCTCACACAAAATAGACACTCAAGGTTTTAAAATCTGTTGAAGGAAGGCACAAATATGCCCTCTGAGTCATCAAACAGAGATTCATTTGTGGCCCCAGTGGTTTCAGTGCCAAATATGTCTTACTATAATTGAATTTCCTAAAAATTGATAATACAAACAAAGTTTAAACATAACATAGCTAGTCAACAGCCACCCATAAGCACAACATAAGCTGCTCCTCAAAGGGCTTGATAATTTTTTGGCTTGCCTAAGGAACTTCAAGAGACGTTTACTGAAAACATTCTCTGACATAAATCATACCAATGCTTTCTTAGGTCAGTCTCTCAAGGCAATAGAAATAAAAGCACAAATAAGCAAATGGAACCTGCATATAAGTTGAATAAACAGGGTGACAATATACAGCCTTGACGTACTCCTTTTCCTATTTGGAACCAGTCTGTTCTTCCATGTCCAGTTCTAACTGTTGCTTCCTGACCTGCATACAGATTTCTTAAGAGGCAGGTCAGGTGGTCTGGTATTCCCATCTCTTTCAGAATTTTCCACAGTTCATGGTGATCCACACAGTCAAAGGCTTTGGCATAGTCAATAAAGCAGAAATAGATGTTTTTCTGGAACTCTCTTACTTTTTTGATGATCCAGCAGATGTTGGCAATTTGATCTCTGGTTCCTCTGCCTTTTCTAAACCCAGCTTGAACATCTGGAAGTCCATGGTTCATGTATTGTTAAAGCCTGGCTTGGAGAATTTTGAGCATTACTTTACTAGCGTGTGAGATGAGTGCAATTGTGCAGTAGTTTGAGCATTCTTTGGCATTGCCTTTCTTACCATACTAAGTAAAGTAAATAAGAAAGAGGACAAATACCATATGATATCACATCAAATTGCCAACATCTGTTGGATCATAGAAAAGGCAAGGGAATTCCAAAAAAATTTAATTCTGCTTCATTGACTATGCTAAAGCCTTTGACTATGTGGATCACAACAAACTGTTAAAAAATTCTTAAAGAGATGGGAATACCTGTCTCCTAAGAAACCTTTATGCAGATCAAGAAACAACAGTTAGAACCAGATATGGAACAACTGACTGGTTCCAAATTGGGAAAGGAATATGTCAAGGCTATATTTAGTCATCTTCCTTATTTAACTTCTATGCAGAGTACAGCATGAGAAAAGCTGGACTGGATGAAGCACAAGCTGGAATCAAGACTGCCAAGAGAAATATCAACAACCTCAGATATGCAGATGATACCACCCTTATGGCAGAAAGTGAAGAGGAACTAAAGAGCCTCTTGATGAGCGTGAAAGAAGAGAGTGAAAAAGCTGGCTTAAAGGGCATCTGGTCCCATCACTTCATGGCAAATAGATGGGGAAACAGTGGAAACAGTGACAGATTTTATTTTCTTTGGCTCCAAAATCACTGTAGAGGATGACTGCAGTCATGAAATTAAAAGGTGCTTGCTCCTTGGAAGAAAAGCTATGACAAATCTAAACAGCATATTAAAAAGCAGGGATATCACTTTGCCAAAAAAGGTCTATATAGCCAAAGCTATTGTTTTTCCAGTTATCATGTATGGATGTGAAAGTTGGACCATAAAGAAGGCTGAGCACCAAAAAATTGATGCTTTTGAACTGTGGTGTTGGAGAAGACTCTTGAGAGTCCCTTGTACTGCAAGAAGATCTAACCAGTCCACCCTAAAGGAAATCAACCCTGAATACTCATTGGAAGGACTGATGCTGATGCTGAATCTGAAGCTCCAGTACTTTGGCCAACTGATGTGAAGAACTGACTTATTTGAAAAGACCCTGATGCTGGGAAAGATCGAGGGAAGAAGGAGAAGAGGGTAACAGAGGATGAGATGATTGGATGGCATCACTGACTCAAAGGATATGAATTTTAGCAAGCTCTGGGAGATCATGAAGGACCATCTGGCATGCTGCAGTCCATGGGGTCACAAAGAGTTGGACACAACTTAGCAACTGAACAATAACAACACATGTGGAGTTGTTGGGCTGCACTCCACGGCCTACAGGGCCTGTGGTTGCTCAACCTCAAGACTGAAGAAAGAGCCTGGAGTCAGCAACAGAGACACCAATGGTTTAAAGGATGGGGGAGTTTACACATCTGAAGCTAGGACCTGGAGTGATACCCCACCATGTGTGGAGCACAGCAGGGAGGACATGGTGGTAGTCTTTGCTCCCAAGGGGAAGGAGAGATTACCAGTTACCAGGAAATTGATATCAGGTGGGCTCATTAGTTACCAGAGAAACCAGAAGAGGAGCAAGCCCTTACTGCTCCATTGATGAGAAAAATGCCTAGCTGGTGGCTGGGACAAGTACAGAGGAAGGTTAGTCTAGTGTATGAGATATAAGTGAAGCAGGCACTGGTTGGGCAAGAGATGTACGGAGGAGCCTGGTGAACTACAGTCCATGGGGTCATATAGTGTTAGATAGGACTGAGCAACTAACACACACACTCACACCCCACATACACTGTGTAACACAGGGAACTATATTCAATATCCTGAGTGGAAAAGAATGGAAAAAAATATCCATAATGGAAAAGAATATTTTTAAAATGTATATATATGTGAAAGTGAATTATGGCAGAAATTAACACAACATTGTAAATCAAATATACTTCAATTTTAAAAAGTTTTTAAGTCTAAAAAAAAGAAACATTTGCTGAATAATTGGTCAACACCAATAATATAACCTTCCTTGAGCAGTGTGAGGACAGAATTCACTGCATTAATTCTTACTGCTTAGCACAAGCTGAAGTGTGTTCTATGTTTCATAAATTATGGGAATTGAGAACAAGCTTTTTCCTCTTAAAAAATATCAAATTTGAGTATATCAAGGCCTGATGCCAAGAACTATGAGATTGTTGGGATAATCTAAGGTCTAGATTCTAGACAGCCCTGCCTTCAATTGTTTACAGCCTAATGCTAGAAGATAATAAACAATACACCATTCCTATCTTAACCTTGGCTTCTGCTTAAGTCCGCAGATTTGTGCTCTGTCTTCTATACCTGAACTGGTCAATGAGAAGTTAATGAACGAAGAAGTCTTCCAAGCCCTAAACCAACAACTGTCCCAAATATTGACTAGACTGACTGATCAGCCTCAGACAATTCACAATGAATGATGGAAGGGGTGATTCACAGTGAAAGAAGGAGATTCAATCTTACAGCAAACAGTACTAGATTAAATTGTCTCCCATAATGCTAATGCAAACAGCTAGGCCATCAAAAGTACGGATTGCCACTTAGGCTAATATATTTTGTTTGCCTCTGGCCAAAAGTCATGACTGAGCGACTGAACAACAACAGAATTTTGTTTGCCTGATGCCCTCTGGAGCTGTTTATGTCTCTGCAAAGATGACAGATGTATGTGATATCTTAGTTTGGAGTAAGAACAATGAGGTCTTCTCTAAGTTTTGGAATAGACTTCCCATGTGTTGCTGATAGTAAAGAACCCGCCTGCCAATGCAGGAGATGCGGGTTCCATGCCTGGGTCAGGAAGATCCCCCATAAAAGGATATGGCAATCCACTCCAGTATTCTTGCCTGGGAAATCTCATGAACAGAGGATCTTGGCGGGTTACAGTCCCTGGGGTCACAAAGAGTCAGACACGACTGAAGCCACTTAGCATGCATGCATGCTTCTTATGTATAAGTTTTGTATAGCAGGTCTCAGGACATCTGTCATCTTTTACAACACCCAGTGAACTCTAAATACAAATGGTGCATTTACTCCTAAGGAAAAAAATGGACATTGAGATGTAGTTTTATCCTGTCTGGCTTCCATATCTCCCTTAGTCTTGAAGAAACTTCGAGGGATTCAAGGTTGGGTATCTCAGGCAAGCAGAGCAAATGAGTGTCTTCCCTGGGAATCTAGCACCAAAACTATTAATCAGAGATTCCATTTTCAGTGGGACTGGTTTACAGATAGGACTTACAAACTCAGGATCTGAGACTGATGGCTTCTGCCACATGACCTGTGGAACAAAGAAAGTAAAAATGTAGTCGGGAAAAAAGCAAGATGGAGAAGATGCAAAATGAAAGAGAAAGTTCTGGCACCAATCCATGTTCTTTTCTGAGATTTGGCTACTTATTGCGATTCTATGAGGCTCTTCTGTATCCTCATAATAAATCTCTTTTTGCTTAACTTGGTGCAAATTTTCTTCTATTACCAATTTGTCTTTACCAATTATATTTGACTTTATTAGTCAGAAGATTCAAAACTAATACACAATTTAGTGGCAAACAAACTGCAATAAGAATTTGAGCACATATAATACAATGATGCTAGAACACTGTCAAGAAATTCTTGTGAAATGAATTGAGACCAGTGATTTCCTGGTAAATGCTTACTGATGGGCTTCGTGGGTAGGCGGGAGGGGTAAGCCCTAATTTGTAGCATTTGCCAATTTCCAAGGTGTAAATACTTTCAAGATATCAATGTGAAGTCAGCACATACAGAGTTAGAAGTAGCATACTATTATATAGTATCTCTACAGTATACATACAAAAGATGTACATTACCTCAAAAGCATTGCTAATAGTAACATGTAGTAAAATAATTAGTAAATGATGAGGATTGAATAAAGATTTATCACTTTTGTTTTAAATAGAATGTATTTAATACATTCCAATTTATGCTGTTTAATTTTAACAATGGCTGTTTAATAACTGAAATTCCTATAAATTTGACCATCTGCTTTTGCAAACTGGTACAAACTGACTCTAGCACACCACTGATTAAGATGAATGTTTGTTGGTCAAATTCTCATACAGATTTATTATCAGGTTAATATAATTGTTAGGGGAACCACTGAATGAATCCACCCACCCTGGCCTGGCCTGATTGTAACCACTTGCAGGAGTTAATCTTACAATAGGAGGTCATGGTAAGGAACTTGAAACTAACAAGTTACCAACAACCAGAAGAATTTGGGAAAGGTCAAAAGGAGAGAGGAGACTCCAGTCCATATGTCCTGTTAATCTGCCAGAATCCTTCTTGCTGGATTCCATCTAGGCTGAGCCATGTACAAACCACCAGGAAGGAGTCTGAGTCAGAATGATAGGCCTGAGACAACCTGGAGTCTAACCCCATTACCATAAAACCTGAGACTGTGAGCCACATGTCAGAGTAATTCTCCTCACTTCCCTTACCCTACAGCTCTCCACCAGGGCTGCTGTTGCTCAGTCGCTTAGTCATGTCCAGCTCTTTGCGACCCTGTGGACTGCAGCACTCCAGGCTTCCCTGTCCTTCACCATCTCCCAGAGCTTGCTCAAACTCATGTCCATTGAACCAGTGATGCCAGCCAACCATCTCATCCTCTGTCATCCCCTTCTCCTCCTGCCTTCAATCTTTCCCAGCATCAGGGTCTTTTCTAATGAATTGGCTCTTTGCATCAGGTGGCCAAGGTATTGGAGCTTCAGCATCCATCCTTCCAATGAATTTTCAGTGTTGATTTCCGTTAGGATTGACTGGTTGGATCTCCTTACAGTCCAAGGGAGTCTTAAGAGTCTTTCCCAACACCACAGTTCCAGAGCATCAGTTCTCCGGTGCTCAGCCTTCTTTACCACCAGGGTGCCTTTTCCCAATAAAGTCTCTTGTCTTGTCTGCATGTGCGTCTCCTCAGGCAATTCATTTCTGGGTGTTAGACAAGAACCCACTCTTAGGCCCTGGAAGGGGTCCACCTTCCTGCAACATAATAACTGATGCAGAGTAATCTCACCTAACCCTTCATTCCTATGGCTTGACACGACATATTATTTTGTTGTTGCTAAATCAGAACTTTCTCATTTCCCCTGGAAGCTGTTCTAAATGTTTACCCATCCTTCTTTCTAAATAAGTGATGTCCCACACTTTCCAAGCCCTCATCTCCCACCCCTAAGCTTAAGCTACGAGCCATCTCCTCAGGGACATCAGGTCATTAATTGCAGACAGCACATCCAAACCTGAACTCATTATTTTCTGCCTGAACTTGCTCTTCCTCCCCACTCTTCACCTATTTACACCCTAACCACAAAGAACTATTTGTTCCCTATCTCACTTAATATCATCTCAAATTCTCTCTGTTTACCAAGGTGGAACTCTGAATGCAGTGGCTCCCAACCTAGGCTACATTCAAAAATCCCTGCACCTGAGTCCCATGGGCAGCGATTCAGACTTAATTGGTTTGAGGTGTGGCCTGGGCATTGTGGGAGGGGAGGCTTAAAAGATTCCCAGGTGATTCTGATGTTCAGCCAAGTTGCAAACCACTGCTTTACTGTCATCCTTACCTACTCCCTCCTAGAATTTATTAAATTGGCTGCAAAAACCAGCCAATTCCGTCTCCAAAATGTCTCTTAATCCCACTGCAAATCTCCATTTCTAGTCTTCTTGCTCCTTCACTCCCTCACCTGGACTACCATAATGGCTTCTTGACCCGTCTCCCCACAGTCAGTCCCTCCTCCTCTCAAACATCCTCTTGCATTTATCAGAGTGATCTTTCCCAAATACAGGTCTGGTCGTGTCTTAACACCCACTAAAAATCCATTATAGTGGCAAGCATTTGCACCACAATATTTGGATGCAAGAAATATTGCATCTCATTATCTCTCTCAATCAAATTAAATTGACTTTGAGCATCCATTTTCTAGAAGAGTGGCTTATTACTGAGGATCTTCTTTCCTATAATTATACAAGAATCCCAGGAGGCCCTAACAAGCCAGAAAATATGAGGAAAGGCCATCAAGGTACATCCTGGTCACTCACTGCTGAGTGCTATTTACCCAATTTATAAACCAAGTCCTTCCCCTTTGAGTCAAGCAGGTCACAAAGATCTTTCATCCAGACTTCAAGGCTCCAGCTTGTAGGGTCTGGCCTCCTAGTGCTGTGCTAGGTCACTCAGTCGTGTCCGATTCTTTGCAACCCCATGGACTATAGCCCTCCAGGCTCCTCTGTCCATGGGGATTCCCCAGGAAGAATACTGGAATGGGTTGCCATGCCCTCCTCCAGGGGATCTTCCCAACCCAGTGATTGAACCCAGGTGTCCCACATTGCAAGCAGATTCTTTACTGTCTGAGCAACCAGGGAAGCCCAAGAATACTGCAGTGGGTAGCCTATCCCTTCTGCAGAGGATCTTCCTGACCCAAAAATCGAACTGGGGTCTCCTGCCCTGCAGGCAGATTCTTTACCAGCTGAGCTACCAGGGAAGCCCCTGGCCTCCCTGGGCCAGCCTCAGTCTGGGGCACTGGGTACCAGTGATTGCTCTAGAGTTCACCACCCATGAACCCTCTATCCCAGAACACTCGGTCCCCTCCTTGCCTCCTCAACCCTTGAAGTCTTCCTTATCCCAGAGGAACAAGCTTCAGATTCCAACACAAAGTCCTATTTTCTGAAGGGCACCTGGCCTGGCAGGCCTGCCCCCACTTGGCACAGAGGAAAATCCTGGTCCTGGCCTGGTCTAAGCAGGTCACAGCCCTGGGCCCAGAAATAGTGTGGGGCCAACACCACTAGCACAGATAGTTGTGACTCTCCCTTTTCTAGGCATTTGTTGTGGACTCACCCACTGTCTTATCAACACATTCCTCTTTTACTTAACCCTATGGAGTTGCAAAATAATGGAAGGAAGGAGTGATTCATCAATGATTAGCCAAGCTACTGTTGCTCACGTTCTTGCAGAATCTAGCATCAGCCCTAAAAGAGTTCATGGGATCTGGGAGTTTGAGAAGAGTGTCTCTGTTCAGTTGGTCCCTCAGCATCTTCTTGGCCACTTCCAGTCACTCTCCCTGGGTATGCAGGGAACATAATGAGCTACCTGTAGTTCACCAACCATGTACCTCTTGTGGCTTCCATAAGCTTGCTTATGCTGGTCTCTGCCTCTAACACCTCTCTCCTCTTTTCTAACCTGGTGAACTCCTATTCTTTAACACTCACTTCTGTTGCAGGAAGGGGGACCCAAGAGTAGGGTCTTGTCTAACACTCAGAAATGGATTGTCTGAGGAGGCACACATACTGACAAAGCAAGAGACTTTTTTGGGAAAGGGTGCTCTGGTGGAGAGCAGAAGCATAAGAGAAGCCAGGAGAACTGTTCTGACACACGGCTTGCGGTCCTGGGTTTTACGGGAGTGGGGTGGGTTTCCAGGTTGTCTCTGGCCAGTCACTCTGACTTGGTCCTTCCTGGTGGCGCACACATGGCTCAAGCAAGATGGATTCCAGCAAGGAGGATTCTGGGAAGTTGGCAGGATGTGTGGACTGGTATCTCTTCTCTCCTTTTGACCTTTCCCGAATTCTTCCAATTAGTGGTAGCTTTTTTATTAGTTAATAACTAATTCGTTATTGGTTCCATGTTTCTTACCAGGAGCTCCTATTGTTTAGATAACTCATGCAAGTGGCTACTATCTTGCCTGGCTAGGGCGGGCAGTTTCAGTCAGCGTTTCTCCTAACACTTTAATGTCATCTTCTCTGAAACTCTTGTAAAAGCATTTTGCAAACACTTGAGATATACCTTCACCTTAGGCCCCATCACATTACTACCATTAATACTATACATGTTGGGACTTCCCTGGTGGTCCAGTGGCTAAGATGCCATTCTCCCAGTGCAGGGGGCTTGGGTTCAATCCCTGGTGGGGGAACTAGATCCCACATGCTGCAACTAAGACCCAGCACAGCTGGGAAAAAAAAAAGAATACTATACATGTTACTTCCTGTGATAGTGAATATCTTATGGATAGAAACTGTGTTTTCCTTTAGCAACTTTCCCAAGTCAGGCATATGTTAGATGGATCTAAATTCCTAGAGTTTAGAGCTATAAAGGAGCCTTTTGGATGGCATGACCGACTCAATGGATGTGAGTCTGAGCCAAAGTCTGGGAGACAGTGAAGGACAAGGAAGCCTGGCATGCTGCAGTTCATGGGGTCTCAAAGAGTTGGACATGATTTAGCAACTGAACAACAACCACAGCAAAGGAAACTTGGAGATCATCTAATCCAGTGGTTTTCAAACTCTAGTTCTGCAATCTCTCTTCAAACAGAATCTTACTTGGAAATGATGTTTAGATAGGTGACAACAGAAAAGCTCAAGTTAAAGCAGACGAGATGCTGGAACCAAGAGAGAAGCCTATGGACCTACCACCACAGGTCAAAAATTGAAAATTCTCAGGACTTGCTCAATGCCTTCATTTTACTGATGAGACAACCGTGGTCAGGGAACATTACTGTTTCATAAAAATCTACTTCAGCCTGTATCCTTAGAACGTTGTTGCTTTACGCTCTCTGATCTTCTAGAATCATCACAGCCTCACAAGAAGAATCAATGACCCATTTTTAAAGCCTTTGTGGGATAAACGATTTCCTTTGCCGTATCTTATGCATAATATTAGCCAATTCTTCAAGGAAGGTGTTTACAGGCAAGTTATTACTGTGTCAGGATTGCAGAAACATGTATAGCAATTATCTGGGGTTTTTTTTGTTGTTTTTTTTGCTTAAAAAATTTTCCCCTATAATATTGTGTGGGTGTTTGTAAAATTAACAGGCTTGAGTCCATGCCATATAGCTCTGCCAGTGTGCCTCAGTGAGCAGTTCCAACCTGCAAAAATACTCTTCCAGGCTGAAGATACTCAGGAAGTATCTGTAATCTATGTGACAAGATCTAGTTTGGTTTTTGTTGTTGTTTTTAAATTTTCCAGGAAGTAGACTAAAGCACTCCCTCCCTCTAAAAGCCACAGAGCTTTGAGATGCAATGTTGAGGGTAGAGGCATTTGCTTATTCTTAAGCAGGTCTCAGGTACTTTTAAATTACAAGGGAAGACATTGGAAATTCTCAGGGTCAGATCACAATTGCCTTAGGAGAAATGCATACTGTGAATTCCCGCAGAGAGAATATCATCAATGCCATCAGATTCATAACTCTTTAAATCATAACATTTCTCTCCTTTCCACTGTCACCACCCTAAGACAGGTCTCACCATCTCTTGCATGTATCATTGCTTTATATATATAATACATATATATATATATATAATTTATTTTTTTTTTATTTTGGGCTGTGCTGGGTCACTGTTGCTGTGTGGACCTTTTCTCCAGTTGCAGCAACCGAGGGCTACTCTTCATTGCCGCGCAGGCTTCTTGATGCGGAAGCTTGATGCAGAAGCTTGATGCGGAAGCTTGTTTGGGAGCACATCTTCTAGGGCACTCCCACTTCAGCAGCTAAGGCATGTGGGCTCGACAGTTGCAGTTCCTGGGCTCTAGAGTACAGGCTCAATAGTTGTGGCACACCAGCTTCGTTGCTCCTCAGGATGTGGGATCTTCCTAGACCAGGGATTGAACCCATGTCTCTTCCATTGGCAGGTGGATTCTTTACCACTGAGTCACCAGGGAAATCCCCAGGCTATTTCAAATCCTAAAAGATGATGCTGTTAAAGGGCTGCATTCAATATGCCAGTAAATATGGAAAACTCAGCAGTGGTCACAGAACTGGAAAAGGTCAGTTTTCATTCCAATCCCAAAGAAAGGCAATGTCAAAGAATGCTCAAACTACCGCACAATTGCACTCATCTCACATGCTAGCAAAGTAATGCTCAAAATTCTCCAAGCTAGGCTTCAACAGTATATAAATCGAGAACTTCCAGATATTCAAGCTGGATTAAGAAAAGGCAGAGGAACCAGAGATCAAATTGTCACTATATATTGGATCACTATATATTTTTCTATATATAGAAAAAGAAAATTCCAGAAAAACATCTACTTCTGCTTCATTGACTATGGTAAAGCCTTGACTGTGTGGATCACAACAAATTGGGAAACTCTGAAAGAGTCTGGAAACACCAGACCACCTTACGTGCCCCCTGAGAAACCTGTCTGCAGGTCAAGAAGCAACAGTAGAACTGGACATGGAACAACTGACTGGTTCCAAATTGGGAAAGGAGTACATCAAGGCTGTATATTATCACCCTGCTTATTTAACTTATATGTAGAGTACATCATGAGAAATGCTGGGCTGGATGAAGCACAAGTTGAAATCAAGATTGCTGGGAGAAATATCAATAACCTCAGATATGCAGATGACGCCACAGTAATGACAGAAAGTGAAGAAGAACTAAAGAGCCTCTTGATGAAAGTGAGAGAGGAGAGTGAAAAAGTTGGCTTAAAACTCAACATTCTGAAAAGTAAGATCATGGCATCAGGTCCCATCACTTCATGTCAAATAGATGGGGAAACAATGTAAACAGTGAGAAACTTTATTTTCTTGGGCTCCAAAATCACTGCCGACGGTAACTGCAGTCATGAAATTAAAAGACACTTACTCCTTGGAAGAAAAGCTATGACAAACCTAGACAGCCTATTAAAAAACAGAGACATTACTTTGCTTACAAAGGTCCAACTAGTCAAAGCTATGGTTTTTCCAGTTATCATGTGTGGATGTGAGAGTTGGACCATAAAGAAGGCTGACCGTTGAAGAATTGATGCTTTTGAACTGTGGTGTTGGGGAAGACACTTGAGAGTCCCTTGGACTACAAGGAGATCCAATCAGTCCATCCTAAAGGAAATCAATCCTAAATATTCATTGGAAGGACTGATGCTGAAGCTCCAATACTTTGGTTACTTGATGCCAAGGGCTGACTCATTTGAAAAGACCCTGATGCTGGGAAAGATTGAAGGTGGGAGGAGAAGGGGATGACAGAGGATGACATGGTTGGATGGCATAACTCACTCAATGAACATGAGTTTGAGCAAGCTCCAGGAGATGGTGAAGGACTGGAAAGCCTGGCGTGCTGCAGTCCATGGGGTCGCAAAGAGTCGGACACAGCTGAGCAACTGGACAACCACCATTGCTGTTTCCCTCTGACAAATGTCTCTGTCTTTAGTTTCTACCCGTTGGATCCAGCTTTTGAGCTGCTGCTAGAGAGGAATTTTGCAAATACATTTGTGTCCTTGGGAAGGGGTGGTGACCAAAAGGAGCTTCTGGGATGCTGATGTCCTGATTTGAGTTCTTGGTTACATGGATGTGTTCACTCATTCATGATTTGCATACGTTTCTGTCTTGGTGCATTACTCTTATCGTGGCAGGTTTATTTAAACTGTTAGACTGTGATCCAAGGATACTTCTTTCATTATCTTTGCATCCTGGTATCCAGCACACGTGGGTTATTCTACACATTATTGTTGAATGTTACAGGCATAAATAATCAAATGAAGAAATAGGATTGAAGAGTCAGATGGCAAGGGCCAGAGAATCTTTCCTAGGGTTGGATGATTACCTACACTAAAATGGAATTATGAAAACTGGAGCAGTGGGTAGAGAAAAGAGTAGGTTGGACAGTTGTTTGCAAGTGTTGTGTTTAGATAGGAGGAAGGTCAGAGTGAAGTGAGGCAGTTATAGGACACCAGCCAACACAAGCCAGACTGGGATCCCCATGTCTTGTTCCACTTCAGGGCACAACTCCTTCTTCCTCTTTTTTAAAAAAATATTTATTTATGTGTTTGGCTGTGCCAGGTCTTAGTCGCAGGTTGCAGCATGGGGGACATAGTTGCCTGAGCAGGGATTGAACCTGGGTCTCCTGCATCATGCACATGGAGTCTTAGCCATTGAACCACCAGGGATGTCCCCAACTCTCCTTCTTGACATCCCTCTTCTGAGACTGCCATCCTCCCCAACACAAAACTCTTCCTATGTTTTCTCTTTTTTGTCCCCTCCACCTTCAGTTTGCTGCCAAGATGTATGTTTCTCAAATCAACCCTTCTTCAGTTTTGATCACTGGCCTCCTTATTAAGATCCTCCTGACTCTAATAGTTCCTACCTGGTCCCCCAATTAGGACTTCTTGTGGCATGGAGCTGATATTGGAAATGGACTGATTTTTTTAAAAATAGAAAATTAAAAAAGGCTTGCAGGGGAAGATTCATCACAAGATTACAGGGATGACCTCTGGAACCTCAAAAAAGAAACGCTAGAGTTAGGGACAAGAAAAACACCAAGGTTTGCTGCCTCTTTCGGTGTATTTCTTGGTAGTTTTAGTCTATGCCTCTCTTTCCTTTTCCTCAGGCCTCATCATGGAAATCATGGTCAATGGACCCACAACTGAGGTTTTCCATCTGCTTCCAAGAGACCACTTTGGACAGGAATGAGAATGTCTCGGACTCAATACCAAATCTCCATGCAAGCGACTCTGATTGGTCTCCTGGGGCAGGCCTCTGCCTTGGGATCACTTAGCTGCGTTCCGAGGACCTCGTCCAAGTGCACCATAGACTGTTCATGATGAAGCACCATTTCCATGAAGGAGGGTCACGGCCAGAGAAGCGGACCTGGACAAGCAATCCAACAATGAATTTATACCTTTGTCCCTGACTCTGCCTGGCCTTGTTGTCACAGGGCTATCCTTCCCAAAGGAGACCGCTGAATAAGTCACTTTGACTTAGCAACTTGACCTCGGCTGGAAGGTTACCTCACCTGTGGTCACAGCCCAGGGTGGCCTATAGCTGCCGAATAGTGAGGCCAAATGGGTATTGTAACTTGACCAGGGGCAGCACTGCCAGGCACTATTCCTGGCAGGATTCCCCACCCGAGGGGCTGAGGCTTTGTCAAGCTGGCACTGCAATTCTACTTCTTCCTCCATCCTTCCTGTGTCCCGTTCCAGCCTTCCGTGGGTGTTGATCTCTAGTGCACTGTCTCAGTGTTTGCTTCCAGAGGAACAAGGCTTCGGCAGTTCACGGGTCTTTCTGTCCATCTAGATTTCCCATTTCCTACCATCTCTTCCTGCCTCAATTTGTCCTACTCTTCAGATGTCATCTCTTCTCAGAAGCCTTGCCTAGTTGCCCCAGTCAGACATACTCCCACCATTCAGGAATCTGTCACCACCTTAGTTGGTGTACCTCTTTTATTGAAATTGTCTGCTTCTCCCCAGTATTGTAGCTACTTGTGAGCCTTTCCACCACCACCCCCCATCCCCACAATACACACTAATCAGTGAGTTCTTGGAATGAGAGGCCTAGTTTTGCCCTTTTTTTCCTCTCTTTCTCCAAAGCTCTGCTCAGGACATGGTCAATCCTCAGTGAGGGATTATTATTATTATTAATTTATTTGGCTGTAGCATGTCTTAGTGGCAGGGCGCAGGATCTTCGGTGTGGCTCAGAGGAGTTGTAGTGCACAGGAACCAGAGATAAGGGGCTCAGTAGTTTTGACCTCTGGGTTTAGTTGCCCTGTGGCAGGTGGGATCTTAGGTTCCCACCCCCCTGCACTGGCAGATGGATTCTTAACCTCTGGACCACCAGGCAAGTCCTCATCAGTGAGGGGTTATTAATGTTCTGAAACACTTGGGAGAATCAGGCAGTAAATGAATATAAACTGCCAAAACTCTTTAAAAAATTCTTTTTATTGAACAAGATAGGATAAATTTTAACATACCAAAAGTTTGCAAAATTCTTTAATCTTCACCGCTAGTCTATAAGCTTCTACACAACAGAGATGATATTTTACCAATGTAGTCATATCCCTCCCAAGCAAATTTTAGTAAGATAGAGGCTAAACCCACCAGGTCTGTAGCTCATTAGACCTGGGGTTACATCTTGACTCTGTCATTTACTTCCTGCACACCCTTGATCAATTCACTTCATTCATGTAACACTTAATTTTTCACCTGTACAATGGGAAATACCTGTAAAGCATAAGGTTGTCAAGGCCACTAAATGAGATAACCATATGAAGTATAGGGTCTGGGTTGGGTAAGGGTGTGATAACAACTAATTTTATTTGTTATTAAAGGGTGTTCTATAATGTTTACTAAATGAATGGGTGAGTATAAAGCAAGGAGGAGGAAGAAAATAACTTGGAGAAAATCTTTGTAAATATTTGCTGAAGGTAAATACCACGAGTCAAAGGATGAGATGCCAAGTCTTGTGAATTTTTTAAAAATTAATTAATTAATTTTTGGTAATGCTAGGTGCTCGTTGTTTTGTGTGGGCTTTCTCTAGCTGTGGTGGTGAGTGGCGCGGTGGAGGAGGCGGGCCGTTCTTTGTGGCGGTGCACGGGCTTCTCACTGCAGTGGCTTCTCTTGATGCGGAGTACAGGCTCTAGGCTCGTAGGCTCAGTAGTTGCAGCTCGAGGGCTCTAGAGCGTAGGCTTAGTGGCTGTGGTGCACGGGCCTAGAGGCCCCACAGCACGTGAAATCTTCCTGGACCAGGGATTGAACCTGTGTCCCCTTCACTGGCAGGTGGGTTCTTATAGACTGTGCCACTAGGGAAGTCTCAAGTCCCGTGAATTTCATAACTCTTTCATCCTACTTGTAAATAAGTGTTTGCCCATGCCCATAGTAGGCACTCAATAAATGGAACTCTTCCAGAGACCAAAACGGGCAGATCAACGAAACAGGCTTGTCTGTTTTACACTAGAGGAACTGCTCTCAAATCATTTGGTTTTAGGAGTGCTTTACGCTCTTAAAAATTATCAAGGATTCTAAGAACTTTTATATGGGCTACATCTGTTGCTATGCACAGTTTTAAAAATGAAAACCAAGAACATTTTAGATATTGTTTTATTCTTTGAAAAATAACAATAACAAGCATGTTATTGTTACATTGTTACATAACATGTTACATGTTAACATGAATAATATCGTTTGTGAAAAATAGATGTATTTTCTACACAAAAAAATGGTGAGAAGGGTGGCATTTGCAAATACCTTTGATGTCTGGCTAAGAAGACAGCTGGGTTCTCATATCTGCTTCAGCATTCAATATGTGATATGTTGTTTTGGTTGAAGTACATGTAGAAAATCTAGTCTCACACAGCTATGCAGATGGAGAAGGGAGGAATACTTTAAAAGCCTTTTCAGATAATTGTGAATATTCCTTTTTGCTACCACTCTAAAAACCCATGAAATTTAACTTTATTAAATCATATAAGTTTCTTAAAGGTTAGCTGCAATGTGGATTATGAAACCACATCACGAACCTTTCCCACTCTGTTATATTAAAATCCATATACTTTGGATCACTTTACTCATGTGTGATTTTGTAACATTATGTTTTGCTCATTTGGAAAATATTGGCTCACTGAGTTATACAGAACTTCCATATGTTGACATAGTTCAGTATATAATATAAAAAAATCACATTTGTTAATATTGCTACTAATCCCATCAGAAAAGTCTTTAAGTATTGGTAAGCTGTCAAGTTCTCAATGGCAAATATAGGTTTTCCAAACTTATAGTTTTCAGTTCAAAACCTAAATGTTATCATTGGCAACAAATGCTATCAGTTGTTTTCTTTAAAGTGACTGGCTTATTTTGTTTATATTAATATTTAAGAGACTGTCTACCAAATAATCGTCTTAATAAACATCTTTGTCAGTCTTCTTTCAAGTAAAAACACTGTTTCAGGGGGAAAAATAGCAGGGGATTCAGTGTTAATTTCAGAACAATCACACTTCTCAAGACGACCATTGTCTTTCAGTATTTAGTAGAAATGCTTTACTTGTACTTTTCCATTTCGTAATATATGCATGCATGTTCAGTCATGTCCAACTCTTTGCAACCCCGTGGGCCCCATGCTCCAGGCTCTTCTGTTTATGGGATTCTCCAGGCAAGAATACTGGAGTGCATTGCCACTTCCTATTCCAAGGGATCTTCCTGACCCAGGGATCCAACCCACGTCCCCTGTGTCTCCCTCATTGGCAGGCAGATTCTTTACCACTGAGCCAGGATAGTATTAAAATACAGGTACTCAAAGATCAAGATATAATATAAGAAATACTTTCACAGCTTCGTTAAGGACACTGTTAAGTGAATCTGGCTCTTTTTCAGACTGAGAGTGCAGAGTGATTAAAAATGCCACATCTACAAGTACAGTTGGTGCCACTGTCTCAATTCATGCTGAAGTGCCAGCAATTGTGCCCATCACAGGTTTTGCATCATCACATCATTGCTTTTGCACCATCATTGCAGATGTTAACCTGCGGTAAACGCCAATAATATCTTGTTATTACTATGAAAGTAGTCTTGACAGAGCTTCTGGAATGGTCTTGAGGATCAACAAGGGTCCACAAACCACACTCTGTAACGGTTGGACTAGAAATTGAGAAAGCAGTAAGTCATAATTCAAAGGTTTATGGCCTAGCGGAGGGATTTGGGAAGCTGCAAGGAATTTTGAAGACAGTGTCTCTGGATAAGACCCCCAGGATTGGCAGATTTTATAACTAAAGTTTTGGTTATCTTTGTTCTTATATTCTCCAGGGAGAGCTCACCATTTTCTTGCTTATACCTCAGGAGGGTTGCTCCCAACACTAGTTCTTGTTACAGTTCCGTTGGGGGCAGGGGTGGATTTTTTTTGCCATGCATTGCAGGATCTTAGTTTCCTGAACAGGGATTGAACCTGGCCCCTGCAGTGGAAGCACAGAGTCTTAACCACTGGACCATCAGGGAAGTCCCTACACCCCTATTTTTACAAAACCCTGAAGGCCTGTAACTTGTAATCCTCTGCCCTTTACTTTAGTAAAGTAAGTCAGAAAGAGAAAGACAAATACCATAAGGTATCACTTACATGTAGAATCTAAAATATGACCCAAATGAACTTATCGATGGAACAAAAACATACTCACAGATATGGAACAGATAAGTGGTTGCTAAGGGGTGGGAGGAAGGATGGATTGGGAGTTTGGGACTAGTAGATGCAAACTAATATATATAGGATTGATAAACAACAAGGTCATACTATGTGGCCCAGGGACATATTATTCAATAGCCTGTGGTAAAGCATAATGGAAGACAATGTGAGAGAGACTGTATATGTATATAACTGAATCACTTTGTATATAGTAGAAATTAACATTGTAAAGTAACTATACTTCAGTAAAACAAAATAAAATTAAAAATGTAAGTGATACGAAAGTACTGTGTTGCAGTTTATTTGACAGCGTTTTTTTGGTTCATTCTTAGTGATACATAAAGTGATGGATGTAGCTTATAATGGAGGTATATTAGATTTGATGAATTATGATGGTAGTATTTGCATTTAGGTATATCTGAGGTTTTGAAACAGAACCCTTATGAATGAAGAAAGTCTAATGTATTTGTTCCTTGTTTCTTTCCTTATTGTTTTCTTCCCAATATACATTTGCAGCTGCATCACAAAAGATAAAAACAATTTAGAAATGAAAGTTACCTATAAACTTGGTCACTAGACATACCACTGTAAACAGAATAGTGTATATTCTTTCAAAAATAAACTAAAATATACTTTTAAAAGAATGTGTATATGTAAGTTACGAAGGATAAAACTAATAACCATGAATCCATCTCCCTTGTTAAGAATTATAATATTCCAATAACATTGCATTTTCTTGTATACACCTCCCCGAGCCCATCCCCCAGTGCTGTCCCCCCACCCTAGGGAAAATTATTTTGTTGTTATTTCTCTTGTTTTCAGTATAATTTTACTGTATATGTGTGAATACCGATACAGTGCTTTCTGTTTCTTCCCTTGCCTTTGAATTTTAAGAAAAATAGTATTATTCTGTATATATTCTTCTGCAACATGTTTTCTGCACTCAACATTATATCTATGAGATTCATCCATATTAATGTATATAATTCAGTTTCTCAACCTTGACACTGTTGATAGGTTGAACTGGATAATTTTCTGTTGTAGAGGGCGGTCTAGTGCATATTAGAGCCTGACACATAGCAGCTTCTTGATAAATGTTCTTTCTCTTGTGGCAAATACAGAAACGTTTACACCAAGGTGCTCACTAATAATATTTGTTGAATGAATGAACTAAGCCTTTACTTTTCTGGGGGATCTTCTTAGGGCTTCTGCTACCCTAGCTTGTCATTCTTGGCTTGGTTCTTTCCCTGAAGTTTTTTTCTTTTGGCTGTGCTGGGTTTTAGTTATGGCGCAGGAACTCTTGCTTGTAGCCTGTGGTATCTAGTTCCCTGACCAGGGATCGAACCTGGGCCTCCTGCATTGGGAACACAGAGTCTTAGCCACTGGACTTCCCTGTGGGAAGTCATCAAGCAACCATGAGAATATGTGACCCATTCAAAGAAGGTGGCTTCTTGTCAGTTCCATCTGAGTGTCAAAGGCCAGAATCTTCTGATTTTCTAGAGACTCCCCAAATTCCAGATTTTTATGGATATCTTCTGATATTTAAGGGCTTCCCTTGTGGCTCAGAGGATAAAGCGTCTGCCTGCAATGCGGGAGACCTGGGTTCGGTCCCTGGGTTGGGAAGATCCCCTGGAGAAGGAAATGGCAAACCCACTCCAGTATTCTTGCCTGGAGAATCCCATGGACAGAGGAGCCTGACGGGTTACAGTCCATGGGGTAGCAGAGTTGGACATGACTGAGCGACTTCACACCTCTGATATTTAAACATTGGCAACAGATTCAAATTTTTTTTTCCTATCACAGAGGACAAATTAGAAATGCCTAAGGTTTGCTTTGGCCTGCAGGCAGCCAGTTTGCAGCCTCTGCTTCAGGCCAGCCACCACAGTCCTGCTTTCAAGTGCCCTCGGAGGTAATGGTTCTTGGCCTTGAGAACAGGACTTTCACACAGGGTCCTGGGACCCTTTCTGCTGTATCTTGCCAGACCAAACACTAAGGGAAGGGGAATGAAGCCAACATCTATAGATGCACCAGACACCTACTCTTTCCCGCAATTGCTACAGCAGTCCTGTGAGATAGGTGTAATTGTTATCCCCGTGTTGACGGAAAGAGAAGATCAGAATTATTACATAACTTGATAACGTTCCACTTTGCTACTAAGTTGTAGGCTTTGAACCTGGGACTATCTGACTAGACTATAAACTCATAAAGAGAAGGGAGAAACAAGTACCCTATTTCTCTGTGTATCCTTCCTAACAGAGGTCTGGGCATGTAGTCAGTGCTCAGTAGGCATGGCTGATTGGTGATCAATTAATTGGTGGGGAAAGACACACTTATGGCCTCATCCTTTTCACACTTACATAAGAAATTTGAGATTCGGTCCTCCACCAAGAAAGAAAAACATCACACATGTACAAATAAACTGAATTATCTGAACTGAGTTCTTATCTGAATAGGCATCATAGAGATGCAGAAAAAACGCAGAGTAAATATTTAAAAGAATAGAATTGTGATTATCTACCAGCTTCTCATAAACTCTTGCCAGTCTCCCTGCTTCTCGTCTCCCTCCACCAAAAGAACGTTTTTGTGGTTAATAAAAGTCCCCAGTTATTCTTTCATGAGCATATTCTGAATGGGATTCCATACACTAAATTAGTGTGAGTGGCTGGTGATGATGACAAGGATACCTCAGCTTGGAACACTGATTAATTCTCTATGTCAGTATTTCATGATACGGAGCTCAAGTTACAAACTTAATCCAATGAAAAAACATGACAGGCATTTATAGTCAAAATACTTGTTGAAAGACTCCCCACCTATAGAAACATACAGGATCGCTCCAGGGTGTATATTATCATTTTCCTAAAATTTTGGCAAGAAGCTGTTAGGAGCCCTGATAAGGCTGGCAAAATGGAAGAACATTTCCTTCTCTTAATGGCACCCAGCCAGCTTCTGACAGCCCTTGCCAGCTTCCCAGAACTGCAAATGGCTTGGGGTGATTTTATCTTGTCTTTATTATCCTAACTCACAACCTATAGAAGTAATAAAAAAGGAAACACAACGGATGAAATGTGTGAAATGTGAAGCAATAGCAATGAGCCATGACCAATTTAGGATGAAGTTCAAAATACATAACCGAGCAACAGACTTAATCTAAATTCAAACAGTAGATAGCAAGGTGGACAAGTTCCAAACAAAGTAGTAGCATAGAAAACTATAAGAAAATAACTAAAATACTCCTTTGCCTCCAAGTGGGGCCAGACAGGTAGAGATTCTGTTTCCTCTCTCTCAGGAGGCTTGAAATGGAAGTCAGAGATGAGAAAAGATTATTTTCAATGTAGTTCATGGTGCTCAGATATAATTTGTAGTATTATAAGAGACTGGGCATAATTTATTCAAGTATTCATTTTAAAAATGTCTCAAAAGATGCATGCATCCTAATGTTCATAGAGCAATATTACAATAGCTGAGATATGGAAGCCACCTAAGTGACCATGAACAGATGAATGGATAAAGATGTGGGATATGTGTGTGTGTGTGTGTGTGTGTGTGCGCGTGTGTGCACTGTGCTTAGTCGCTCAGTTATGTCTGACTCTTTGCAACCCCATGGACTGTAGCCTGCCAGGCATATATATATATATAATTGAAACTATGCAACAATAGGAATGGACTTGGAGGGTATTCTGCTTAGGGAAATAAGTCAAAGAAAGACAAATCTGTATGATATCATGGATATGTGGAATCTGAAAAACAAAACAAAGTAGTAAATATAACAAAAAAGAAACATACTCTCAGATACCAAGAACCAACTAGTGGCTACCAGTGGGGAAAGAGGAGGGGCAAGAGAGAGGTAGGAGATTAAGAGGTACAAACTGTATATACAAAACAAATAAGCAATCAGGATATATTGTACAGCACAAGGAATATAGCCAATATTTTATAATTACTATAAATGGAGTATAACCTTTAAAATTTGTGAATCACTCTGTTGAAACTTGTATAATGTTGTAAATCAACCATGCCTCAATTAAAAAAAAAAAAAAAAAAACTCTGAAGGGAAAAAAAATATGTTTTGACATCTACCCTATTGTATTTCTGCCTTCAAATCCCTCACAGTCCAGGGAAGGGCTCAGTCATAGTGAAACGAAATGATACAAGATGAAATGATAAGTTACAGATCAAAAAAAGTGGCATGCAGAGAGGAAGGAGCAGTCTGACTCCTCCCTTGGAATGGAAACAGGAGTAGGAGCTGAGAATCTGAGGCTGGGGCAGGGAATTCCCCATCACGGGTTGTTGAGCCACCAAAACCAGATGGCTGAACCAAGTTCAGAGTCCATGCAGCAAGCCAAAGTCCCAAGTCGAAATAAAAGTCCTGGGGTGGACAAAGCAAAGGGCTCAGTGCTGGAGCACAGAGCTCTCGATCCAGAGAAGCAGAGAGCCAGACTGACCACAACTGGCAGGCATTGGCACCCCCCACTCCCTGCTGCTTCTATATTCCCCATCCCTCCCATGGGACCTCCCCAAGGTCCAGAAACCAATTGGGTTCAGATGACTCACCAGGGGCCCCCATATGGAGCTGCATGCTAGGCCTGTTTCTGTTCTGATAGCTTTTACATGCTTGTCAGAGGAGTGATATGCAGGCAGACCAGCCAAGTTTGATGGTTTAGGATGTGTTGAAAGGAGTATCTTGCTTTTTGGAGGTGAAAAGGAGAAGTTTTCTCAGACATGTTGAGAAGGCAGGTGTTGAGCTGATGGAAATGGGACGTGAGTGAGTGTGTGTGCAAAGGCAGGAAGCATGTGAGGAGCTGGGTTCTGGGCTCCAGGGGCCATGGGTACCAAGGAGCATGTGCCGGTGGATGCGAGCCATGTTGGGAAGCCTAGGGCACAGGCTTCGGGGCTTAGACTTTATCCTCCCGCCAAAGAGAAGACCTTCTTTTCAAAGGAAAAGAGGTGACTCTGGACCCAGGAGCTCTCACTGCCTACTAGAGGGGTCTGAACACTGGTTGTCACCATGTCTTTTTCTGTGTCCTAGAGAACAAGCCACTAGGAAACAGGCATAAGCTGTCTGCTGCTCTGTCACTGCCTCTCTGATGAGTAGGGCTGCAGGTGTCCCGGTCACAGGGAAGTGTGTTTGAGACAGGACCCAGAGGAGTGCAGACATCAGCTCTACTGGCTGACCACACCCAGGGGGCCTCAGAAGGTGAGCAGTCCCCCTGTCCCAGCTCCTGGGACATAACCATTTCCCTGAACCTCAATCTTTGGCCTCTCAGGCTTCCAGGGGCTGGAGAATCTCTTTTTACAGGTCCAAGAGGTAAGTTTTCACAGGACTTTGGTGGCAAATAATATATATTCTATAATGAAAGAATGTTACCTCACTAAGGACACAGCTTATCTATCCCTGGTCTGTGCCTTTGGGCAATAGCTGAATTGTACAGAAAGCATAAATGTCATCTGAGAATCCAACAGACATTCTTTCCTTCCCACCTATGTAAAAATTTATCTGTAGCCCCACTTCAGGTTGCTCAAAGTTTCAGGGACTCAGAGGGACCGTGTCAACCAACTTCGTGGCAGCTTGCTATGGCTGGGGGTGGGCGTGGGGACTGAGACTCAGAGAGGGTAAATTTTACAATTTGTGAAATTGAGATTCAAACCCAGACTTGCCAGAAGCCCCAGTCCATGCTCTTCCCACTGGCCCACTCTCTGTCTCCTCCCAGGGAAGAGAGGCAAGGCCAAAGTTAGGGCTGCTGTTTCCAAGAACCTGAGATTTGTCAGTTTGGTTGAGTTTAATACTCTTATAACTCAAATCATTTTGACTGGGCCTGAAAGACAACATCTCATGAAGGTGAAAAGTGTGGGAAGGGAGGGTTCAAAATAATATTTTGTATTTCTAGGACTCTATTTTCCCAAGCAATTTACACTTTCCACTGCACTGAGTTACCCAGCCCTCCTGTAAGGGAGCTGGAGCAGTTATTACGGCTGGCTCCTTCTGAGGGTTGGGGCAGAGATCAGGCAGGCTGCTCCAAATTTCAATGGCTCCCCTTTCCTGGGGCTACAAGTCCTCCAGGGTGTATTAGAAAAGAAGGCATTGAGTGGCAGGGACCCTCCAGCGCCAGGCACTCCTCTCTGCTTGTTGAGGTCTCCTCCTGGGAGCTTTTCATGGTCCCCTTGAGAGCAAGCTGCTTGCTCCAAAAGGGAGGGGCAGGCCACTCTGACCCTCCTGCCCCCTCCCTTTATTCTCCAAGGCTTCATCAAGCTAAACTAGTGGCGAGGGGAGGGTAACTAGGGACAATCTCAATGTAGCAATGGAAAAAATTTTAAGCATGCATGCTAAATATGATTTTTTTTCTCCCCATAGATTGAGAGCGAGTGCCAAGAAGTGAAACCAAGAAGTTTGGGGCCAAGAAGTCATCATAGGTATGTCTGTGAGTACCACAAGCCCCAGGGCTGCCACACTACACAGCTCAGTCCCACCTGGGGCCTTGCCAGTCCCTAATCCTGGGCCCCAGCCTCATGCTTCTCTGAGAAAGCGTCTTCCTTTTTACTTCTGCCTTGCAGATCTGACCTGCAAACCTCTCTACTCTGCCTCACAAATCTGCTCCCACTTTTTAGGAAACCCCAACTTTCAACCCCAGGATTTGGTCTCACTGTAAAGCATTCCCTACCTCAGCAGTATCGTTGCTTAAGTATGAGTTATTCAATCTGGAATGATAACCAGAAGGACTGCAGGACAGACCGCAGAGAGTAGTGGCACTCTGTTCCATAAAATAGTCAGAGGTTGGGGAGGGCTCGCGTTTCCTCTAGAATCTGTCCCCTCAAATCCTGACTGTCACCACCCTGTGAGAATCAGGTAGCCTTCTTTATTTTTCTGATTAACCAGTTGGTAACTTTAGATTAGATACACACTCATCTCTAATGGACAGAGTTTTCAGTCTAAATCCCTAAAGCTAAATAAAGTCTGCAAATATCTAGTTGGTGAGTGCTATGTTTTCACAAATGTTGGAAAATTTGAACTCCTCAAAGTAGGGCATGCCTTCTCAATCAGCCACAGTCCCCACGGTTCTCCAGTACCCTACCCTACCCTCCTGACTCATTCATATGTATTATCTGTGTTGGCCCTATGGGTGTCTGTATTTGCTACTATTCTTCCAAACCCACAAGGAAGAGAAACATTTTCCTAATTGTCCCTGAGTTTGCAAACCTGCTTCTCCCTCAGTGGAGCTGGTTCTGCATATTATTACCACATTATGCTTAATCTTTTCCTTAAACTCCCTTCTACTTTTCAAACAAACTTTCTTGGGCGTTGTGAGAGAGGTTCAAGAGGGAGGGGACATAAGTATACCTATGGCTGATTCATGTTGATGTTTGACAGAAACCAATATAATATTGAGAGCAATTATCCTTCAAAAAACAAACAAAAACAAACTTTTTTGGTTCTGCTGGCATTTTAAAACTCCATTACTGGGGACTTCCCTGGTGGTCCAGTGGTTAAGGCTCTGCCTTCTAATGCAGGAGGCATGGGTTCCATCCACAGTCAGGGAATTAAGATCCCACACGCTGAGCTGCTTGTGCCTTAAATGTTCTTCTAATTATGCAAACACATGTTCGAAGTTTTGAAACCATCTCTGGCGCTGGGGCAGGATGGTGGGGAAGAGTAGGCAACAGTCTAGCGCTATCATAAGCCAAGTAGGAGAGAGGTCCTGACCTGACTCTCAGACTTGCCTTCAACTGTGGTGCTGTTTTCAGCATGAGCAAAAGGAGTTGCCCGGAATCAACTGACTAAGACTTGGGAGAGGAAAGGGGCAGCTGAGAGCATCAGATTCAGGTCAGGTTAACTGGAGGTCCCAAATGTTGCCACATGAGCTACTCTCCATCCCACACACTCATTCCCACAGTCTGGCAGACATGATTAAACAATCTCAGCACTGTTTCCCACCAGACAGGCTACTCCCTCATGAGTCTACTCCATCCCTCACTCTGGGCAGCTGGCACAGCCTGAGCAAAGCCGACAATTGTGATGAAACCTACTTCCTACCCTTTGATTACGCTGGGTGGCTAACCAAAAGACCAGGACTCTGGTGTCAACCCTGCCATTGACTCACTGGGATATCTGGGACTTGGGCAAGGCTGCTTACCTCTGCAGACCTGTTTCTTCATCTGATAAATGAAGTGCTTGGGCAGTTGATTGATTGACTTGCAATCTCATGTCAAGGTTAAGTGAGTGGGATGATGATTTAGGTAAGGAGGGCTGGAAGAGTGCAGAAAAGGAAAAGATCCCTGTTTGTGAGTGGCCCTGAGTGGGTCTCTAACTTAGGAGAATTCATGCAAAGCTGATGGCCACATTTACAGAGATAGGAGGGGCTTCCAAGCAGGGATAATCAGCAATGGTGTGGAGGTAAGAATGTACTAAACAAGGAGAAAGTCCATAATTAACAATGATCTCATAAATCCCTGTGCTAGACATATGCACTCACTCACTCAGTAAACCTTTCCTCCATCAACAAAGGTCCGTCTAGTCAGGGCTACGGTTTTTCCAGTGGTCATGTATGGATGTGAGAGTTGGACTGTGAAGAAAGCTGAGTGCCGAAAAATTGATGCTTTTGAACTATGGTGTTGGAGAAGACTCTTGAGAGTCCCTTGGACTGCAAGGAGATCCAACCAGTCCATCCTAAAGGAGATCAGTCCTGGGTGTTCATTGGTGAGACTGATGTTGAAGCGAAACTCCAATAAGTTGGGGACCTGATGTGAAAAGCTGACTCATTTGAAAGACCCTGATGCTGGGAGGGATTGAGGGCAGGAGGAGAAGGGGACAAAAGAGGATGAGATGGCTGGATGGCATCACTGACTCAACGGACTTGAGTCTGAGTAAACTCCGGGAGTTGGTGATGGACGGGAGGCCTGGTGCACTGTGATTTATGGGGTCACAGAGAGTTGGCGACTGAACTGAACGGAACTGAACAGTGTGCTGGGTGCTGTGCTAGGTGCTGAGGTCCTGTGGTGAGCAGAAGACACATACAGAGCGACTGGTGCTGTAGGCTGCCTCCTCACCCACAGTGCGTGCGTTCACTCAGTCACATCTGACTCTTTGCAACCCCATGGACTGTAGCCAGCCTGGCTCCTCTGTCCATGGGATTTTTCAAGCAAGAATATTGGAGTGGGTTGCCATTTCCTTCTCCAACCTTATCCATACTGAAGCATCAATAGGACTGAATCCAGCTTGCCCTCCGGCCCTTCCACACAGGCAAGGAGATACATTTCAATGGCTGAGTGTGTAAACCCAATCTCCTAACTGCTTTCAGCATTTCTGAAGATAAGTGAGGTGCTTCATGTAAAGGGCACTTTGTAAACTGTAAAGTCCTCCATGGAAGTTGTTCCTAAATCTTAACTGGAATAATAATAATTGAACGAGATGCTGACGATAGATTTTAGATAAGGGCCCTCAAGTGGGAGAAGACCCCTGAAAACCAACACATCAAGGTGAAGCTGACACTGACCCTTGCTTCCTGACCGTCCCACCTTCCATGTTTTGACCCAGTTTAGGCTTCCCTTTAAAAGCTCATAGAAATATTTCCTCACTATAATTACGGGCGAGGCTCAGGATCTCGTCATAAGAAGAGCTGGTAGAAAAGGGACAATTAACTGAGGCACATAATTGAAGGGTAGATAAATATATCCGGTGGCAGATGAGGCCCCTTCCTATTGGACACTATTCCCAGTATCCAAGGGCAGAGATAGGAATGTGCTTCATTTAGACCAGAGGATGCTGAGCACTTTATTATTAAAGGCTTCTGTCAAGAAGTGAGGTGCATGTGGGTGTGTGGGATGGAGACTTTCGGGTGCCTCCTGCGTGGACGGTGTCCTACCCAGGAGGCTTTCCGTGCTGCTGGCAGTGGCTCCTTTTTAAAAGTTTGCTAATCATGAGATTGGAGGGCATGCTTGGAGGAGACAGTGTGACTCCTGTCACTGAGCAGAACAATGCAAAGTTCAAAAATAGTAGTATCTGCTAGTGGAAAACCAATAAACATATAATTTCCAGGTAATTACTATCATATAATTAGCTCTCTGCTTTTATATGCCCCAGCGGAAATTGGGTTGGGGAGCAACTGTAACACAGCTTAATAATCATGGTACATTCCAACAGCAAAATGAAGACTTTTTTTTTTTTCTCCCAAAGAGCACCAACAGGGACTTCCCTGGTGGCCCAGTGGTTAAGGATTCACCTTCCAATACAGGGGACCCAGGTTCGATCCCTGGTCTGGGAAGATCACACATGCCATGGAGCAACTAAGCCCACATACCACAACTACTGAGACTGTGAGCTGCAACTAGAGAAAGGTGCCCATGCCACAAAGAAGAGACCACAATAAAAGATCCTGTATGCCATAGAGAAGATGCTGTGTGCTGCAAGTAAGATCCAACACAGCAGATGAGTAAATATGTAGTTTTTTTGAAAAAAAAGAGCACTAAGACTGGCTGATCCTGGGCCCAGTTCACATGGACTAGTGAGCCAGGTTCTTAGGTGACATAAAATGAGCTCTGGGCTCAGAATCGGAAGAGCAGGTTTTCATTCCAGCTCTATCTGATCACCTTATATGACAACTCCTCCAGAACTTGGTATCCTTCTAATTGGTAAAATGATGGCATTGGACTAACTCATGCATTCTTATCACACACGAAGGGGTGAACATTGGTTCTGGAGGTGAAACAGTCTTAGATATTGCAATGGCTGGTGGCCCTCCAAAGCTCAAGCCTATCTAGCAAAATTTTATTTCTTAGAGCTTACTTGTTTTCTCTCATCAGGTTTTCTTTTGTATTGACATTAAGGTCACAGAAGATACACAAAATGCATGCAGGATCAGTACTACTGGGGATAGATTGAAGACTTTCTCTTCATCCTCACTCAATCACAAAGCCCTGTCATAAGAGATGGTTCATGTGTACCTATTGGCTCCTATTCGCTGCCTCCTGGAAGTTGTTTATGTTTATTTCTCAGTGACTTTGTGTGTGACTTGGGCTTTGACAATTAAATTAAAAGTTGTATTTTACTATATTTCATCCTACTAAGTTATTCAATCCATCAATAATTATGTCAAGTGCTGAAAAGGAGAAATGTCAACAATATCTGAAAGAATATCTAGCCAAGCATGCATGCATGCACAGTGCATAAATGAATATATAATATATCTGTGGTATTAAAATTTCATGGGAGCAGTGGATAGGGTTAAAAAAATCTGAAAACACCCTTGGAAAGGTAATAATAGGCTGAGAACACTGCACTAGATATTTCTAAGAGTCCTTCCAGCTATGAGATTCTGTAAGTCCATGAATAAGAAGTGTCCTCTGACTTGGTCCCCAACCAGCACAGCAAAGTCACTTATTGTCTGGTTAATTGAGAAGGTTTTTTAACCCCTCTGAACTTCGGGATCACAACCCAGGGATCAAGCCCATGTCTCCTACATTGGCATATGGATTCTTTATCACTGAGCCACCAGGCAAGTCCAGGGTCTTCATTTGTATTCTAAAAGCCAAGCCTGAGACAAGAACTTAAGTACAGGTAGGTTTGGGGAGATGATCCGAAGATGCAAGAGTGATGGAAATAGGGGTAGTGAGACAGAAAGGGTGAAAAATCAGTAAAGTATGTGAGTTGGTTATTGCTGTGGGCTGGTGGGCCTGAATCCTGCTGGTAAATCTCCTAAGAATAATCTAGAACACATCTCACAATTGTTCCTTTGAAGGGTGGGAGGTTGGGGCATTTGAGCATTGATTTTAATCCTCCATAGCAGAGGGTTATCCCTGGGGATGTTGACTTCTCTGCACTTTGAGGCTGCCCTGCACAGAGGCTGAGTGGACTTCTGCAGCTTTGGAAAAAGATTTGAGGCAGGACATGAAAAGATACTCGTTACTGCTAATTGTTAGAGAAATGCAAATCACAGCTACAATGAGATACCACCTCACACCAGTCACAATGGCCATCATCAAAAAGTCTACAAATAACTGAAGAAGGTGGGAAAAAAGGGAACCCTGGTGAACTATTGGGGGGAATATACATTGCTACAGCCAGTGAGGGGAATAGTACCGAGGTCCCTCAAAAAATTAAAAATAGAGTTGCCATATGGTTCAGCAATTCCATTCCTGGGTATATATCTAGACAAAACTATAATTCAAAAAGATACATGCACTCTTATGTTCATAGTATCACTATTCAGAATAGGTATGACATGGAAGCAATCCAAATGTCCACTGACAGATAAATGGATAAAGAAGATGTGTGTATTATACACACATATACAATGGAATACTACTCAGCCAGAAAAAGAGCAAAATAATGCCATTTGCAGCAACATGGATGAATCTAGGGATTATCATACTAAGTGAAGTAAGTCAGAAGGAAGAGAAAGAGAATATATATGTAATCTAAAATATGACTCAAATGAACTTATTGACAAAACAGAAACAGAATCACAGACACAGAGAACAGATTTGTAGTTGCCGAGGGGGAGGAGGGGCCAAAGAGGAATGGAGTGGGATTTGGGGGTTAGCAGATGCAAACTCTTATATACAGGGTTGGTAAACAACAAAGTCCTACTGTACAGCATGGGGAATTATATATATATATATATATATCCTGTGATAAACCATAACGGAAAAGAATATTAAAAAGACTGTATATATACACATGTATAACTGAATCACTTTCTTGTACAGCAGAAATTAATACAACATTGTAAATCAACTATACTTGAATTTTTTTAAAAAAGAACTGAGGCAGAAAAGGGGATAAAATACCTGAGGTGGGATGCTATCAATGCACTTGGAAATATCTCTCATGGTCTCAGTGGTGGTCCAAAGCCTCTGCCACAACCACATAACAGAGTGTGTTAAGCAGTACTCATGGCCATAGCACCATTCATCCATCCATGCAGCATTCAAGCATCATCCATTCATTCAAGCATCTAGGGATCTGTCCATACACCCATCTATCCATTCATCATACTCCTTCCTAGTACGAAAAAGATTTGAAGTGAGCCACCAACATGTGATAAGACCCTGGAAAAGTCATTCCCTCTTTCTGGGATTTCTTTCTTCTCTGAAAAAAAAGTGGGGAGGGAATGCAATGCTTGTTCTTACACTCCCCTGCCAGCTTTGGGTTAAGTGTCATAAAAACAAGGATTGAAAAGGCAGGTAAAGTGGCCCATCACACCTGAAAAAGTGAAGTACAGGTATGTTCTGGTGAGGCTGGCTGGTTGTCCAGAGAGGCAAGGCCTTGCTGCAGGTCCTCTCTCCAGAATCTGGTCTTCTGCACCCCGGAGCTTTGGACACAGTTATCAAATCTGGATGTGACTGGATTTGGGAAATGGAAGTAAAAGGTGGTTGGGCCCTGATTCTGAATTCCCAAGTTCATCAGATACTCCAGAGGCAAATTTATTAGTTTAGCTTGAGATATAATTGTCAAGAGAAGCAGAACCCTTAGTGGGCTGATAAGGACATACAAAAGAAAACCTACATGGGAAAGCAAATGCTAAACACAGGCTGGGTGGGGAGTCTGGTTCAGAGCCATTGGAGGGAGCAGGTGGTTTCAAGGCAGGTGTCACTAAGCTCTGACAGTCTGATACATCCATCACTCTTTGGAGGCAGGTTCACAGGGGGTGCTGATAGTAAACCCACCTTCTCCCCTCATAAAGTGTTGAGACACGTGGCCAAATTCTATTCTCTGAGTCCTCACCCCAACCGTCCATATTCCTACTGAGAGTCTGTACAACTTCCAGACTGGGTACAGTGCAATCAATTTTGAGTCAAGTGACTTGGCTGAAATCCTATAGCAGTTCTGCTTCCCAGCAATGTCCTGGGTGCACTCAACGATTTTGGTCGCCTACTAAGGGTTGCTTTAGAGTGGCTAATGGCATCCAACATGTATACGTTTTCTAGTTTGGCTCTCTGAGAGTGTACCGGCTAACTATCCCCTGCTCGTTGTCAACATACACACTTTCCCCAGATCTAGTCTCTGTCTATTCTGTGCCCCAAAGTCTGCCTCTGTAGATGCACACCCAGCCTCACTTGCCAGCTGACTTCTGGTTGGCAAGAGACGGGGGACAGGAGCAGATTGGGGGTCAGAGCTTTTTCTTTCCCTCTATCTCCACGCTGTCACAGCTTGTCTCTGACTGCCTCCCTCCATGGCTTGAGCTCCTAATGGGCAGTCCCTTGTCCCAGGTTCAGCAGGCCCCAGTAATGCTCCTCCTCTTAGTCCTTCAGACCTAAAGCTGGTCTCTGAGTAGCCTCAACATCCCTTATTTGCTTCCCGAATTCTGCTCATGTCTCTGTATCTCCCTCTATCGAGTATCTTCATTTGAACCATCTGGGGATAAATCCTGCTTCTTGCTCTGACCCTGATCATTACAGAGTGTGCCCTTATTCTCCACACCGTGGTATGGGCCCATAATAGTTTCCCATATCTTCACAAAAAAGGCTTGATGTTTTCATGTGACAACATGTGCTAGTATAAAAGCAAAAGCAATTGATATGGACAGATTTAGAAACCCTGGACAAGAATAAAGTGTTTCAAGGGACTCTTCTGGCAGTCCAGTGGTTTGGACTACGTGCTTCCACTGCAGGGGGCATGGTTTCGATCCCTGGCTGAAGAATTAAAATCCTGCAAGCTGAATGATGCAGCAAAAAAAAAAAAAAAGGAATAAAGTGTTTTGAGAAATGTCTCAGCTGGACAATGGCACATTAAGAAGGAGACAGTTATGACCATCAGTGACCTTCTCAATGACACACCAAGGAGGGCGTGTCTGTCCTGAAAGTAATCCCATTTCACTTTATGAGAAAACAGAGATATCAGATTTAGATATTAAATAGCTTATCAAATTTTAACTCTCAATCATAAGATATTAAAGTTATTAATTATTAAAAATCTAATCATTCATTAAAGTACTTTAAACATTTAAAAATGTACTGAGCTGCTAACAAATTAAATTTTACAAAAAGAACATCTGTTGAAATGAACAGAAGTTAATTTCTCTGGACCTTCCTTTCCACTCTTGTTTGGCAGAACAATTTTTATTATCTTCCTTACCAATTTAGAAAGTCTAAGATTCCATGATCCCATGGAAATTCCTTCTTCCCATCAATGTATTCATTCTGGTCACCCTTTTTTCAACTTATTTCATCAACTAACACTGCTGCATAAAAAGTATGTGGAGTCCTCTAAGAGGAGGGCTTTATCCTGCACCCATGTCTGCTCCAAGCTCCTAAACCCTGCTCTGTCACCCTTGGCCATAAAGAGTTCACCCCTCCTTTCCTCATCAACACTCAGAATTTAAACCACACAGTTTGCCATCTGCATGTATTTTGTTCTCTACTTGCTTCATGTGTATTCTTTCTCGTATTTTCAGTGAAATTATGAATCATTCTAGACATAAACAACAACCTTACAGTTATCAAAGGAGAAAGGGTGGGGGTAAAGGAGGAGTTTGGGATTAACCTATACACACTGCTATATATAAAACAGATAAACAATAGGACCTACATCAGAGCATGAGGAACTAAACGCAATGTTTTATAATAACTGATAAGCGAAAAGAATCTAAAGAAGAATATATGTGTAAAACTGCATCACTTTGCTGTACAACTGAAACCAACACCACACTGTAAATCAACTACATTTCGATTTTTAAAAAATCACTCTGGGATAGGCACACCATCATACACCATTGTATGCCCTTTGCCACCCAGAATAAGGACAGGCTCACAGATATTACACATCCATTTAGCCAACACTTTTCTTAAAGAGATGGGACTATCAGACCACCTTACCTGCCTCCCGAGAAACCTGTTTGCAGGTCAAGAAGCAACAGTTAGAACCAGACATGGAATAACAGACTGTTGGTGTTTGTTGTTGTCTTTGTTGTCCAGGTTGGGAAAGGACTACATTAAGGCTGTCACCCTGCTTATTTAACTTATATGCAGAGTACATCATGAGAAATGTTGGGCTGGATGAAGCACAAGCTGGAATCAACACTGCCAGGAGAACTATCAATAACCTCAGATATGCGGATGCCACCACCCTTATGGCAGAAAGCAAAGAGGAACTAAAGAGTCTCTTGATAAAGGTGAAAGAGGAGCATGGAAAAGCTGACTTAAAACTCAACATTCCAAAAACTAACATCATGGAATCCAGTCCCATCACAATCACTTCATGGCAAATAGATGAGGAAACAGTGGAAACAGGTAAAGACTTTATTTTCTTGGGCTCCAAAATCATTGTAGATGGTGACTGCAGCTATGAAATTAACACACTTGCTCCTCAGACGAAAACCTATGACAAACCTAGATAGCATATTAAAAAGCAGAGATATTACTTTGCTAACAAATGTCCATATAATCAAAGCTATGGTTTTTCCAGTTATCATGTATGGATGTGAGAACTGGATCATAAAGAAGGCTGGGCATCAAAGAATTGATGCTTTTGAACTGTGGTGTTGGAGAAGGCTCTTGAAATTCCCTTGGACTGCAAGGAGATCAAACCAGTCAACCCTAAAGAAAATCAATCCTGAATATTCATTTGAAGGACTGATGCTGAAGCTGAAGCTCCAATACTTTGGCCACTTGATGCCAAGAGCTGACTCATTAGAAAAGACCCTGATTGGGAGAGGCTGAAGGCAGGAGGAGAAAGGGACGACTGAGGATGAGACGGTTGGATGGCATTATTGACTCAATGAACATGAATTTGAGCAAGTTCCTGGAGATGGTAAAGGACAGGGAAGCCTGGTATGCTGCAGTCCATGGGGTCACAAAGAGTCGGACACGACTGAGTGACTGAACCAACAGCAACTATGTGCCAAGCTCGGTGTTAGGCTCTGGGCATAAAGATGATTAAGATAAAGTCCAGATCTTCATGAAACTCAAAATCTGGAGAAGACAATAGATTTGTAAATGTAAAATTATAGTACATCCCAGTAAGTATTCAAAGGAAATCATGATCTCAAATACCAGGGAGAACAAAGAATGTGAGGATTAATATAGATGGTGAAGAATAAAAAAATTTCCTACAAGGGCAATGGTGGAAGAGATGCCATTAATGGGGAATTAAGTGAAAAGAACTATGTCTGCAGAAGGCGAGCAGTGGGGTATTTAGACACCTCTCGGAGAGGAGGGGGTGGTATGATGCTGGGAGATGAGGTGTTTCAGAGGCCCTTGGTGGCCTCCCGGAGCTAGAGTACTAAGACAGGCATCTGAATTCTAGTTTTGCCTTTTCTTTCACATCAACCTTTGTGAACCACCATTTCCTTCTCTCTTAAACAGGAATGGTAATACCTATTGTTTATTGCCTTTGTAAGGATTCAACAAGGTAATGCATGGGAGAACGCCAGTTGAATGTCCTGCCGTACCACTTACTGGTTATGGGATATTAGCCAAGTTACTAAATCATTCTGAGCCTCAGTTTCCTCATGACAATAATAATGATACCTAGATTAAATTATGTTTAGAATTTGATGGCAAGTCTTCTTTTCTCTGCCTAACTGATATACATCCTTCTTTTGAATAATTATGGAAGGAATTGCAATTTCCTTTTTTCTCCCTGGCTGCCAGGAAGCTCAGAAGCAAGTTTGATGCCCAGTCCCAGCAAAAATGTTCCCCTTTTGTGACTGTCTCTGCCATCTCCTCTTCCTGAGCTGCATTCGCTGTGTCATTGCTCTTACTCTAAATCTGTCCTTCGTTGTAAAGCTTTGACTGTTAGTTCCTTTTTTCCCCTCCCACTTAATCTGCTTCTATTCCATGAAAATTTATACTTTTATGAGATAGTAATTTTAATGCTTGCAGAATATTCTTCAGAATCCAAGCACCTTTGTTTAACCAACCCCTTGTTGCTAGAAATTTAATGAATTTCTATCCTCATATTTAGACAGAAGATAGACAGAGATATGGGGAAATAAAAACAAAGAAATATGCTCATATAGATATCAAGGCCCCAAATTACGGCAGTGCAGCACTAAATACTACCTGAACATCTTAATTTATTATGATTTAAAATTTATTTCTTTTTGGCTACCCCGGGTCTTCGTTGCTGTGTACAGGCTTTCTCCAGCTGTGGTGAGCAGGGGCTCCTCTCCAGTTGCGGTGCTTGGCTTTCTCAGCGGCTTGCTGCAGACCCTGGCTCCAGGTTGTGCAGACTTGTTAGGTGTGGTGCCTGGGCTTAATTGCCCCGCGGCATGTGGAATCTTCTCAAACCAGGCATTGAACCCATGTCCCCTGCAGTGGCAGGCAGATGCTTAACCAGTGGACCAGCAGGGAAGTTCAATTTATTATTGATTATTATTTAAGTTTTTTTTAATTATATAAATAATACACAGATACATTTTCTTTGTAAAAAATGAAGCATCGCTGATAAGGCTGAAGTCTTCTTGGAGCCCCGACTCCGTTACCCTTTCTGCTTCCCCAGAGGAAACCATCGCTATCAGTTTGATGTAAACTTCTCAGCCCTTTCCTACAGGAATATACACACTCATAGAAAATAGACTCTTCTTTGCATTTGGACAGATAGTCTTCTGGACTGTGCCTAGGGTTGCACTTCATATTCATGATTACTTTTTAAGACAGCCCATGTGTATGTAAGTGTACATAAGTGAAATAATTTATGAAACCTAAGAGAGAGAAGGTATCACCTGGGAAATATCTCTGGAAACTCCACAGCTTTTAAGAAAATAGAGAGCTCACATTCCTCCAACAGCTCCCAGGTACTTTCTCTTTCCTGGGTTAACCTCTGAGCACTGAGGGCTTTCATGAGTTGCCAAAGCAGTGGATGCACTTTGTGCCAAAAGAATGAATGTTTCAGAATGAAAGATCCTTGAAAATCACTCCCAATGCCCATTCTACAGATGGGTATATCAAGACCCAGGGAGGAAGAAATCAACTTCCAAGGTCACGCAATTGGGTGGTGGCAGGGCTGGGGTAGAAACCCAGGCTTCCTGATTCCCAGTCCAGTATCCTTTTCACGCTCACACGCCCAGTTGCTGCTTTGCCTTTGGAAACTTGCCCACAGACCAGCCTGTGTGCAATCACTCAGAGGTGATAACACTCAGTCTACTTGTACACGTGTTGCGCACATTGTAGAGGATGTGGGAAAACTGTGATATTGAAGGATATTGTATGGATGTGCTCACCTATTCACTTATCCTGATGTTCACGGAGTGTCTTCTCTATGCCAGGACCTGTGGCAGGTGACAGAGAGGTCCAGGGAAACATCAGACCAGGTCCTGCCCTCTAGGAGCTCACGGCTCGACGACATATGACAAGTGCAACAATAGCTGCAGTGCCAAGTCTAAGGTGCTGAGCGCCACGCAAGAGGTGGAGAGTGCAGACAGAGCCCAGACACCACGGCATCCAAGTTAGCGTTTTGAAGAGGTAGCATCTGAATGAAACTCTGAAGGATGATTAGGTTAGTTGAGGGGGAGTAAGTGAAAGGAACTCCAGGTACAGCAGGGTTCCCAGGAAGAAAAGCAAAGAGGGTTTTAGAGAAAAGGCAGAGCACAGGTTGGTGGACAATGAAGAGGCTTGTAAGGGATGTGGGTGCAGGTTTAGCCTCCTTGACTTAAAATCCTGAGGCACGTATCTTGTTGCCTTCAGTACAGTGTGTGCCCCCAAAGAGGAGAGAGCTGACCTCACCTCTCTGAGTCTTCCTGATGCCTGGCAAAGCCAGGCACACTTTACATTATCATGGATTATATTATTATTTGTTGCTGTTGTTGTTCAGTCACTCAGTTGTGTCCGACTCTTTGCAACCTCATGGACTACAGCATTCCAGGCCTCCCTGTCCTTCACTATCTCCTGGAGTTTGCTCCCATTTCATCCTCTGTCACCCCCTTCTCCTCCTGTCCTCAATCTTTCCCAGCATCGGGGTCTTTTCCAGTGAGTTGGCTCTCTGCATGAGGTGGCCAAAGTACTGGATTATTTTATATCGATAATGATAGTATGTAGCATTATAATGCATACAATATATTTTATATATATGTGGGACTTCCCAGGTGGTACAATGGCAAAGAATCTGCCTGCCAAGCAGGAGACATGGGTTCAATCCCTGGATCAGGAAGATCCCCTGGAGAAGGAAGTGGCAACCCACTCCAGTATTCTTACCTGAGAAATCCCATGGACAGAGGGACCTGGCAGTCTACCATCCATGGGGTTACAAACGTCGGACTCAACTTAGCAACTAAACAAAAACGTTTTACACACACACACACACATACACACACACTATAGATTATACATGTATGTATATATTTAGAATGAACTGGATTACAATGTTGTGGTCAGCCATCCAGAGCCAGACATTCTGGAGAGTGAAGTCAAGTGGGTCTTAGGAAGCACTGCTGTTAATAAAGCTAGGGATGTGATGGAATTCCAGTGGAACTATTCAAAACCCCAAAGGATGGTGCCATCAAGGAGTTTCATTCAATATGACAGCAAATCTGGAAGACCCAACAGTGACCACAGGACTAGAAAAGGTCAATCCTCATCCCAATTCCCAAAAGGGTAGTACTAAAGAGTGTGCTAACCATCGGACAGTTGCACTCATCACCTATGCTAGAAGGTCATGCTTAATATCTTGCATGCTAGGATTCAGCATTATGCAAACCAAGAACTTCCAGATGTCCAAGCTGGGTTTTGAAAAAGAAAAGGAACCAGAGATCAAATTACCAACATTCACTGGATCACAGAGAAAGGAAATTCCAGGAAAACACCTACCTCTGTTTCACTGACTATGCCGAAGTCTTTGACTGTGTAGATCATAATAAAATGTGGAAAGCTTATAGTCCTCATACTTAGGTGCTGATTATGCATTTTTGTCAGAAACATGACTGAGGTGATGGTATGTCCTTATCAATAAAGAGGCACATGGTGCCTACTTGTCACATTAATAGTGAAAAGGGGGCAACAGAGGATGAGACAGTTGGATGGCATCACCAAGTCAATGGACATGAGTTTGAGCAAACTCCGGGAGATAGTGAAGGACAGGAAAGCCTGGCGTGCTGCAGCTCACGGGGTTGCAAAGAGTCAGACACAACTTAGTGACTCAACAACAACAATAATCATACAGTTGCTTCCCCATGGCTCAGTGGTAAAGAATCGCCTGCCAATGCAAGAGATGCAGGCTTGATCCCTGAGTCAAGAAGGTCCCCAGGAAAAGGAAATGGCAACTCACTCCAGTATTGACTGGGAAATCCCATGAACAGAGGAACCTGGAGGGTGAGAGTCCATAGGGTCGCAAGAGTCGGACACAGCTTACAGACTAAACAACAGTCACTCAGTTAAGGTGCTGACTGTCCAGTTTCTCCACTTTAAACTTACTACTCTTCCCTTTGTAGTTGATAAGCCTCTCATGGAAATATACTCTGAGACTATGCAAATATTCTGTTTCCTGTTAAATTTTTACCCACCAATTTTAGCAACTATTGATGCTAAATGTTTTACTATGAAGTGAAAGCATTAGTCTCTCAGTCAAGTCCAACTCTTTGCGACCCCATGGACTGTAGCCTGCCAGGCTCCTCTGTCCATGGAATTCTCCAGGCAAGAGTACTGGAGCAGGTAGCCTTTCCCTTCTAGAAGGGATCTTCCCAACCCAGGGATTGAACCTGGGTCTCCTGCATTGCAGGAGATTCTTTACAGTCTGAGCCATGAGGGAAGCCCAATTCTTACCATGGTGGTGGCCAAAAGGAGATTTTCTGATTCCATCAAAGTTTCTTTACTAGTTGGAATTCTACCCTACGGAAAAACTTTCCCTTCTCCCTCATTTATAGATTTATTCATCTTTTTATCAGCATGGATTCTTATTTATCTTTACTTTATGGGTTATTATTTATTATTAATTATTCTGAAGCTCAAGTTACCCCAGATTTGTCCACTGGGGATCCTTTCAACTGACTCCTATGTTCTTCTGACAGAAACTCATCTTTTTTTCTGACACTTCTAAACTATCTGATGCACCAAGATAATCCAGTTTTGTCTTGTACCATCCATGTCTCAGTCCTAGAATCTGTCATTTCTCCAAAGAAGCCTTGTTTACTTTTAGTGGATAATAGTATTTAGAAACCAAGATTTGGACAATAACTGTACTCTTTACAACTAAAGTATCATTGCCTCTGGGCCCTGTCAGCAGACACAGCTAGGAAATAACACATACACAAGCACATACAAGCACATATTTATACTTGTGTATCTGAAAACATGTTTTTAACAAAATATTAAGTGGAAAAAGACAGGATTACATGTATACAGCAGATTGAACCTTACCCAGCCTTAGAAAATATAGGGGGACAAGACATACATTCAAAAACAAGTAGAGGTTTTCTTCATTGTCCAGTAGTGTGAAGGATTTCCATGAGACTGAAAGCGGGCAAGATTGGATTAGAGAGGAAATCGGTAGCAGCAACAGCTGGAGCGAGCCACTCCAAAGGAAGAAAGAACATCTAGGTGTTCCATGTCCAGAAGTGATGGGAGAAAAAAATAGTGCCCCTGGGGAAATTGATGGGGGAATTTTGGGGAACTGTAGTAGGAGCAGACAGGCCCATTGACCTTGCCTTTCTCCATGTACCTTGTGTGTAAGAGCTTGAAGGTAAGTACTTGGATTAATGAGAAAGGACCACGTACTGAGTGGCTGTCAAAGTCTGGAAGGAATGAAAAACATCCATGCCCAGAAGACCAGCTGCTGGGGTTCCATGGGCAGCAGGTCCTGCCCATCAAACTATCATGGAGTGCAAGTCCTAGCAAATGTTATGCCCCCTCTATAAGTGAACTGCTCAACAAGAAACAGCTGTCAACCTAATCAGACACTGCAACTGCAAAAATGCATAGACAGTCAACAATTGCCAATTGCTTGAGGTGTGCAATATTACAAAAAAAGACATCAAAGCTCTAACAGATAAAGGCACATTTGAGGAAAGAAAATTAACCAGAACTAGACTTTAAAATAAATGTAACGATAAATCCTCAGAGCTATAAGGAAGAGTGTTTCATTTAAGAAGCAGGAAGAGCTGGTTGTAAAAAAGTAACAATTAGAGATTTTGTAATAAAAATATAATTATTGAAATTTAAAAATAAATAGGCTAATAGCTGAATGAACACAGTTAAAGAGTGAATCAGGGAACTGAATGATAAGATCTAGGAATTCTTCTGGAATGCAGCACAAATAATAGAGATGGATGGTAATAAGAACACTTAGGGATATAAATGATAGATTCAGATGTATTACTGCTACTGCTACTGCTAAGTCACTTCAGTCGTGTCCGACTCTGTGTGACCCCACAGACGTCAGCCCACCAGGCTCCCCCGTCCCTGGGATGTATTAATACTTATCTAAAAAGAGTTTCAGAGATATAGGGCAGAGACAATAGAAAGGATGCAATATTTAAAGAAATAATATCCAGAGATATTCTTTTAAAAAGTCTTCAGATTTAAAGGGTTCATCATGTGCCAATAAAAATTTTTAATCCACCTTTGGATTCATCAAAGTGAAATTTCAGAAGATGAAGGCTAAAGAAGAAATTACAAATTAAAAGTTCATTTAAAAAATCAGATTTATCAACCACAAAAGAATGAAATCACATTTCTTTTTGGCAACATCAATTCGATGTCTTCAAAATGCCAACCATAGGGGCACTTGAATTCATTATTTAATAGCCAAATTATTACTTAAATATGAAGATAAAAGAGAGGCATTTTCAGATATAAAACTACTCAGAAAATTTACTCAGCTCTTCTCTCCAGATCCCTTCTGAAAACAAAACAAAACAAAATAATAGCCAATTATATGTTATGCTCCAGTTAAGGGGAAAAAAAGTAAATCCAAGAGGAAACTGTCATTCAAAGACCAAAGGTGAACAAAGAGTTTAAGAAATCATAGTAAGAATTTCCTGGAAAGGTTATAAAATAACCATCTGGAACTAAAATTTCAGGTATCAACAAAGTTAGCATGTATAGAAATATTGCACAAAAAGTGAAAGAAAATTAAAAAGTTTATTATCAGAATTTTAACCTTGTTTGAGTGAGAACATAGATCACAATGAATTTTTTAAAAATGTATTTGTATATGTGCATTAAAAAATTAATGTTAATATAGAAATGAGTTGTATTTCTTTACACTAACAATGAAATGTCAGAAAGGGAATGTAAATAAGTAACCTCTTTTAAAATCATATCCAAAAAAGTCCTTAGGAATAAACCTCACCAAGAAGGTAAAAAATTTATATGTTGAGAATCAAAAATCATTAATAAAAGAAATTGAAGATGATTCAAGGAAGTGGAAAGATAGCCCATGCCCTTGGATTGGAAGAATTAATATTTTTTAAATGGCCATACTGCCCAAAGCAATCTACAGATGTAATGCAATTTCTATCAAATTACCCATGATATTTTTCACAGAACTAGAACAACTAATAATCCTAAAATTTACATGGAGCCATAAAAGATCCAGAATTGACAAAGCAATCCTGAGAAGAAAGAACAAAGCAGGAGGTACAACCCTCCAGACTTCAGACAATACTACAAAGCTACAGTAATCAAAACAGTGTGGTCCTAGCACAAAATGATATAAGGATTAACGGAACAGAATAGAAAGCCCAGAAATAAACCCACAAACTTATGGACAATTAGACTTCATCAAAGGAGGCAAGAATATACAAGTGGTATACTCAGCAAGTGGTACCGGGAAAGTTGGACAGTTGTATGTAAATCAATGAAGTTAGAACACACCTTCACACCATACACAAAAACTAACTCAAAATGGCTTAAAGACTTAAACATAAGACAAAATGCCATAAAACTTCTAGAAGAGCCACATAGACAAAATATTCTATTATAGATCATACCAATGTTTTATTAGGTCAGTCTCCCAAGGCAATAGAAATAAAAAATAAACAAATGGGACCTGCTCAAATTTATAAGCTTTTGCACAGCAAAGGAAATCATAAACAAAAGAAGGAGATAACCTACAGACTGGGAGAATTTTTTTGCAAAATTTTTGCAAAATATTTGCAATTGATATGACCAGCAAGGGCTTGATTTCCAAAATCTATAAACAGCTCATACAACTCAATAACAAAGAAACAGTTCAATAAAAAAAATGGGCAGAAGACCTAAACAGACATTTCTCCAGAGAAGACATACAGATGACCAATAGGCACATGAAAAAAATGCTCATTATCACTAATTATTAACATTAATATCAAAACTACAGTGAGGTACCACCTCATACTAGTCAGAATTGCCATCATTAAAAAGTTTACAAATAATAAATGATGGAGAGGGTATAGAAAAAAGGGAAGCTTCTTACACTGTTGGTGGGAATGTAAGTTGGTGTAGCCACCAAAAACAGTGTAAAGTTTCCTCAAAAGGTTAAAAACAAAGTTTCCATATAATCCAGCAATCCCACTTCTGAGCATATATCCTGACAAAACTATAATTCAAAACGATACACACAACCTTATGTTCATAGCAGCACTGTTCACAATAGCCTAGACATGGAGACAACGTAAATATCCATTGACGGAGGAATGGATAAAGAAGATGTGGTAAGTATATGCAATAGAATTCTACTCAGTCACATACACAAAAAATGAAATAACGCCATTTGCAGCAACATGGAGGGTCCTAGAGACTATCATACTAAATGAAGTAAGTCAAACAGAGAAAGACAAATGCTCTATGCTTATCACTTTTATGTGGAATCTAAAATATGACACAAATGCACTTATCTATGAAACAGAAACAGACTCGCAGACATGGAAAACAGACTTGCAGGTGCCAAGGGGGAGGAGAAATGGGGGATGTGAACTCGGGATTAGCATATGCAAATTATTATATATAGGCTGGATAAACAGCAAGGTCCTACTGTACAGCACAGGGAGCTACACTCATTATCCTGTGATAAACGTAAAGGAAGAGAATATGAAAAAGAATGTATAAATACATGTATAACTAAGACACTGCTACACAGCAGTAATGAATACAACATTGTAAATCAACAATACTTCAATAAATTTTTTAAAAATATATGTTAACAAGCACAGGAAAACGTACTCAGCATTATTAGTCATTAGGGAATTGCAAATCAAAATCACAACGAGATACCATTTCACACTCATGAGGATGACTATCATAAAAAAGATAATAAGTATCAGAGAGGATGAGGTGAAATTGGAACATTCATATATTGCTGATGGGACTCTAAAATGGTACAGCCACTTTGGAAAACAGTTTGGCAGTTCTTCAAAATGTTATATAAAAATTTACTATATAATCCACCAATTCTAATCCTGGTAAATACCCAAGAGAATTAACAACATATGTCCACACAAAAACCTGTAAACAGATGTGTTTCTAACAAACAACCATGTTTAAAAATAACTGGATTATATGATCTTTTACTTTTATCTAGTTTGTATCACTTTTTCTATTTCATATTCAGTGTGGGTTTGATTCCTGGGTTGGGGAAATCCCCTGGAGAGGGAATGGCCCTCCATCCCATGGACAGAGGAGAGTGGTAGGCTACTGTCCATAGGGTCACAAAGTTGGACATTACCGAAGTGACTTAGCACGTATGTACGCATGCTCCCATTTCAGTTTATGTTTTCCAATTTCCCTGTCTATTTTGTTATTCTTTCTCAAGCCTTTATCAAGCATAGTATAAAAGCTTTCATATATATATATATATATATAGTATATATAACAAATATATCAGAAAATTTATGAATTTTTGCTTAGCTAAAAAAATTTATGACATTTTGGTTCCACCTGTTTGACTTAGTATGAATAGAATGCTAGGTTTCTAACCTATATTCACTCAAAATTTTGATATAGTTCCATGTATTTTGGCATCCAGTATTACTGCTAAAAGTCTAGAAAATTTACTATCTTAGTGATTAAAAAAAATTTTTTTTGAATGAGGCTTGAAATTTCTAATCCAATATAAAGAAATACTATATTGTAAAAAAAAAAAAAACAACAACAGGAAATTAACAAGTGATACAACTTTAACTAAAGTTCAGATTTTGCTCGATTTTCACAAAATTTTATGCCTGTGCAGTAGCCATTATTTGCTTTCATGGGTTATTCAAGACACCACATTGTATTCAATTGCATTGAGCAGTTGCATGCAACAAATTCTGGTAAATTATTTTTGTTTTTATTCTATTAAATATTTTCCAATTTTCTGTTATAGCTTCTTAGATACACCCATCATTTAAAAGTGGACAGTTAATTTCCAAATACATGGGATTTTGTTTAGAGTTTCTTTAGTATTAATTTCTCATTTTTTATGTTTAAGATAAATCATGTTTAATAAATCATTACATGATTTTATTATTACATATTACACAGTATATTTATTATCTCATGAGCAACAGTTCAGGAAATTATTATGCTGGCCATTTGTCAAAAATGCTTTATTGCTATTTCAGCTTTTTTTCAGGCCATAATTTCTGATTTTGATATTAATTTCTCATTTAAATGCTTTCTTCTCTGCAATCACCATCTTGCTTTTTTTCAGTCTAACTTTATTAATGCTTTCAATGGCTAAGTTGAAGATCTCCTTGGTAAATGTCACACTGCACTTGCACTTGAAATATATGAGTTATTTTCAAATATCTTTTGATATTGATTTCTAACATAATTCCATAATGATAAGAGAACAGATCTTTAGACCATGAAATTTCATACCTTTAGACCATGAAATTTTTGCACCTTGTTTTATGTCCCTGGATATGTTCTAGTGTCTCCTAGTTAACCGTCATAAAAACTTGAATAGAAATTGTATCCTATTGTTGTATGAAAATTGTATAAATTTTAACTATGTTGAATTGGTTTGTAATGCTTTTGGGGTCTACTGTATCCTTCTACTAATCTGTATATTCATTCTGTCAACTTTTGAGAGTTTGATATTGAAACTCCATCTAAAAATCTTAATTTATCTACTTAAAAAATAATTGTAATATATAGTGGAACTATATGTAAACTTGTTCTGTATTTTCTAGTTCAGTTCACTTCAGTTGCTCAGCCTTGTCTGACTCTTTGTGACCCCATGAATCGCAGCACGCCAGGCCTCCCTGTTCATCACCAACTCCTGGAGTTTACTCAAACTCATGTCCATCGAGTCAGTGATGCCATCCAGCCATCTCATCCTCTGTCGTCCCCTTCTCCTCCTGCCCGAGTCCCTCCCAGCATCAGGGTCTTTTCCAATGAGTCAACTCTTCGCATGAGGTGGCCAAAGTATTGGAGCTTCAGCTTCAGCATCAGTCCTTCCAGTGAACACCCAGGACTGATCTCCTTTAGGATGGACTGGTTGGATCTCCTTGCAGTCCAAGGGTTTCTAAGTCTCTTATAAATGTCTTATCATACTTTCATAATTTAAAAACTAAAAAAAATTTTTAAATCTATTAATAAATGCTCATAGAAGCATTATTCATAATAGCTGGAGTGGAAACAACTCAAATATCCATCAACTGATGAATGAATAAACAAAATGTGGTATACTCACACAGTGGAATATCATTCAACCAAAAAAAGAAATGAAGTAATGAGAAGGGATAAATTGAGAGATTGGGACTGACATATACACACCGCTATATATAAAATAGTTAACTAATAAGAATCTACTGTATAGCACAGGGAACTCTGCTCAATACTGTGTAATGACATATGGGAATAGAATCTAAAAAAGAGTGAATATATGTATAACTGATTCACTTTGCAGGTCAGAAGAAACTAGCACAACATTGTAAATCAATTATACTCTAATAAAAATCAATAAAAAACCAAAACATCACGGTTGCTGCTATCAATGATTAGATTTAAATTATTTTATTATAGGATGTGTCAGAAAAAAAAAATGAAGTACGAACACATGCTACAACGTGAATAAACCTTGAACTCATTACGGTAAATGAAAAAAATCAGGTACAAAAGGATAACTACTGTATGATTCTACTTATAAGAAATGTCCAGAAAAAACACAAAAGTGTACAGAGAGAAAGTAGATTAAAGATTGCTAGGGGCTAATGGGCAGGGAGAATGGGGAGTGATAATTGTTTGGAATGCTTTTTCAGAAGGATGACAAAAATGTTCTGAAATTAGAGTGATGATGGTTGGACAACTCTATAAAACTACACACAAAATACTCAGGTGTACATCTGGCAAAGGTAAATGTTATTGTATGTGAGTGAAGTCAAAGTCACTCAGTTATGTCCAACTCTTTGCAACTCCATGGACTATACAGTCCATGAAATTTTCAGGCCAGAATACTGGGAGTGGGTAGCCTTTCCCTTCTCCAGGGGATCTTCCCAAGTCAGAGGTCAAACCCAGGTCTTCCCATTGCAGGCAGATTCTTTACTAGCTGAGCCACAAGGGAAGCCCAAGAATACTGGAATGGGTAACCTACCCCTTCTCCAGGGGATCTTCCCGACCCAGGAATCAAACTGCGGCTCCCGCATTGCAGGCGATTTCTTTACCAACTAAGCTATGAGGGAAGCCCATTATATCTCACTAAAATTGTTGTTTAAAAAATTAGTGTCAGGGAACTTCCCTAGTGGTCCAGTGGCTAAGATTCTGCACTACCAATGCTCATGGCCTGGGGTTCAATTCCTGGTCAGGAAACTAGATCCCACATGTTGCAAGTAGGACCCTGTGCTGTCAAATAAATAAATACATATTAAAAATAGATTTATGTCAGAATGTAACATTATTCAGACTAAAAGAAGGAAGAGCATTCTGAAAGATGTTATGGCATGACTGAACTTTGAAGACATTGAGTGAAATCAACCAAGCCGTAAAAAAACCAACACTGTATGATTCCACCTACATGTGATATCTAGAGTAGTCAAATTCATAGACAGAAAGTAGAGTGGTGGGTAGCAGGGATTGAAGCAGGGGTGAATAGGGAGTCAGAGTTTCAGATGAGAAGATGAAAAAGTTTTAGAGGTGAATGGTAGTGACGGTTGCACAATGATGTGAATGGACTTAATATCCCAAAACTGTACATTTAAAAATGTTTAAAATAGTAAACTTCGCTTCATGCACATTCTACCACAATAAAAAATGATTGTTAACCACTGGGAGTCTCAAATAGAATATCCAAGTTTCAAATCAGTAGATGAAAAAACTGAATAAATAAAATTTAATGATTCCATGGTTTCAAGAAAATCTAGGAGAGTGTGTGTGGGGGGGGGGGGGCGGTGCAGAAAAAGTTGGCAAAAACCTAGAAATGGAAATACAAATAAGATGATCAAGAATAAGTGCAAGAAATGTGATATCCTGGATTCAGTCCTGGAACAGAAGATAGACACTAGTGGAAAAACTGGTGAAACTGAAAAAAAAAAAATCTGAGCTTTAGTTAACAGAAACCTACTAATACTGGGTTTTTTAGTTTTGACAAATGTACCACTATACTGTAAGAGGATAACACCACAGGAAATGGAACTGGATGTGCAGTATTTAGAAAATTCTGTACTATTTATATTTATTAGTGTATTAATACTATCTTTGCAACTTTTCTGTAAATATAAAATTATTTCAAAACAAAAAGTTTATTAAAAAATAAGTATAAGAATATAAATAATTATTAAAATATGGTTAATTTAAAAATCCATTAAAAGAGTGTAGTTATATTTTATTATATAGAAAATGTACTTTCAAAAATTACAGAGGAAAGCTGAAAAAGAACATTGGCAAATAATTAGCAAAATACTTTTCATATTGACAAAAGGGATAATTTGCTAAGAACTTAGAATACTTATGAGATTTTGTGCACCTAACAGCATAACTTGGAGAAGGCAATGGCACCCCACTCCAGTACTCTTGCCTGGAAAATTCCATGGATGAAGGAACCTGGTAGGCTCCAGTCCATGGGGTTGCTAAGAGTCGGACATGACTGAGCAACTTCACTTTCACTTTTCACTTTCATGCATTGGAGAAGGAAATGGCAACCCACTCCAGTGTTCTTGCCTGGAGAATCCCAGGGACGGGGGAACCTGGTGGGCTGCCGTCTATGGGGTCGCACAGAGTCAGACACGACTGAAGTGACTTAGCAGCAGCAGCAGCAGCAGCAACAGCATAGTTATGAAATATACAGCAAGATTTTGTAGAATTCTGGGACTTCCCTGATAGTCCAGTGGCTAAGATTCCCCCATCCCAAGGGGCCCCAGTTTGATTCCTGGTTAGAGAACTAGATCCCACATACTGCAACCGAGAGCCTGCATGCTGCAACTAAGACATGGTGCAGTCAATAAATTTTTTTTAAAAGACTTTATAGAATTACTAAGAGAAATTTATAAATCAGTGTTTCTATTGAGAGATTCTAACACACACACTTCAGATCTGACTAATAAGACAAAAAATGGAAAGGCATTGAGTACCTGAGAGCAAAAATGTTTATCAGTTTAGGTCACATTAACATCTTTAAAAAAACCCTCCCTTAAATATCAGGAATTTAAACATTAAACAATATTAGTTTATTTCTCTTTCATGTAAGATTCAATCTTAGATCACTAGGTACTGAGGAAGGGTCTCTGCTCCAGAGAGTCATTCAGGGATTCAAGCTGATACATATTCTGCAAGCTTCAAAATATGGCTTCCATGATCACCTAAGTGTTGAGACCTAGCAGGTTGTTGTGGTAAAAGAGAGACTGTGGGGGCTTCCCCAATGGCTTAGAGGTAAAGAATCTGCCTGTCAACACAGGAGACACAGATTCGATCCCTGATCCAGGAGGATCCCACATGCCAAGGAAAAACCAAGCCTGTGTGCCACAACTACTGAGCCTGTGCTCTAGACCCAGGGAGCTGAAACTACTGAAGCCCGCACACCATAGAGCCCACGCTGCAAATCAAGAAAAGCCTCTGCAATGAGAAGCCTGCACACGGGAACTAGAGAGTAGCCCCTGCTTGCCACAACTAGAGAAAAAGTCCACACAGCAACGAAGACCCAGCACAACCAAAAATAAATAAAAGTAAAATTATTGAAAAAAAGAGAAAGTGGAGAATCAACTGTGAACCAGTCCTAGAACTGACACATTATAATTGTACTCAAGTTCCAGTGCCCAAAACTCATATGGCCACAACAAATTGCTATAGAGGCCATGAAATACAGCCTTGTTGTGTGCCCAGGAGGAAGGTGAAAACAGGTTTGTCTGCCAGCTAGCCAGTCTTTAACATGGTAATTAACAACCTATGAATCTAATGGATATGTGCAGAACTCTGAACCCAACAGAAAATGTACATTCTTTTAAAAGACAAATGGAATATTTACAAAAATTGATTATTAGGCTGCCCGGTAAGTCTCCAAAAATGTTTTATTGATGTAATAATCTATTGACAACACAAATAAAATTAGATGTCAACAATAGTATAAAGATGACCAGAAAATTGTATACACCTGGAAATTTAAAAACAGAGTTCTCAATAATTAATGGGTTGAAGAAAAATCATAAGAAAATTAGAATTGAATGAAGTACTGCTTTGGGATGCAAAGTAGTTTTCAGGGAAATATACAGACTTATAGACACCTATTATAAGGCACTTATAAAATCAGAAAGACCAGTGATGGATGACTTAGCTTTTGTATTAGAGCTGCCATGACAGATTATCACAAATTAAGTGACTTAAAACAACAGAAGTTTATTGTTTCATAGTTCTAGTAGCTATGCTCTCTCTGAATACTCAAGGAGAGGATACTTCCTTGTTTCTTGTTAGCTTTTGGTGTCTGCATGCAATCCTTGGCACGTTTTAGCTTTAGACACATCACTCCACTCTCTCCCTCATCATCACATAGTGTTCTCTCTGTGTGCCTGTCTTAGGGCCCAGAGAAATATTTCTTTTCTTATAGGGACACCAGTCATACTGAATTTAGGACTCATACTAACGGTTAGGATCTAACTCAGTAAGATCTCATCTTAACTTGGGTACGTGTGCTAAGACCCTATTTCCAAATAAAATCACATTTATAAGTTCTGGATGGACATCAATTTTGGGAGACACCATTCAACCCAATAGGGCTTCCAATAAAAAAAAATAATACACTGGGAAAAACCTTATGAAATACAAGCAAAGTAGAATAAAGGAAAATAGTAAAGACTATAGGAGTAAGCAATTAATAAGAAAAAGTTAATTAATAGTGATTTTTAAAAAGGACTTGAAGAACTTGGTTGAGTAAACCAAAAGGAGGGCAAGTTAACATTATACGTGCTGTGCGTGCTTAGTTGCTCAGTCATGTCCAACCCCATGGACTGTAGCCCACCAGGCTCTTCGGTCCATGGGGATTCTCCAGGCAAGAATACTGGAGGGGGTTGCCATGCCCTCCTCCAGGGGATCTTCCCAACCCAGGAATCGAACCCAGGTCTCCTAAATTGCAGGCAGATTCTTTACCATCTGGGCCACCAGGGAAGCCCAAGAATACTGGAGTGGGTAGCCTATCCCTTCTCCAGGGGATCTTCCTGATCCAGGAATTGAAGTGGGGTCTCCTGCAATGCAGATGGATTTTTTTTTTTTTACCAGTTGAGCTACCTAACATTACATGCATTTACAAAATGGTCAAACTACCAACTACTGACTCAGAAGAGATTTTAAAGTTTTAAAAAACTACTAAATGACATTATGCAAAAATGAAACCCAGATGAAATGAAAACAGGAAAACATAAATTATCATCAGCCACAAAAGAAATTGAAACTATGGTTAAAGATTCATCCACTAAAAGACACCAGTCCATGTGGTTCTATGGGAGATTGTTATCAAACAATTGATTGTGCTCAGGCTTATGCTCAGTCACTCATTTGTGTCTGACTCTTTGCGATGCCCTGGACTGTAGCCCACCAGACTCCTATGTCCCTGGGATTTTCCAGGCAAGAATACCTGAGTGGGTATACCTCCTCCAAGGGATCTTCCCAACCCAGGGATGGAAACTCCGTCTCTTGTATCTCCTGCATTGGCAGACGAATTCTTTATCACTAGCACCACCTGGGAAGCCCCATTATCAAATCACAAGGGGACCAATAATTCCTATATTATATAAACTCTTTCAGAGAGGAAAAAAAGAGGAAAGGCTACTCATCTTATTTTCTAGGTGAATATTCCATGTGAGCCTGAGAAAAACGTTTATTCCGTTGTTGGATGAAGTAGTCTACAGATGTCAATAACATTAATATCTGGTTGATTGATGGTGTTGTTGAGTTCAACTATGTCCTCACTGATTTTCTGACCAATGAATCTGTCCATTACTGACAGAGGAGCGTTGCAATCTCTAACTATGATAGTGGAGCCATCTAATTCTCCTTTCAGTTCTATCAGTTTTTGCCTCATATAGTTTCTCACTTTGTTGTTAGCTGCATACATGTCAGAAACTATTGTATCTTCTTGGAGAATTGACCTCTTTGTTATTATGTATTGCTGTTCTTTATCTCTGATAACACTCTTATTTTGAAGCTAATTGTCTGAAATTAATACAGCTATTCTTGCTTTATTTTGGTTGTCTGCATAGTATATTTTTCTCCATTTACTTTTAATCTATATGTCTTTATATTTAATGTGTGTTTCTTACAGACAACACATAGTTGAGTCATATTTCTTGATCTACTTGGACAATATCTCTCTTTTAACTGGTGCATTTAGAACAATGGCATTCAAAGTGATTATTGAAATAGTTGGATTAATATCTACCATATTTGTTACTGGTTTTCTACTTGTTGCCTTTGTCCTTTGTTCATCTTTTTTGTCTTTCACTCTTTCTGCCTCTTGTGGTTTTAATTAAGCATTTTATATGATTTCATTTTTTTCTCCTTTCTTAACAAATCAGTTATATTTTATAGTGGTTTCCCTAAAATTTGCAATTATATGTTTGCAACTACTCTAAGTCCACTTTGAGGTAATACTAACCCAGGTAGTGTGAGTACCTTATCATAACAAAATATCCTAATTCCTTTATCCTGTCCCTTGTATCATTGCTGTTATTATTTTACTTTATATATATATATATATATATATATACACACACACACATATATATACATGCAAAATAATTGAATACATAGTTGCCATTATTATTTTGGGCAAACTATTATCTCTTAAGTCAATTAAGAATAAGAAAAATGAGTTTCATCTTGCCTTTGCTTATCTCTTCTTCGATGCTCTTTTATTTTTTAATGGAGGTCTGACGTTTTAGCCTATAGTTGGTCCTCCATATCCATGAATTCCATGTCTGTGGAATCAATCGACCTTAAATTTTGGGGGGAAAATTCCAGGAAGTTTGAAAAAGCAAAATTTGAATTTGCCATACCTTGGCAACTATTTACATAGCATTTACATTTTATTAGGTATTATAAGTAATCAAGAGATGATATAAAGCATATGTGAGGATGTGCATAAGTTATATGCAAATACATTTTATATAAGGGACTTGAGCATCTACAGATTTTTATATCCATGGGAGGTCCTGGAACCAGTCCCCTGCAGATACCAAGGGACAACTATATATTTTTCTTCTCTTTAAAGAACTTTTAAAATTTCTTGCAATGCAGGTCTATCAGCAACAAATTCCCTCAGCTTTTGTTTATCTGAGAAAAAACATTTTAAGTTCTCCTTCACTTTTGAAGGATAATTTTGCAGGGTACAGAATTCTAGGTGGCTGGGTTTTTTTCCTCTCAACACTAAATATTTCACTTTTCTCTCTTCTCACATGCATGGTTTCTGAGGAGAAGCTGGATGTAATTCTTATATTTCTTTTCCCACTATAGATAAGATGTCTTTCCCCTCTGGTTTCTTTCACTTGTTTCTTTATCTTTAATATTCTGTAATTTGAAAGTAATATGCCAAGACATTGTTTTTTAAATATTTATTTTGCTTGGTGTTCTCTAAGCTTCCTGAATCTGACATTAATGTCAGATTAAATGACAGAGAAAATTCTGTCATTATTGTTATATTTCTTCTGTCCTTCTCTTTCTTGAGGTATTCCCATTACACATATGTCATACTTTATGTTGTTGCTCCACACACCTCGGATATTCTGTTAAATATTTTTTTCAGTCTTGTCCTCCTTGCTTTTTAGGGTTAAAAGGATTCTACTGAGATATTCTCAAGCTCAAAAATTCTTTCCTAAGCTGTGTTCAGTCTACTAATGAGCCCATCAAAGGCATTCTTCCTTTCTGTTACAGTGTTTTCATTTTTTTTAATCTCTAGAATTTCTTTTTGGTTCTTACTTAGGATTTCCATTTCTCTGCTTATATTGCCCATCTGTTCTTACAAGCTATCTACTTTTATCCATTAGAGCCCTTAGCATATTAATCAGAGTTATTTTAAATTCCCAGTCTGATCATTCCAAAATCCCTGCCATGTCTGGTTCTGATGCTTTCTCTGTCTTTTCAAATTGTTTGTTGTTGTTGTTGCTGTTTTTGTTCTTTGCCTTTGGTATGTCTTATAATTTTTTCTTTATAGTCAGACCAGGTACAATGATGTATCAGGTAAAAGGAATCACTTTGTTAATCATTAAATAAGATTATTTTTTAAATTACAACATAATACACTCTATATAAGGAGAAAAAATATAGAAAAAAGACTGAAAGGAAATACACAACAATGTTGAACAATGGCTGTGCTGGGTGATATGTTTATGGGTGATTTTGTTTTCTCCTTTTTTTTTTTCCCTGTACTTTACACATTTTCTGGAATAGCCATGTGTTATTTTATAATTAGCCATGAAAAATGTAAAATAAAAATAAAGAGCCTTTAAAAAAAAAACCCACCATCAAATTCAGTCTTTAAAGAGTAGTGTGTTTACTCCTCTTTCCCCTAAAGGAGGCCCTGACATTTAAAAACAACATAAACCACTCTGAAGCATCATTTAATCCTATTACACTTCTGGACCTCTTATAAACCAGGGGATGATCCTGTTGGCTCTTTAAAATAAATCTCCCAAGGTCACAGGGCTTGTCTGTAACAGAGGGGGTTGAAACTCCCAGGCCAGTACTCCTCCCCCTGCACCATCTGGCATCTCAGGATTTCATCAAAGACTGCTAGAGCTAGTCAGAGCCAAATGTTCAAATTTTTCTTCTTTCTAAGGGAACATTACTCCCTCTTAGGATCACTCTACTAACAAGTAACCCTGTCGCTGGGCCTCAGTTTCCTCCTCTGTAAAACAAGGGACTTGTGTTGCCCTAGCAGATGCGGAAATCCCAGGCTCCAGGACAACTGTGCTCTTTGTTTTCTCCCCTGTTATCTAAAGCGTTCTGCTTTGCTCTGCTGGCTCTGTCATAGTCCTAGGAATGCGATGTCCCATCCTGGTTCTGTCACAAGCTCTTTTATTGGGTATCCTTGATCCGGTCAATGACTACGTGGGGACCTCAGTTTTCTCATCCGTATTATGAGGGTTTGGGCCCAGACCCGAGATTTTCACATTCTGGGTGTTGCCACCTGGATTTCTGGGGAGGGTGGGTGGAATGAGTAGTGCCTACTCTGTTTGGTTTGCATACTGGATTCTGGGCAAAATTTCCTTTGAAATAAGGATCTGTAGCTACTAATACAATACTACTTGAAAACTACTGAGCCAGGAGACTCTGCAGAGCTTTTTCTAGGGCTGACATTCTATTTCTACACCAACCACAGAATGCTGGGTATTGGGGTGGAAAGAACACAGTGCACTCCAATTTTCCAAAGCACTGAGCTATTGGGAGAAGAAGTGGAGATACGTGCTGCTGGATGGTACTAAGATCTGAGAAGCTCAGACCAACTCACAGTCAGCCACCTCTCCTTCATTCTTCTCCCCTTCCTCGGTCACCTAGGCAACCAAGCAGGGCATTGGTTGGTGGGCCTGCAGTCCCCCCATTCCCCCCTCTGCACTCACTCAAACTCTAGGCTGCATTCCCACCCCTCTGTCTGTCCACAACTTGTCTGTGTCTGGAGATGCAAGTCTCACATTTAGGGCTGCCTTTTTGTGAGCATGAAACCCAGATTTCAAGCAGGGTAGGGGGTGGAGGCTCACCCCTAAAATAACTCTGGCTTGCATGCCAAATTTGCCTGCTTTCCTGGAAGATGTGTTGCAGGCAAGGGGTTTGACCTCAGCAGGGCAATGAGTGCAGAGCTCTGGGATGCCTGAGACCCCAGTCACCAGGGACTGGAGTGGGGCTTGGGGGTGGGGGACAGAGACAGTGGATGCCCTCAGACGGCCCTCTGTTACAGGTGGGAGGTTGTGGGTAAAGAGTTCTAGGGTTTCTTTTTTGAGAATTATCTTGGCAACCAGAAGACTGAGCTGAGGGCCAGGGTCTGGGTGGGAGTCCAGCTGGACTCGTGATAATGGTTAAAAGAAGGTAGAGATTGGGGATTTGGAAGTGATGGATAGGAATTTTGTTGAGGGAACTCACTGGAATTTGTGTCTGCATATTACACTGAAAAGTTCCAGGTTCAATTCAGGGGGCGGTGAGCTGGAGTACTAAGCTGGGTAAGTGGAGCTCAGCCATAAGAGGCAGTATAAGGTGGGCAAATCCCAGCTACTGTTTCTTCAAAATTAAATAGAGATGAAAGAAGGTGTGTGGAGGACTTCCCTGGTGGTCCAGTGGCTAAGACTCCCTGCTCCCAATGCAAGGGTTTGCATTCCATGCCTGGTCAGGGAACTAGATCCCACGTGCCCCAACTGAAAGATACCACATGCTGCAACTAAAGATCCTGCATATTGTAGCAAAGATCAAAGATCCTGTGTGCTGCAACTAAAACCTGCCACTAAGACCTGCTGCAGCCAAATAGATAAATGTTTTTTTAAAAGGGTCGCATATCAATAGCAATTAGAGCTAATAAGGGGGCTTCCCTTCTAGCTCAGTGGTAAAGAATTCATTTGCAATGCAGATGACTCGGGAGACCCGGATTCCATCCCTTAGTGGGGAAGATCCCCTGGAGAAGGAAAAGGCAACCTGCTCCAGTATTCTTACCTGGGAAATCCCATGGAGAGGGGAGCCTGGTGAGTTACAGTCTATGGGGTCCAAAAGACTTGGGAGATGACTTAGCAGCTAAACAACAAGAGCTAATAAACAGATGTAGCAAAGTTGCAGAGCACAAGATAAATACAGAAACATTATATTTCCATAAATGAGCAGTTAATAGCCAGAAAAGGCAATGAAGAAAGCAATTTCATTTATAATAGCATCAAAAAGAATAAGAGTCTATCAGAACTCTCCTTACTTTCTGCTCATTTTTTCTGTAAACCTAAATGTCCCCCCAAAGTCCATTAATTTTTTTAAGTAATAAAATATTTAGGAATAAATTTAACCAGAACTTACATTGAAAATATCACTGAAAGAAAATAAGATCTAAATAAATGGAAAAACATTCTGGGCTCATGGACTCAAAGATTTAATATTGTTCAAATGGTAATATTGTGCAAGCAATAAATAGATTCATTGCCATCTTTATCAAAATCTGAAAGGCCTTTTTGCATAAATAGACAAGATGATTATAAAATTCACATGGAATTACAAAGGGCTGCAAACAGCCTAAACAGTCCAGAAAAAGAACTAAGTTGGAGGACTCATTCTTCTTGATTTCAAAACTTACTATGAAGCTACAATAATCAAAACAGTATGGAACTGGCTTAAGAATAGAAATATAGATCAATGAAATAGGATTGAGAGTCCAAGAATAAACCCAGACAACTATGGGCAATGATTTTTGAAGGGTGTGATGACCACTCAATGGGGAAAGAGTCTCTTCAACAAATTGTGGTAGGAAAACTGAGTATCTAATTGCAAAAAACGAAGTTTGAATCCTCATCCCATATTAAAAATTAACTCAAAATGAATCAAAGCTTTAAATATAAAATCTAAAACCATGAAACTCTTAGGAGAACACATGGAAGAAAACCATGAACTCAGATTTGGTAGTTTTTTAAAATGACACTGAAAACTTAAGGAATAAAAGGGAAAAAATTGATGAATTGAACTTTATCAACATTAAAAACTTCTATGCATCAAAAGACACTGTCAAGATGAATGGATAAAGAAGCTGTGGAACATATATACAACGGAATACTACTTAGTCATAAAATGGAATGCATTTGAGTCAGTTCTAATGAGGTGGATGAACCTAGAGCCTATTATACAGAGAGAAATAAGTCAGAAAGAGAAAAACAAATGTCATATATTAATGCATACATATGGAATCTAGAAGGATGGTACTGTTTGCAGAGCAGCAATGGAGACACAGACATAGAGAACAGGCTTATGGACAAGGGTAGGGGAGAAGAGGGAGAGGGTGAGATAAATGGAGAGAGTAGCACGGATGCATATACACTAACATATGTAAATATACCGACATATATAAATAGATAGCCAATGGGAATTTGCTGCATGACTCAGGAAACTCAAACTGGGGCTCTGTAATAGCCTAGAGGGGTGGGAATGGGTGGGGGGCGGGTGGTGGCAGGGGGAGGAAGATTCAAGAGGGAAGGGATATATGTACACCTATGATTAACTCATGTTGAGGTATGACAGAAATCAAACCAATATTGTAAACCAATCACTAAAAATAAACCAATCAATTAAAAATAAATAAATATTTAAGATAAAATACTGTCAAGAGAGTGCAATGACAGCCAACAGAATGAGAAAATATTTGCAAATCATATGGGACAAGGAACTTATTTTATCAGAATATATTAAAAACTCCTACGGCTCATCACAAAAAGACAAAAAACACAATTTCAAAACGGGCAAAGGAGTTGAATAGATATTTCCATAAAGAAAATAGTCAATGACCAATGAGAATATGGAAAAAATGCTCAATATCATTAGTCACTAGGGAAATGCAAATCAAAACCACAAGATCCTACTTCACACCCACTAGGATGGCTATAACTTTTTAAAGTAGAAAGTAACAAGCATTGGCAAGGATACAGGAAAATCAGAACACTCATACATTGCTAGTGTGAATGCAAAGTGGTACAGGCACTATAGAAAACACTTTGGCAGTTCCTTAGAAACTTGAACATACGACCCAACTATTCCTGTCCTGGGTTATATACCCCAAAGAATTAGCATAGGTGTTTAAACAAAAACCTATACAAAACTTATCATAGCGGCATTATTCACAGATAAAATGTGGAAACAATTCAAATGTCCCTCAAATGATAAATGGGTTTTTAAAATGTGGCATATACATTGTTTTTGTTATTTCGTGAGTCAGTTATATCTGTTGTATCCAACTCTGCTACTCACGGACTTAGCCTGCCAGGCTCCTCTGTCCATGGGGTTTCCCAGGCTAGACTACTGGAGTGGGTTGCCATTTCCTTCTCTTAGGGGATCTTCCTGACCGAGATATCAAACCCACATCTCCTGCATTGGCAGGCGGGTGCTTTACCACTGAGTCACCAGGGAAGCCCTGTGGTATATACATACAATGGAATATTATTCAGCACTGATGCATGCTACATCATGGATGAACCTTAAAAATATTGTACTAAGTGAAAAAAGCCAGGCACAAAAGGCACATTGCATGATTTCATTTATATGAAATACCAGGGATAGGCAAATCCCCAGATGCAGAGAGTAGATTAGTGGTTGCCATGGCTGGAGAGAGGTTAACAGAGAGTGATTGCTTAATGGTATTGAGGTCTCCTATCGGGGTGATGAAAATGTTCCAGGATTAGGTAGTGGTGAATACTGTAGAACACTGCGAAGGTTCTAAATGTTGCTAATAGTAAATTTTCAGTTCAGTTCAGTTCAGTTCAGTCGCTCAGCTGTGTCCGACTGTTTGCGACCCCATGAATTGCAGCACGCCAGGCCTCCCTGTCCATCACCAACTCCAGAGGTTCACTCAAACTCATGTCCATCGAGTCGGTGATGCCACCCAGCCATCTCATCCTCTGTCGTCCCCTTCTCCTCCTGCCCCCAATCCCTCCCAGCATCAGGGTCTTTTCCAATGAGTCAACTCTTCGCATGAGGTGGCCAAAGTATTGGAGTTTCAGCTTCAGCATCAGTCCTTCCAATGGACACCCATACCATTTCTGTCCTTTATCGAACGCATCTTTGCATGAAATGTTCCCTTGGTATCTCTAATTTTCTTGAAGAGATCTCTAGTCTTTCCCATTCTGTTGTTTCCTCTGTTTCTTTGCGTTGATCACTGAGGAAGGCTTTCTTATCTCTCCTTGTTATTCTTTGGGACTCTGCATTCAAATGGGAATATCTTTCCTTTTCTCCTTTGCTTTTGGCTTCTCTTCTTTTCACAGCTATTTGTGAGGCCTCCTCAGACAGCCATTTTGCTTTTTTGCATTTATTTTCCATGGGGATGGTCTTGATCCCTGTCTCCTGTACAACGTCAGGAACAATTATGTATATTTTACCACAATAATAAAATGTTCAATGAATTAGTTTCCAAAAGAAAATGAATTCCCTAAGCACCTCTCCATAAGCAAACAGAAAAACAAGTGTGTTTTAACAGCAAAACTATTATGTTCAAGCACGAGCTTATGCAGAAACTCCAACGGAGACAAGTTGAGGTCCTGGGACAGGGGGTGACTGTGCCCCTTTCACTTCACATGAAAGCCCCTGAGCAACTGAATAGCTTCTGAGATGCCTTCTAGCCCTGATCTCCTGATCTGAGGTGCTTATGTGTTGGACAGCTCAGCAGAGGCCACCAGAACTAAAGGGTCTTGGATTGGTGACCAGGCCAGCTCTGGTCTATGTCCACTGTGGAATTCCAGCCAGAGCCTGCTGAGCTCAGCACTGGATGGCATTCTCTCTTAAAAAAAAAAAATTATATATATGCCAGGTCTTAGTTGAGGCACATGGGATCTAGTTTCCTGACTAGGGATCAAATCCTGCCCCACTGCAGAGTTTGGGGGTGCAGAGGCTTAGCCTCTGGACTACCAGAGAAATCCCTGGATGGCATTCTCTGAAAGATGACAAAATGAACCAGTAACAAAGGGTCCAAGAATGTCTGGGATAGGGAGGAGGCAGGTGTGGCACTCAGGAGCTAGAGGCTCTGGACCCACTCTGCTGATTTTGATTCTCGTATCCATACTTACTAGCTATTTCCTGGAGTTAAGTTTTCAAACCATCTGTTCTCCAGAGATTAATATTACTATGTATGGCATGGTATCATGAGGATTAAAAGCATTAATTGCGGTAAAGTGTTTAGAACAATACCTGGCATATAGAAAGCCCTCAATAATTAATCTTATTTTTTATTCTAGAATGACAGGGGTCCCTTTCATCGTATGACTCAATACAGTCAATCCTATGGTGACTGAGAATCTCTCACTGAGAAGGATCCAAGAGATGACCTTGGGCCACAGCTTGCCCTTCATCCTGGTTTCTCCTACAGCATGTATGGCTATGGGAAACTGAAGTATTCTCTCCAAAACGTCTGTGTAATTGAGTTCATTTCCAAGCTGCTGGTCTTAGCCCATCAGTATTGAAATTGACTGAGTGGTTGTGAGCAGTTACGTTTCAAAATGTGAAAAAAAGACAGAATGGCAAACAAGAGTGCAACATAGGTAATTAGGGTGAATATTTAGTATTGTTTGTGGAAGCTTCTGTTTCAGTTTGTGTGTGTGTGTGCGCACACACACACATACATGCCAGTGAGCACCTATGTAATGAGGTATGGTAGAATATGTATGTCTTGGTAAGGGTTGCAGTAAAAGAAGTTTTAAGCTGTGACCTGCTAACACCTAGGAGCTTTCCAAAGGTCCCTGAGCTGAGCTGAGGAGGTCTGCCTGCCCTAGGAAAGCAGATCTGATTTGGTAGGCAGGACTGATCTCAGGTCATCTGCCCAGCCCCCAGCAAAGCTGGGACAGTGGCTTGCAAAGAGGAGGGAAGAGTCTCAGTTGGAAGGTGGGGAAATTCAAAACATAAATCAGGTACCCTGATACTTGGGGCTTCCCTGGTGGTTCAATCGGTAAAGAATCCTGCCAATGCAGGAGACATGGGTTCAATCCCTGGGTTGGGATGATCCTCTGGAGAAGGAAATGGCAACCCACTCCAGTATTCTTGCCTGGGAAATCCCATGGACAGAGGAGCCTGGCAGGCTACAGTCCACGGGGTTGCAAAGAGTCAGACATGACTTAGCGACTAAGCACCACCACCACCCTGATATTTGAATCAAGTCAATAGAACTTGGAAGACTCCACTCCCCTCTCCTCCCCACGTAAATGCACACTAGGATCATTTAAGCACAAATGGAGGGCCTGTATCAGATGTTTGCTGTCTCTTTCTTAGTATCTTGTACTTTTCAGGCTACCTTATTCCCTAGAGTGGTGTTACGGCTGCAGAAGCCCCCACCTTCCCTTGCCTTTTAAATGACCCATGCAGGCTCATTTCAGAACTACTAGCTCTCCTGCTCCCCTTACCCCCTGCCTTCTCAGATGTCGCTGGCTTCCCTGGCTCCAATTTATCCTGGTAGCTTTGGCCCTAAATAGACTCCTCCTCCCTCCACCCCAGCATGAAAGACTAGCACCCCGTCTCCTATATACAAACTTAGACTCAACAGAGGTTGGGAGTCATGGCCAAGGTCTGGGCAAGGGCTGTCAGCTTCATGGAAGGGGGCTTCTGGGTATTTCCCAGGTGGGGACTTAAACTGAAAAGAGACGGCAACAGCTGGAAGTATTGTTGAAAGTGTAGACAGTGGATAGTCTGGACTACTGACTGGTATTGCTTGATCCAGGATGAAGTGGGTGGGAAGTAAAGTTGCCTTTGAATGCTTGGGGCTTCAAATCCTTACCTTCCCTCACCTTCATGTGGGTCTCCTGGGAGTATGGCAATGCCATGAAGCTGGGACTATCAAAAGCCAAAAGGAGGGGGACTAGACCTCAGCTGGGGAAGTATACACTGAGACCCAGTTTTTAAGGACTATTAATGTGATTTAAAGGGGACTCATCCCATTGAAGGCTTTAAATCCAGTCCTTATGACAACCTGGGTATCACCTGTGTTGATCACACCTTTGCTTTGAATTGCCTATAAGCCATGACCACAACCAGAGTCTATGGATCAGTCACTTCGGCTCTTTAAGTTCCATCTTCTTCAACCGCAAAATAGTTCTAATAGTATCTTTCATAGGGGGTTGTGAGAATAAAAGAAACTAACATACTAAAATATCCTAGCACAGTGCCTAAAGCAAAGCAGACATGTCACAGATCAATCAGTTATCACAAGCATCCTTGTAATATCACATTTTTTCATTGACATCACATTTTATAACTTGGTTTAAAATTAGTAAAAACACATAAAGTAAGATCCACCTACAGCTCTTCTGTATATAAAAAGAAAGAATTGTACAAAGACTTCACAAAACCTTACTTTCCACTTCCTAAGTTAACAGTTTGCTGTATCTCCTTAATTTTCTTCAAGTTTAATTGGACCGCCTATTGATCACTCTCTCTTTCTTCATGTTTTTTAAAATACAGAAATTGAATCATGTCGTCCAGCTAGTCAATGTTTTAACTTGATACATCATGAACAATATATGAATGCAGTCATTCCTTAGGTACTGTCTGTCTTTTTAGTTTTTTCTAATCTGATGGGCAAAAAAGAACATCTCATTGTTTTGGGTTGACTTTCTCTGATCAAGCATCATTTTGTGTCTTCTGAAAGTTTGCATTTTCTCCTCTATGAACTGCCAGTTCAAACCTTAACAGGGAACTTCCCTGGTGGTCCAGTGGTTACAACTCACCATTTCCACTTCAAGGGGCATGGGTTCCATCCCTAGTAGGAGAACTAAGATCCTTCATGCTGCATTGCAGCCAAAAAAAAAAAAAAAAAAAAAGACACAAAGAAACAAAAAGAACTTAAAACCGTAACCCACTTTTCTATCGGGCCTTTTCTATTTTTCTTATTAAATTGTAGAACACTCTTTGTATAGGAAGGACATTTACCTTTTGTCTGCTACTTGGGTTAAAACTATTTCCCCCCATTTTGCCCTTTGCTTTCTGACTTCATGGTATCTTTCGTCATTCAGAAATTTAAAATATTTTTTGTAGTCAAATGTGTCCTTTGTGGCATCTTGGCTTCTTTGGGGGTTGTTTAGCAAACCTTTGTTTCCTGGCTTTCCTGGCCCATTGCTATGCTCTCCACCCTCTCGTGGGTGACAGTTGGCAACGAATGTCCTCACTGAGCCCTGCTCCGTCCCTCATGCCGGCACCTTGGGCTCCTTATCTGTCAGCACCGTGTAATAATTGTCTGGCGCTGGCAAGTGTTACACTGTGTCAGAGGACACAGAGAAAGGCAAGAATGGAGGAGCCAAGACAGCCTGAGAAGGCAGTGAGAGAAGCCAGTGCGGGCTGGGGTAGCTGAAAGGTTGAAAAGCAGAGAGGAGTGGGGAGAGGAACTTCATGACCTTGAATTGAGTGTCTAAAAGTCATGCTAGCTGATACTCTGAGTCGGGTTTTTAAAACCAATGGCATCTTGGAAAGGAATTTCGTTTAACTTTTTTCCAAACTCATTTCATTCTTTACAAGCACTACATAGTGGCTGGTCTCCACACCTGGGAGGCAATATAAAAACCTCCTGCCAGACTCAAAATGAAAGAAAAAGAAACTGGAAAATAGGACCTCAGCTCAAAAGTATGTCTCTTCTTAAGTAAGTTTTAATAGATATTCCAGGCTCCATAGATCAAATGCTTAAATTAAGAAAAAAAAAATCAAGAAAGTAATGATACTTTGGTTAAAGTGAGTCTGAGTTCCTTACGTCTCCACAGTTTACCTTGCTAAATAAATAGACAAAAACAGTTCAGGTCACCACATACACGGGAGCACCCACCCTGTACCAACTCTCTCTCCTGAAAACAGCTCTGGAGACAAACAGGACATGGTGTAGGGGTCATTTGGGATCACTGAAGCGCTGATGGTTGGAGCATGGCCCAACAGTCCCTGGCATCCTCTACACCCCTGACTATGGTGCTCCAGCATCAGGCAACCAAGCTACTCTCTGCCCCTACGGTAAGAGCTCCTAGGGGCTTCTGCTCACTCCCTTTCTCTGCTCCTCTGTAGACTTCTACCTCTTCCCACGCCTCCTCGGTATGCACTGCCTCTTTTTTAAAAGTTTATTTATTTATCAGCTGTGCTGGGTTTCGTTGCTGTGAGTGGACTTTCTTTAGCTGTGTCGAGAGGAGGCTACTCTCTGGTTGCGAGGCACGGGCTTCTCACTGCAGCGGCTTCTCTTGTTGCAGAGCGTGGGCTCCTGGCGTGCGGGCTTCAGGAGTTGCAGCACACAGGCTTAGCTGCTCCATTGCCTGTGGAGCAGGGACTGAACCACATCTCCTGCATTGGCAGGTGGACCCTTAACCACTGAACCACTAGGGAAGTCATGGATGCTCTCTTAAGACTCACACTCAAACTTTCCAAAAGACCAGGTCTGATTGGTTCTAGTTACTGCTGTCCTTCTGGGGTTGTCTCATTGGCTGCTGGTCAATCTATCCGGCCAACTCTTCTTGGGTTTGCTGCCCACCACTGCTTCATGGCGGCAAGGTTTCGTGACCAGCTTTCTTCAAAAGGAGTTCCACATGGGCATGAAGGCCCCAAGAATAAAACAAGCTGCTTTCCAATACTCATTCTTTCCAGCATCATGCCCACTGAAACAAAATTTGACATCTGGCTATTTAGTTTGTAGTAGATTAGAATGTGAAAGAGGGGAAATGGGAGATGAGAAAGATTTACAACCATAGTCAAACATTATTAGTTGACTAACATTTGTTAACATTTCAATGTTTATTACTTTCTAAGCAATAAGTTATGGTTTTTTAAGGTCTACAGTGAGGAAATAGGCCAAAAGCTAGAGTACAAAATAGTGTAACTGACATATGAGAACTCAAGAAGCAGGACTTCTCTGGTGGTCCAGTGGTTAAGAATCAGACTTCAATGCAAGGGACGCACGTTTGATCCTTGGACGGGGAACTAAGATCTCATGTGGTACAACCAGAGCAAGCCCTGCTTGCCACAACAAAGACCCGGCACAACCAAAATAAAAATTAAAAAAATACAAGGAATTCAAGAAGCTACCAAGTGGAGCCATGTATTGTTGCAACAAGTCTTGGCCCCTTCTGTGACACCTGTCTACCCCTATTTTACAGCACTGAATAATACTTGAGATTCAGAAAAATACTTGAGCCATGGAATTGTTAAGGTGGGTTCCAAATATTCTACTCAGTGGTTAAGAACTACTTAAGTTTGTGATTATTGTTCTGTCATCACTTTTTCATCTTGTTGACAACAGTCATCTGTTAGGCCAACTTGTGGAATCTTCTTGCAGACATCGGGTGGAATACACAAATTTGCCACAGGAGTTGACTCAAGATATTCTGAACAACCATTTCCTGAGATGTTTCTCAGCTCCATCTTCTATTTACTTTGATTTATAGCAATCTTTCAGATTATACCATGTGTTTTTGTTACCCAAGATTATTATTAAAAACAATCATAACTAGCACTGCTGTACCATTTCTAAGCTGTATGTGTCACTCAGGATTCTAAGCTGTATGTGGGGGATCTATGTGATTGGAGGAGAATATTTTTGGCTCCATCATGCAGCTTGCATGATCTTAGTTCCCTGACCAGGGACTGAAATCAGGCCTGCAGCAGTGAAAGCACCTGGTCCAAGCCACTGGACAGCCAGTGGAAGAGGATTTGAAAAGGGACTATTCACAAAAGTATGAGAGCAAAGTTTAGGGAGATTCGCCCGGGACAGGGCGGCACCCTGAGGCTAGCAACCGTGGGGAGCAGTTACCACTCCTAGGCTTACAGGGGAGAAGGGAGGAAGTGGCGTATATGGGCTGTATATGGAGAAGGTCCCTTGACAGAGCTGTGGCCTTAGCTAGAGACACGAAGCCAAACCACAGTGACGTGGCAGAGAGGAAACCAAGGGAAATATCTCTCTCCTCACTTTCCTCTGGCCCTCCTAACCCCATTATTTCCCATTTGCAAAACCTTACTGGAAGCCTGAGTGCAAGAGATATAGTCCAAGGAAGTCAGTCTCCTAGGATGCAGAGTAGAGTAAAAAGAGATGAGGGGTGAATATAAAAGGGTAAATAGGCAATGTCCAGGGCTTCTTCAATGTCATATTCACTAATGACGTTAATGACAACAATATTAACAACATGTTCCATTTGAGCCTCTGCTTTGCACCCTTCACACCTGTTTGCCTTCTATGGGTAAGGAAATGATGGTTCACAGGCTACTGTGCTCTTCAGGGTCCCTGGAGAACAGGGAGATTACCTTCTGAGAAGGAAATTCATAAGAAAGGATGGGGTTGTCCCTGGTGGTCCAGTGGTTAAGAATCTGCCTTGCAATGTCAGGGATACCATTCAATCCCTGCTTGGGGAACTAAGACCCCACATGCCATGGGGCAACTAAGCCCGCATGCTGCAACTACTAAGCCCACACACCACAACAAAAGAGAAGATCCCATGTGCCCCAACTAAGACCCAAGGCAGCCAAATACATAGATAAAGGATGATCTCAGCCATCTAGGGTATATTAGTCATCTGTCACTGCTAGCAAAACGGAGTAGTATAACATAACAAACATTTATTATTTCATGCCGTCTCTGTGGGTCAGGAGCAGCCCGGGTGGGTGGGACTAGCTAAGGTCCTGTCATGTGATTGTCAAGAGTTTGACCAGGGCTGGAGGCTTCTGAAGGTTTGCATTGGGCTGAAGGATTCATTTTCTATGCAGCTCATTCACTAGCCTTGCAAGTAACTGCTGGCTTTCAGCACAAGGCCTCAGTTGCTCATCATGTGGACCGCTCCACAGGACTGGTATAGTGTCCTTGAGACATGGCAGTTGGCTTCTCCCAGGGTGATCCAAGACAGCAAAGCAGGTAATTCCTTGGTGGTCCAATGGCTGAGACTCTGTGCTTCTAATGCAGGGGGCCCAGGTTTGATCCCTGGTCAGGGAACTAGATCCCTCATGCCGCAACTAAGAGTTCACATGCCACAACTAAGGCCTGGGGCAATCAAATAAATAAATAGATATTTTTTGAAAAAGATAATTAGGATAAATCTATTTTAAAAAGGAAAGAACAAAACAGAGAGGAACCACAGTACCTTTTATGACCTAGTCTCCCAAGTTATAACCCATCACTTCCACCATATGCTATTCATTAGAAGCAAGTCACAAAACCCAAACCACACTTGTGGGAGGGAGCAGATATATGGCAGGGATTAAATGCCATCTCTTAATGAGATTGGTAAAGAATCTGTGAACATATTCTAAAACCACTAGATATCACAATAGCATATACCAAAGATATTGTAGTTATTAATAAATGATTGAAGAGCTTAGGGAAAACTTTACATTGAAACTTGACCATCACCAAGCAAGGTGAAATCTCCCAAGCATACTGTGCTCTATACAAAGAAAAAGCAGGTTAATAGAAGAGGGCTAGTTCTCAAGGAATCTATGAGAAGATGGCCCAGAGGGGTAATACTATACAGAGAATGGTGAACCCAGTGGACACAGTTATCTGATAAAAGGAGAGGTATACTTGGTTTGGGGGCAGGAATGTATCAAGTCTACATGAAATATCTGTCAGAATTATCCATTTCCCCTGAGTGGGAGATGCCTTCTAGGAATGTAGAGTTTTAGGCAGCAGGCATGTGGATTTCAGTAAATCTAAAGAATCAACTCCACTTAAGATCAACTAATTGCTAACGTCTGGGTACCCAGCAGTGCCTGATGAGTGTTGGTAATATGACTTGGGTCTGAGCATTTCCAGACTTGCAGAGCTAAGGACTAGACAGGCTCATGAACAGAGGTCCCGCTCTGCAGAGAAATCACTGCCTTGACTGATGCCCTTATCTCACCATGCCTTTTGTTATTGCAGAGCCCCTTCTATAAAAATTCATGTGTCTTTTCCATGCTGGCACCACTGAAAGCAAGCTGGGTCACTGGCAGGATCGCTGAAGCCACCTGGGAAAACTCAGCCAGGGTTCTCACTCATTCTGTGTCTGCTCAAACCAGCACAATCTGATCTAGAAATATGGCCTCAATATGGGCCATCAGTGTTTCTGTTGGTACACAGAGGATACAGTCTTCATCAAGTCAGACTGAGTCATTTTCCTTGAATAGATTGTCCAAGACATTTACCCAGTAAATAAATAATTTGGGTTCTTTGTACATAAAAAAATTTTAAAAACAACTTCAAAAGAATTCATGCAGTAATAGGACATAGTTTATGACACCAAAAATACTGCAAGCAACCCAAATGTTTTGCAGTATGGGACTGGTAGCATTAGCTATGTTACAGCCACACAGGTGAATACATTAGCTGCATTGAACTTTCTGCCATGATGGAAATATTCTACTCTGTCTAGTATGGTAGCCTCTAGTCACATGCAGCTACTGAGCACTTGAAATGGTGCTAGTTCAGCCAAGGAGTTAAATTTTAGTTTTATTAATTTTAGTTTAAATAACCATATATGGCTGGTAGGCTATCTCAATGGACTCTGCTCCTCAATACACTAATATTATATGAACTCCAAGATAGACTGTGGAATAAAAAAACAAAACGTCGAAAGTATAGAGTTTGTTACCTTTTGTGAATGAAAGGGAGAGAAGTAAAAATAAATATTAATACTTAAATTTGCATGAATTTTCACATAATTAGTGAAAGAATAAATGAAAAAGGACAAAAGGAACACGATGGATGTGGACGGAATGAAAGTGAGATTTCTCAGTGTATATGTTTTAATATTATTTAGATTTTAAAACCATACAAATGTATTACCTACTCAATAAAAAGAATAAACCAAAATAAAATAAAAATTTTAAGATTAAAAAAATCCATGTGAAGATATACTTAGCATATGAGTGTTAGGAATAGATCTTTCTCTGAGTTCTCATAGACTTCCCTCTATCAGATAAGGCAAGATAAATAAATCATCATGTTTCTTTTTGCCTTAGTTGCCTGGGAAGCAAAGCAAAATGTGATGTTTAGCTATAGTATCTTCCATTTATCTAGATTTCTACTATAACACCTCCCCACAGTCCTACCTTTTTCCTGGTTTTTGTTAATTTATCTTTCTTACTGACTTTTACTGTAAGCTTCCCTTCTGAGGCAAAATAGCAAAAATAAATAAAAAAATAAATAGAAAATACCTAATTTAAGAAGATAAGAAAGGCACACTTTTGATAGAAGTTTAAAATGATACCATCTTTTAAGAGTGCAATTTAGAAATGTCTATTAATTTCCTAAACGTACATGGTATTGGATTCAACAGTCCTTCTAGGAATTTGTCTTGTGAAAATACTTGCAGAAATGTGTAAGATATAAGTACAAAGGACAATCATTGCTCATAGTAAATGATAATGAAAATTATAACCAATCCTAATGTGCATCAACAGGGAGTGGTGAAGTAAGTTATGAGAAAACATGCGATAGTGAAAAAGAGTGCGATAGACTTGTGTTTACTGACACTTGATGATGATCAAATATTAAACAATGCATAGAACAGCAGTTCTCAGACTTTTTGGTCTTAGGACTCCATTTTACTTGTATCAATTAATTAGGATTCCAAAGAGCTTCTGTTATGTAGATTGTATCTACTTGTATTTACCACATTAGAAATTTAAACTACATTTAAATATATACTTCTTAATTTATTTAAGGTGTTGGCTAACCTTCCCAAGTGGCGCTAGTAGTAAAGAACCTGCCTGCCAAGGCAGGAGACTTAAGAGACACAGGTTTGATTCCTGGGTTGGGATGATCTCCTGGAGGAGGGCACGGCGACCCCACTCCAGTATTCTTGCCTGAAGAATCCCATGGGCAGCGGAGCCTGGTGGGCTATGGTCCACAGGGTCGCAAGGTGTCGGACACAACTGAAGCAACTTAGCACACAGCACATTGGCCAACCCAATAACAATAACAAACACATCACATGTTTATGTAAGTCACATCCTTTTTATCAAAATGAACTATGGCAAGACGTAATTTAGGAAGAAGGCTGGCAATGTCTCACATTTCTGCAAATGTATTTAATATCTGGCTTAATAGAAGACAGCTGGATTCTCACAGCTACTTCTGCAATCAATCTGCTGTGATAGGGTGTTTTGATTGAAGTACAGGAAGAAAAATCCAACCTCATACTCAGATGTAGTTGGAAAAGGGAGGGTGATTTTCATAGTCTTTTCAGATCATTTGGATATTCTTCTTGGAGAGCACCGAATTTCCACAAGTGGTGGTTTCTCAAGGATTAGTTGCAATGTGGATTCTGAAACCATAGTGATGAACTTTTCTTACTGTTACTTTAAAATCCATCAATCTATCTTCCACTTGGAATGATTCTTTTACCCATGTGTGACTTTGTAACATCATAATTGGTCATTTAAAAAATACTGGTTCACTGAGTTATATAGATGTTTTGTATATTGACACATTTTATTAACAATGTCAAAAATCACATTTGTTAATATCACCACCAATCTCATCATTACAGTCTTTAAGTGTTGGCAAGCTGTCAGTTCATAATGACAAATTTAAGTTACACAGCATACTTTGGGAGCTATTGTGTAGCTTATAATCCCTTTTTTGTTAAAAAAAAAAATCCTAATTTTTGCTTAGAAGTTTGAATTTCATCATTAGTAATACACACTTGTCAGTTTTCCTTGAAGTGACAGGCTCATTAGTTGTTGAGAAAATGTCTGAAAAATGCCCATATCTGACCCAACATAGTTTGCCTGTTAGTCATTGTTTCAAGTAAAAATATTTCTCCATTAACACACACACACACACAAACAATTGAATTCAGTTTGCAAGTCAAACAATTGCACAAGTACTACCCCTCCAGGCCATTATTGTAACTTGGAATGCAGCTGAAGGGTTTGATGCGTACTCTTCATCTCATTACACAGGCTCTTAAATATAAAGGGACTCCAGGGTTGAAATTTAATAAAATTAGTCATCTTTACTATTCTATCAAGGGTGTTCTTAAGGAAAACAGAATTTCTGTTATTCTGAGAGTGTGCTGGTGAAGGGTACAATGACTCCCCACCCCCACCCCAGGACATTCTGGTGCCACCACCCTGATCTATGGCACCAGCAGTTTTACCCACTTTCGTATTTTGTAATACGAAATTTGCACATCAGTGCAAATATCAACATTGTGAAGAAAGCAAATAATGCTTTAGCACAATCATAAAAACAGCTTTAGCCTTATGGACCCTCTGAAATGGTCTCAGGGACCTTCTGGAATTCATAAAACCACCCTTTGAGAACAGCTGATGTAACCTATGATCCCTTTTTTGTTTAAAAAAAAAGGCAAAGACCAAAAGAAAGAAAGATACTCACTGAAGTGCTAACAGCGGCTCTAGCAGTAGAAAGTGATAAAGTGACATTTTCTTGGTACTGCACATACTTGTCTCATTTTTGAATCCTTTACAATGAGAATGTATTTCTTAAGTAATTAAAAACACTAAAGAAAGGAAAAGATTAAATAAATGATACACACCAATTACAACACACTCAGAGAGTGTAAAATGCTCCTTGGACCTGTTTTTATATTGAAAATATGAAGAGATTAGATACATAAAGCAGGGAGCTTAAATTATTAAAAAACAAAACAAGACACAAGAGGAACCTCACCCTGAGAAGTACCTCATTTCCCACAGGGCTGCAGGAAGGAAGTGCCACCCTGCCTGAGATGCTGAGGCATCCTCTAGGCCCAGGTAGCTTAAATGAATGGCCCTGCTGATACCTTTACATGCAGTCTGAAAATAAATCTAAAACACATTCTCTGTAGAAGGCAACAGGATTAGACTCGAAGAGTGATTTGACACTTTAGAAAGCTCACAGCTTCCTTCCCAGAGGAAAGACAAAATCAGGCACAGGACCCAGGGCTTACAGAGCAGATATCAAGTTTCTCTTTGGTGCCTTAAGCCTCCGAGCTCTGTGCCTTCCTCTAGACTGAACCCGTCACCTCTTGCCTTTGCCGGATCCAGCGCTCTTCTGATCTCCTCTCCTTTGCTCCTACCATCTCAACCGCTAACATGAGATCAGTCATCCATGCCTATCAGTCATCTACACCCTAGCATAAATGAGTTTCCATGACAAGGCTCCCTCCCCTGCTGCATTTGCTTTTTAGACGGATCTCTGATGATGGACTAAAAGCCTGGATGCTGAGAGAAGTCAGCTGAGGCATCATCGGTAATTGCTGGGGAAGTTCCTGAAGCAGAAGTCTCTTTCCTGGGCTTCTAAAATCATGCTCTATGGGTGGCTACACTCAGCAAATTTTCCTTCTGCTGTGTGACATCAAAGATGTTACTGTCCCTTTCTGGGCTCTGTTAACCCAAGTGGGTTGGACTAGTGACCTCCTGGGTTTCTGTGACTGAGTTCCATTAACGTAAGGGAGTGCCGGCTCAGGAGGCCTGGGGAATGGCATCTTGTTTTCAGTTCCTGAATTAAAGGAGGATTCAGAGGAAACTCCCCTCAGCTCCCTGCAGTTTGCCCCCCTCCCCCCTTCTCTTCCTCTTGACCTGTGTCTCCAGGGGGAGGATCAAACAAAGAGGTTGCCGAGGGTGGTGGAATGCTGTGTTTGGTTAAGTCCCAGGCTGGATGTGATTACAAAGTTCCTGTGACTGGGGAGACGTGGTGGGGAATGTGGTGGGAGGGATTCTGATGTCCAAGAATGTGTTGAGGCACACCCCCCACCCCCTGCACACACAAACACACACAACTCTTAATACAATTGTGAGTTGTTAAACTTTGTGCTCAGACCCTCACCTCATAGGTGCCCACCACCTCCTTAGAGGTCTTCTTACAGACATTTGTTTTTTCCATAAAGGCTTTCAGAAGACCAAACAGCTTTCATAAATTAAAGGAATAAATAAATGACTTTCTAGTATTTTTGCTTCTCAATCTCCATCATCCTACATGTGGTGAATTCTCAAGGACAAGAGTCACAGCTGACCCCTCTCTTTATCCCTTCCCACTCCTTTCATCATGCCCAGCACTCACTCGATGCCTCTCCCAATTTTGTTCCATGTACAGATATGTGAATGAATGAATGAATGGAGAAATGAATGTTTCCACTAGGTTCAGAAAAGTGTTTTTAAAGGTAATGGGTTACTGGGACTTCCTGGTGGGCTGGTGGTAAAAAATCTGCCTTCCAATGCAGGGGATGCAGTTTCAATCCTGTCAGAGAACTAGGATCTCACGTTCCCTGGGGCAATTAAGCCCACATGCAGCAGTTACTGAGCCCATGTGCCACAAACTAGACAGTTCCGCACCCACCAATGAAAGATCCCAAGTGCCACAACTAAGACTTAATGCAGTCAAATAAATAAAGTATTTAAAAATAAATAAATTAACCTCAGATATGCAGATAGCACCACCCTTACAACAGAAAGCGAAAAAGAACTAAAGATCCTCCTGATGAAAGTGAAAGAGGAGAGTGAAAAAGCTGGCTTAACACTCAACATTCCAAAAACTAAGATCATGGCATCCAGTCCCATTAAAAAGCAGAGAGACATTACTTTGCTGACAAAGGTCCATATAGTCCAAGCTATGGTTTTTCCAGTTCCAACCTGGTTTTTCCAAAGCTATGGTTTTTTTCATATATGGATGTGAGAGTTGGACCATAAAGAAAGCTGAGCACCAAAGAATTGATGCTTTTGAACTGTGGTGTTAGAAAAGACTCTTGAGAGTCCCTTGGACTGCAAGGAGATCCAACCAGTCAATCCTAAAGGAAATCAATCCTGAGTATTCACTGGAAGGACTGATGCTGAAGCTGAAGCTCCAAAACTTTGGTCACTTGATGCAAAGAGCTGACTCATTGGAAAAGACCCTGATGCTGGGAAAGAAGGTAGGAGGAGAAGGGGATGACAGAGAATGAGATGGTTGGATGGCATCACCAACTCAATGGACATGAGTTTGAGCAAGCTCTGGGAGTTGGTGATGGACAGGGAAGCCTTGCATGCTGCAATCCATGGGGTTGCAAAGAATGGGATGTGACTGAGCAACTGAACTGAGCTGAAATAAAGGTAATGGGCTATTCCTCATGGAGTATCACCATGTCACTCAACTTGTCTTCTTGTCTCCATTTCCTTTACCGTAATTCACCAAACAGTGGCCCTGGGGGAGTGTTCAAGGTAGATAAGGAAGAGCAAACCGAAAAGGATGCTGTGCTGGCACTTCCAGCTTTATGACCTTAAGAAAGTCACTCGCCTTCTCTAGACCTCAGTTTCAACTCAAAGATAGGGTTGAAAATACCTGCCTCGAGCCTAGAGGACCTATAGGAGCCTATGTGAGACTTCAGTTGAGTGAGCAAGATTTGTCAGGGCCACCCTGTGAGTTAGGGACAGGGAGACTCAGGCTAGCTGACTGAAGACCTCCAGAGCATGCTCCCCACTTGATGCCTGGCTTCCTCATCCCCTTGAAAACTCACAGCAACACAAGAAAAGGGAGTGATTTATCTTCACCTCCCAGTAGCCCTTCAGAGCCACAGGGACCATCAACTCAACGGGACATTCTGAAACAATTGGTGGGGAGATGGTTGTTTGGTTGGGAGGAGGTCAGGGTCATAGGCTTGGGCTGCGCCCATCAGACAGTTCCGCAGGGCATAAAAGTGTTGCAGTGCAGAATGGAATTTCTTCCCTTAAAAGAAACACATAATGGAAACGAAGTTTAAAATTTTATTTTAACTTGACAATAAAGTAGCCAACTCTTGCTCCTCTGGGGAGAGGGTATCACAATCATGGATTCTCGGCTGCCAGAGTCCCATGCTCAGGTCAGAGCGTTCAAGGCCTGGCCGCAAGAGACGGATGTGCCAGGGTCTGTGTTATCAGCCCTTGCCGCACAGGATGTCCTGGGAAAGTTGGGGGCAGGAGACATTTTCACCCCCAAAGGGACCTCAGCAAGGAGGCGTCACCACTCTGGACTCCAGCCCAGGAGTCCAAGAAGGGTGTCCTGTGGTCCTTCCCCATGCTGGTCCTGGATCCCTGGGCAGCAGGGTCAGGGGACAGGCAGGAGCACCTGCAGGGTGGGCGGTTCGGGTCAGGATGAGGTCACGAGGGCAGGTTTGGCCAAGGCCAGGCTGTTGGGCATAGGCATGGCCACTTTGCCATCAACTTCTCCAAAACTGGTTTAATATTCTGCAGGATACTTGATCAGATGTGGTGGGAGGCGTAGCAGCTGCTGTTCCTCTTTGTAAAGACACTAGGAACAGAGTTGGGTTTGACCCTAACGGTGGCATGTTGGTGGTGGTGGGTTCCTCTGCCTCTCTAACCCCTGCCTTGTCCCTCTCATCTATGGTCAGCAGGAGAGTGGAGTCTCAGATCCAGCCCTGATTGTTCTCAAAGTCCACCATCTGTCTTCTATAGCAGAGGTCCCCAAACTTCAGGATCTAATGCCTGATGATCTGAGATGGAGCTGATGTAATCATAACAGAAATAAAGTGCACAATAAATGTAACGTGCTTTAATCATCCTGAAAACTTCCCCCTCCCCCTTCCATGAAACTGGTCCCAGGTGCCAAAAAGATTGAGGACCACTGCTCTACAGGACAGGAGCATTGGGGCAAAATTGTCTTCAGGCCCCCTCCTCCTCTCTGGGCCTTTCTCTAGCACCTCCAGCCTCAGATGGCCAGAGTCCCCTGGGTAAAGAGAGCCCGCCCCCTGCCCTTCCCTCCCTACCCCCTACCCCCGGTTAGGGAGAAAGTAGCAGACAATAAACCCATTCAGGCTGAGGAGTTTTGTGGATTTAATGAGGACAGTTTTAAAAGGGGGAGATGAACAAGAATGATATTTAAGAAAAAAATGACCTAATTAGCTGTGTGACTTTGGGCCTTTTACCCAATCTCACTGAACCCCAGTATCTTCATCTATACCGTGGGGACTAATACTATTCTTGCCTTATGGATATAATGATTAAACGTGGGAAATGCCCAGAACATAACAGGAATCTATATATTTAGCAACTCTATCATGAGATCCACCACACTGATTTTAAGCTTTCTACATTTACCCATGGAAGAAAGGGCTGTCTCTCCTCTGAAGAGTTTTTTAACAAGTGTGCCCATTTTTAACAAGGTAGCAGTAATTAGGGTCTGGGAAAGACGTCAGGGACAGCAAGACTCTTTTTTTTTTTTTTTTTTTTTTTTTGACAGCAAGACTCTTATAGGCTCCCACTTCTAGCTCAACCCGTAAAGGAATCTGAGGGTAGATAAAGGAGGCAACCTGGATTAGAACAGCCTGTGTAGTTTAATCAAAGCTCCTGATACCAGTGTCTCTCTAAATCTCCAAAGAACCATTTATAGCTGCAGAAAAGAATGCATACTGCCAAGAGGTTTAGACATGCATATGGAATTGGCTCTCTGCCGGTAGGACATTTCTTAGAATACACTTGTGTTCACATAAAAAATGCTGCAGATTCTTCTATTCTATGTTCAAATATACATGTATTTAATTTTTAAAAAAAATGTGTGTTAAGTTGCTTCAGTCTTGTCTGACTCTTTATGACCCTATGTACTATTGCCCACCAGGCTCCTCAGTCCATGGGGATTCTCCAGGCAAGAATACTGGAGTGGGTTGGCACGCCCTTCTCCATGGGATCTTCCTGACCCAGGGATCAAACCCACGTCTCTTGCATTGCAGGCTGATTCTTTACCCACTGAGCCACCAGGAAGGCCCAAATATATATGTATTTAATTTAAAATTGAAAAAAAAAACACCCAAACCAAAAAACAACCACCATGTCACCATGCCCCCATACAATCTTCAAGCTGGCACTTTGAGAAGACACAGTGTGTTCAGACTATGGCTTTTTGCTCTGCCTGTATCTGCTACAGACCCCCTTCCAGGCCTGTGCAATTCCGATCTGACAGCATGGTTCAGAACAAGGTTATGCATCTAGGTGACCCCACCGTCTCCCTTAGTTCCTCATGCCTGACCTGACCTGCTCAACCAGAGCCCACACCCCATCCACAGTATAAGTAAAACACAGCAGAACCACACACATGTGTGCAAGCTGAGAAGCCTGAACCACTGGTAGGGGAGGAAATGGGGCTTGAAAGACCTAGTGGGCATGAGTGCCATATTAGCCTGGGGTCTTATGTGGTAAGCAGGAGAAACTGACTCTGGGTAACTTGCCCAGAAAGCACGTTATTGGAAGATGAGAGGCAACAGAGAACTCAAAGAAAAACTGAAGCCAGAAGGACGGGTAGGACAGCAGTTTCAGGAATCCAGGAAGCAGACGCCAGGGTATAGTCACTGGAACTGAGATGAACAGACCCCGAACATTTTCTGTTTTGGTATCAACTGCTATCTATTGCTAGGAGAGAGTATTTAATCAGCCTAACTTGGGTGACACGGCTCATCCTCTGGCCAGAGATGATGGGGTCCCTTGATGGCCAATCCCATCAAAATGTATCAGATGAAAGACAGGTCAATCACTAAGGCAAAACTGTGGCGCTATTACCAGAAGAGTGGGCACTGAATGCAATTCCCAGCTATCTGCAACAATGGACCCTAGAGAATATTGTGCTTAGCAAAGTCAGGCAGAGAAAGACAAATATACTCTCTGACGTCACTCATATGTGGAATCTAATAAATAATACAAATGAATCTGTATTCAAAACAGAAACAGACTCACAGACATAGGAAACAAACTTATGGTTTCCACAGGGGAGAGGGAAGGGAGGGATCAATTTGGGGTATGGGATTTACAGAAATAAATTACTATATATGAAAGAGCTAAGCAACAAGGATTTACTGCATAGCACAGGGAATTATACCCATTCTCTTGTAATAACCTATCAATATAATGGAATATAACCTGCAAAAATACGGAATCACTATGCTGTATGCCTGAAACTAACATGATACTGTAAACCAACTACACTTTAGACAAACAAAATTATTCATGATGGATCCTACAGCTTGTCTGCAAAGTCAGCCTGGTTGTCCCCAAGTGACTCGCAGGTCCTCTCTAAGGAGAGTCTGCTGTCACCCGATCACCTGCATCAGCGGCTACCACTGAGTGGTCCCTTCTCATGACAGAGCCTTTCACCCCGAGCAAGAAGGCCCAGGATGAAGTACCTGGGCAAAAAGGCTCCAGGGGAGAGGAAGCCCGTCTGGAGAGAGTTTAGTCCTCACCAAGATGAACTACAGCCACACTCATTCAAGGGAAGGGGTTACAGGGAAACAGGGTAGGGGATGTACCCACAAAGGGAGAACCCAGACAGAGAGGCCTGGGCTCCTCTAGGCAGCCCGACTACCTTCATAATTCAGCCAAAGGTGGGTGCCAGCCAAGAGGTCTTCACCCTGAGGAGTCTGGAGACAGGCCTGGTTTGTTAGCCAGAGTCTTCTTCCTGCAATACCCAAAAAAAGAGGTATAAGCTGGGTGGCCCAGTGGCTAAGACTCCAAGCTCCCAATGCAGGAGGCCCAGGTTCCATCCCTGGTCAGGGAACTAGATCCCACATGCTGCAACTAAGAGTTCGAATGCTGCAACTGAGACCCGGTGCAGCCAAATAAATAAATTTTTTTTTTTAAAAAAAGAAAGAGATAAGCAAAGAAACTCACAACAGCAACACTAGACATGCAATATACACAGCTCGCTTATAAACTTCCAAGTAGCACAGAACTATATAGAGTATAAAAGTCTAGAATGACTCTTTTCCCCAAACATGGGCCCCACTTTATGGAATATCCAAGCCCGTGCTTCCCCCTTCTCAGAGGACACCAAGAGGAGTCCCCAGGGTGAAGGAACAGAGAGGACTAGTCAGGGAAACTCCAAGTGCCCTTCCAGATCAAACAGAGCTGGGGAAACCAGGGCAGCCCCACCCCACCACACACACACCCGCCTGCATAGTGGCTGCACCCTGGGTATCCGGGCAATAAGGAGCTGGTGAAGGAACGGGGAGGCCGGGAGAGAGGCTGGGAGAGAGGGAGAGAATTAAAGTCCCCTTTACTCCCCCATTCCACCCATTCTACTCTCTCCCAAAGGTAGCAACTGTTACCCACATTTCCTTACTCGCTTATATATGGCAGATAATCACATGAGAAATTGACTGGGTGTCATTTTCCTGCAGACATCTTATGAAAAGACAGGAGGCCTATTTCACTCATCCTCTCAAGTAAGCAAGTCCACTTGGAGCCCTGGAGGACCAGGGCTCGCTTCCCCATTATCCTCCTCCATAGAAAGGAAGTTCTAAAAGGAAGGAGACCTGTTTATTATTCTTCAGCTTCTCCCAAGCAGAGCTTGGAATATAGTAAGCGCTCGATTTTTTTTGAGTAAATGAAATTTCTTCTCTCTTCTCAGATGAAGATAGCATTCCTTCATAACAACACCTCCTCCTTGCCCTGATTGATCAAGTTTGACTGAGTTACTGGGCTTGCCACTCAACGACCTCCAGCTGGAGCCCATGTTCTTGCTCGTGTACCCTGAGATAGGGGAGTACATGATGGAGCTGGAAAAGCAAGGGTAAGCTCGTTAAGTTTAGAGACAGAGGACCTCCATGTGTGTTCCCGCTCCTCAGCCACTAGCTCACTAGCTGTGGACTGGAGAGAAATGGTGGATAGTGTGGGGAATCGCCCAGAGCCCTCTCCAGGGCTGAAGCCCACCTTTCCTAGCAGCTGGAAGTGCTGAAGGCTGATGGCTCTCAGCTGAGTCGCCTCAAGGACTTGCCCTTGGCTGAGAAGGCCCACCTTTCTCAAGCCCAAGGACCACCTCCGTGAAGGAGTACAAAGGCTCAGCCCCTACTTGCCAGGAGGGACAACCCTACAGAGCCAGCCGAGATCCAGAACAGCCTACAAGATGCCCTCAGTCTCTCTGCCCAGTCCTGCCTTCTTCACTCCCTAGGGATGCCAGTTCTGCAAAGGCTTCCCCTGCAGGCCTCTCTGCCGCACAGCCTGATTCTCAGGGTACCCAAAACACAACAAGAGGCCACACATACTCCCTCTGTTCCCAGGCTCATTAGGTATTAAAGAAGATGGGTTTTGAAGTCAAACATGTAGATTTTAATCCAAATCCACCACTTGCCAACTCTGTGTTAATGGGCAATGTATTTAACCTTGCTGAGACTTTGTTGCCTCATCTGTATAATGGGGTAGAGGGCACACCTCTAGTGCCCTGCGTCATGTACCCTCAACTGACCTGTGATGTCAGCTGTAGCTATGGGGGACAGTTTCATGGGAGCCGAGTCTCGCCTGTGCGGCAGCGTACCACCATTTGTTCTTTACATCCTTCACTTTGGAGGGGATGTCCACAAGCCGCTTGACCTCTATATGCTTCACTGATGTGTTGGGCCCCAAATCTAGATAGCATTTATATCCTTCCCTGTAGAGTAAATGCATCAGACTTGTTACTTCTTCCTCACTTGGTCTCATTAACGTGGGGTCACTGGTATGGTGCACTCTGATGTGATGCTCTGTGGAATGTCCAGATGATCCAGGTCCCTTCAGACTCCGTGATGGTAGAAGGTGGGGGAGTTAACACAGCCCTGATGCAAGACATTAATGTATCCTCTCCTCTGCTCCACGTGAATGTGCACTGCTTTGACCCTCCTTTCCGACAGGGATGGAAAAGAAAACAAGAAACAGATCAATGAAGAAGAAGGGAAAAAAAAGCTCGATGGGCAGGCACCATGTATTGGAAGCTATGTTGATCTGCTCCAGCAAAGATACCCTACTTGGCAAAACAGAATGAGCTGGGGCTCCTGCTGGGTTATCTTTGTGGTACTTTACTCTCATCACCCACTTTATCCAGTTTCTGTAGAGGCCTGACGGGTGAGTTAAACGGGAATAGGACAGAGACCACCATTACTGCATGTTTTTATCACCGAGGGTGGCACTGATTTCGGCCATTCCCCCTGGGATAGATACAATCTTGTATTTGATTTACCATCTTGGCCAGGGAGAGGGAGCATTTTAGAGGCTTCAGTTAGCCTTTTTTTACTGTATTAGCTCTTATTCCATAGGCCAAGGAACCATGTTGGGGGTTCCACCAGCTACCAAGTATTGTCTCTTCCAAAACACACCCAGGAACAGTAAGTAACCACACTGGATCCATAAACTCCCAGTGAGCTGGAAGCGGGGCCAGGGCTCCATTATTCCCCCTCACTCTAATGGGGAGGGCGGTGGTGATGGCACTTTGGGTCACCAACCCCTGTCAGTTCAAACTCTGAATTGTCAATTCAGACCCTGTGGCCAAAAATTCTCCCAAGTCCTTGGATAAGGACATTCCCCTGCCACATGCTCAGTTACACAAGTAAGTGGCCACAGGTTCTTTTTGCAAAGAACTTGGAAGAAGTACTACTGAATACAAATTTGCCATGATGTTCCATGTCCTTTAGTCAATGGCTCAGGTCCAGAAACCGGTTAAGGGATCACGACATTTTACTGGGGGTGGCTGCCTTCAAACCCCTGATCACCCATCCTTGATTTTTTTTGATTGTATAAATTGAGTAATACACCCATCTATCTTGCCTCTAGGAACACTGTGTTCTATTAACCATCTCCATAGTCCTCTGCAGGTCAGGCACTCCTGACTGCCACTCGGATTGCCACTCAGATTTTGCTGTTCACTGCAATCGTTACACCCACCTGGGTTCTAAAGGCTAAGCACCGCCGCCTGACCGCTATTATGTTGGGATCCTCTAATCCCCATGGGTTATCAGACAGCCCAGCTCTGTAATAGCATTTCCTACTGTGCCCCTCCCTCCCCAGCTTCTTCCCTACTGCCTGCATAAAGGATGCTCTCCAGGGCTTCCCACAGCACAGAGCTGGCCGGTGGGTTTTCTGACCTCCAGTACTACAAACACTCTGACATGCCCACTCCTCTGGGCCTTTTGATTTCTTCCTCCACCCTCTGCCACAGCAGCTCTGACATTTATACTTCACTCGTGTGGACCTTTGCTTTTCCTACACTTCTAAAATCCATCTTTAAAGTGTATTAGCACTACCTCCTAGGCTTCTGGCCTGGCTATTAAATCCGCTATCATGGCAGAGTACTTCTGGATCAACACCTGCTCTTATCCAACTTCACCTTCCTCCCCGCTTGACCTGGCCCCCTTGGGATTCAGTTCTGTGCCCACTTCCTGCCTGAATGTTATAAGCCAGATTCAGCAGATAATCTCCCTCCTCCCTTAGCTAGCCCAGCACACATTGTCGGTCAGATAGAGAAGAGGTAGCAGTCAGTTCCTACGGAGACAAACTCTATCTTGTAGGGCACCCACCTCATTTCAAACAGAGTGCTATCTTCCTAAATGGGGGAACCACTATTTGCCAACTAGAAGTGGATCACTTCGGTTAAGACTTCACTTTCAAATGCAGGGGGTGGAGGTTCTATCCCTTGTTGGGGAGCAAAGATCTCACATGCCTAATGGCCAAAAAAGAAGAACATAAACAACAGAAGCAATATTGTAACAAGTTCACTAAAGACTTTAAAAATAGCCCACATAAAAAAAAAAAAATCTTTATAAATAAACTCTCAGGGACTTCCCTGGGGCCCCAGTGGGGGGCAAAAGAGAAGCAGGTCACTTCTGCAGGTCCGGTGGGTCCAGAAGAATCTGAGAGGTCAAGGCTCTCAATTGCATTTACTCATATATGCCCAGCCCAGGTCTCAGGCTCCCACCACTTTCCTAACAGTGATCTGACCTTGGCACACAAGGCCGGTCAGAACTAAGAATCCCACCTTCTCAGGAGCTCTTTTATTCTTACCATTATGTCTAAAGCCTGATCCTCCCTCTGCAGGTGGGAGCTCCTCAAATGCTGCCCAGGCGGTCCTCTGGCTCTTGCCTTTGGCCTGAGTGATTTTTCACTCTGAGACTGTCATTATCCCTTGTGAGTAAATCAATGGGCCTGGCAAAGTCCTTCATTTCCACGGTCCTTACATTCACTACTCCCTTCAATTGCCAAAGACATTGCACCAGCCAGGTGCAAATACCTTCCACCATATCCCAGCCCAATTCAGCAACAGTGAGTGAGTTTTAACCATCACAAGGTTATGGCATGCTAGAGACGAAGCTTACTTCTATCCCAGACTAAGCTTAATTCTATCATCTTCACTGATAACTGACTGGCAAATGGTCCCTCTCCAAATTCCCTTTTCTGCTTCTTAAGACCACTTCTGGTCCAAACTGTCTTGGTTCGGGTTCCCTGAAAGCAGACTCTGAGATGGAGGAGGTTTAGCAGGCAAAACTCTGAGAGATAAGAGCTGTAAGAGGACAGGACTGGAAAGAGGGAGCAAATGATCACAATGTGACTGCAGGCAAGGCCTGAGATGGTCGCACAGGAAGCTCTGAGCTGGGATGACCCTTCTAGAGGGTTCCAGGATGTCTCAAGGAGGCCCGGGCATGACTTCTCTGCATCAACCAGTCACTGCCTGAAGACGGCCCAAAGGACAGGGCCTTGCCTTGTTGGAGGCAATGACTTGTAGCCAGGAAAATTCCCAGGGAGGAAGGAGCAGTGAGACACCAGTAGCCAATATTCCCAGCAGCTGGGTTTGTGGCCCTTGAAGGGGGGTCAGTAGGAACACGGTTCAGTTCAGTTCAGTCGCTCAGTCGTGTCTGACTCTTTGCTACCCCATGAACCGCAGCACGCCAGGCCTCCCTGTCCATCACCAACTCCCAGAGTCCACCCAAACCCATGTCCATTGAGTCGGTGATGCCATCCAACCATCTCATCCTCTGTCATTCCCTTCTCCTCCTGCCCTCAATCTTTCCCAGCATCAGGGTCTTTTCAAATGAGTCGGCTCTTCGTATCAGGTGGCCGAAGTACTGGAGTTTCAGCTTCAGCATCAGTCCTTCCAATGAACACCCAGGACTGATCTCCCTTAGGATGGACTGGTTGGATCTCCTTGCAGTCCAAGAGTCTTCTCCAACACCAACAGTTCAAATGCATCAATTCTTCGGTGCTCAGCTTTCTTTGTAGTCCAACTCTCACATCCATACATGACCACTGGAAAAACCATAGCCTTGACTAGATGGACCTTTGTTGACAAAGTAATGTCTCTGCTTTTTAATACGTGTCTAGGTTGGTCATAATTTTCCTTCCAAGGAGTAAGCATCTTTTAATTTCATGACTGCAATCACTATCTGCAGTGATTTTGGAGACCAGAAAAATAAAGTCAGCCACTGTTTCCACTGTTTCCCCATCTATTTGCCATGAAGTGATGGGACCAGATGCCATGATTTTAGTGTTCTGAATGTTGAGCTTTAAGCCAACTTTTTCACTCTCCTCTTTCACTTTCATCAAGAGGCTCGCTATTTAGTTCTTCAATTTCTGCCATAAGGGTGGTGTCATCTGCATATCTGAGGTTATTGATATTTCTCCCAGAAATCTTGATTCCAGCTTGTGCTTCTTCCAGTCCAGCATCTCTCATGATGTACTCTGCATAGAAGTTAAATAAGCAGGGTGAACATGGTTACAACTTATCAAACTATCTCAGCAAGTTCCCTGAGAACTAAATGAGAGAAATGTGGTGAGAGCTTAGCAATATGCCAGGTACGTAACGGTTTTCTTTAAAAAGTTACTGGAACTTCCCTGGCAGTCCAGTGGTTAAAGACTCAGTGTTTCCACTGCAGGGGGTGTGAGTTTGATCCCTGGTTGGCGAACAAAAATCCCTTATGCTGCATGGTGTAGCCAAAAAATAGCAAAAATTATGAAAACAAAAAGTGCCAGCAGATATTGTGTCTGGTGAGGTGCTTTTTTTTTTTTTTACAAGTAACTATTACTGTTTTTATTTCCAATAATAATTATAGTTTCTGTTTATATCATAGTATTCAGCTGAACCATGTTAAGTTGTTGACATTTAACCACATTTGACTTACAGATTTCATATGGCTCATCTGTTAATTAATAAGAATAATTAAATAATACCTGTTCTGCCTATCTTATAGATTTACTTGAAGATCTACTAGCAAGGGGCATATGTAAAATGCTCTGTAAAGTGTTCTATTAAAATATTGACACACTAGATTATTGGTGTTATCTTTTACTACCACATCTAAGAGAATGGCTATGTTCAGGCTTCCCCAGCCAAGGGTAATAAAGCTATCTTATTCCCTTTAAACACTTAAATTACAACTAACTTTGAACCCTACAGGCCCTCATGGGAACCCAGCCCCTGCAGAGTGTTCCAGCCATCCTGGAGAGCCCCTCGGTGCTGGGTTACACCAGCCCTAGAACTCCCTCTTTCCGTTCTTCCCCTTCAGCTCCTGCAGTGGCCCCACACCCTCTGTGAATTCCCACCTGGCTGGGCACGACCACTCTCTGTGGATGGTTGCACCAAGCAGCCTTCCTCTGGCCTCCTCATAGCCACTCAGCCCCAGGCATGGCCAGGGGCCTTTTCCCATGCATCATACCTAACAGAAACCAGGCACAGCTTCTAGCACAAGCTGACAAAGTTTCGGAGACCATGGAAGAAGAGCGAAACAAAGAGAAATGCTCAAGATCTTGATTGATATGGTTTTTGTCAGAGCCTACAGATCCCAGGCCGATCCCCAGGTAATCTCACAAGGTCACTGACCTGGTTAGTCCTGGCTAGTTCCATATGGCAGGGCCCGGCCCAGCACCATCTCCAAGGTTTTCTTGGACCATGCCTTCCATCAAAAGACAGATGCAACTTTCTTTTTTTTTAGTTTATTTATTTATTTGGCTGGGCCAGGTCTTATTTGTGGCATGAGGGATCTTGATCTTCATTGTTGGTGTTTAGTCAATAAGTCGTGTCTCTTTGTGACCCCGTGGACTGTAGCCCGCCAGGCCCCTCTGTCCATGGGATTTCCTAGGCAAGAATACTGGAGTGGGTTGCCATTTCCTTCTCCAGGGGATCTTCCTGACCCAGGGATCAAACTTAGGTCTCCTGCACTGCAGGTGGATTTTTTACTGCTGAGCCACTGGGGAAACCAATCTTCGCTGTGGTGTGCTAACTCTTAGTTGCAGCACGTGAGATCTAGTTCACTGACTAGGGATCAAACCTTGGTCCCCTACACTGGGAGCATGGAGTGCTAGTCACTGGACCACCAAAGAAGTCCCCAGATGCAACTTTCTTAAAGCAGGGACAGAGGAGGAGAGAGAGACAGAAACTTCCCTGTCATCCCCAGGGCCCACATCTTGAGTCCTCAATTTCTGCCCCAGGACATTGTCCTCTTAGGATGACTGGCAGTAGGAATTTTTCTTTAAAGGCATTTACCCCCCTCCTAAGGTCATGGCCTTGCTCTTTGCCAATTGCAGAATGATTACAGGAATACAGAAGGGCCAAGATCAGTGCAGTCCAGAATATTGTGTATGTATCATGTACATCCAGTCCAGGCTGGTCCAGACCTTTTTCACAGTTTCTGTTCCAGGTGACAATCAGGTTCAAATGTGCTTTCTGCAGTCCTCTGGAATGGAGTTCCTCAAATCTTCTGAAACATCCATTCAAAGCACCCACAGTTCCATAAAGAACAAGCAAGTTTATGGCCCTGTGCATTCTTGATCAAGACAGATCCAAGAAAACTTTCTCCACCCTACACACACCCCAAAGAGCATAGTAACAGCTGAGTGCCAACTACCTGCACCACACACACAAGACCCCTACTCTCAGGAACTTCCCCACCAGTAGGGGTAAAAGACATTAACAGGTCAGCCTATCAGCAGAACCCCAGTTGAAGGAACAAGGGCCCATCCATTTGATGGAAGGCTGGGACAGACCAAATGTGCTTTTTATTATGTGCTTTGAGAGAATTGTGATCAGCTGCTTCTGAAATAGCTGCTGGTGATCCTGCCTCCCAGGATTTACATCCGTGTATAATCCCCTCCTTGTGTATGTGGATGATTGTGGTGGTTGGGGTGGGGATGGGGAACAGCTGGACCTAATAGCTTCTTCCAACAGCTAGAATACAGCAAAGGTCTTGGAGGTCACTCAGAGATTGGGCTTTAAAAAGCTAGGGACTTCCAACTTGCACACTCTCTTCTCAGGGCACTTACCTTGATGATGTAAGCTGCCATGTTCAAGAGGCAGCCAGATCCTGCAAGGGACGAAGCCAAGGGTCTGGCAACTCCCGAGGGACTAAATCCTACCAACAGCTGCACAAGTGAACTTGGCATCCAATCCCAGCAGACACCTTGACGGCAGCCTGGGAGAGGCCCCAAGCGGAGGACCCAAGTAAGCAGTTCTAACCTACAGAAACTGAGATGTAAATGTTGTCACAAGCCACTGAGTTCAGAGGTAATTTGTTATGTAGCAAGATAATTACGATGGGAATAATCTTCAAGATGTGTTCTTAAGTAGAAAAATCAAGGTGCAGAAAAATGTTAGATGTTTTTATTTGTATAAAAGGGGAGAAATATTTCCATTGTGTGTGTGTGTGATCCATATATAGGTATATCCAAATATATATATTTGCTTCTATAAGCATAAAATATTCCTGGAATGATATACATTAAATTCAGAATACAAATTGCTTTCTGGGAGAAGGTCTAATGGTTGGTGGAGGGGGAATTTTCCCTGTACACCTTTTAGATCTTGATTTTGTAGCAGGTGAAACTGTTGACAATTCAAAAAGTAAGCACAATTTTTTTTAAAAAAAGAATCAGTCAATAAACCGCCCAGGAAAAAGAAAATGAAGATAAAGTTTTTTAAAAAGCAATTAAACTTTAAACTGAGGAGTTCTTATTGATTTGTACCTACCTCTTGTTCCCCACATCCAAGTGCTGTCAACTCTCAGAATATTTCAAATCTGTCCCACTTCTCTTTTTAAAATTTATTTTGTAAAGTCACACTCCATTTATAGTTATTACAAAATAATGGACATATTCCTCATGTTATACAATACATCCTTTATAGCCTATCTTACACCCAATAGTTTGCACCCCTTAATTCCTCCCCACCTCCCCACTGGTAACCACTAGTTTGTTCTCTATATGTCTGAGTCTGCTTCTTTTTTGTTATATTCATTAGCTTGTTGTTTTTTAAAGATTCCACATTTGAGATATAATACAGTATTTATCTTTCTCTGTCTGACTTATTTGCCCTCTAAGTCCATCCCTGTTGTTGTAAATGGCAAAATTTCATTCTTTTTATGACTGAGTAGTATTCTATTGTGTATGTGTGTGTTCTCTGCTTGAGAAGGGATCGGCTACCCACTCCAGTATTCTTAGGCTTCTCTTGTGGCTCAATTGGTAAAGAATCCACCTGCAATGCAGGAGGCCTGGGTTCGATTCCTGGGTTGGGAAGATTCCCCTGGAGGAGGGAATGGCTACCCACTCTAGTATTCTGGCCTGGAGAATTCCATGGACTGTATAGTTCATGGAGTCGCAAAGAGTCTGACACGACTGAGCAACTTCCACTTTCGCTTTCATACAGAAGGGGAATTGCTGGATCATATGGTAGTTCTATTTTGAGTTTCCTGAGAAACCTCCATACTGTTTTCCTCAGTGGCTACACTAATTTACATTCCTACCAACAGTGTACAGATGTTCACCTTTCTCCACATTCTCCTAATATTTGTTATTTGTGTTCTTTTTGATGACAGACATTCTGACAGGTGTGAAGTGACAGCTCATAGTGATTTTAAAACTGTTCCACTTCTCCCCATCTTCTCTCCTACTACCCTGGACCAAGCCACAAGCATCTTTTTCCCGGCCTATTGTAATAGCCTCCTAACCATTCTCTCTGCTTCCTCCCCTACCTCCTTTCCTGATTACATTGCTCCCCTTCTTCATAGTGGAGCTTCCTGGTCAAATTTTCACTTTCTCTTTCAAAGTGAATTTCAGTATAGGAGATAGCTTCCAATTACAGAAATACTCTTGAAGAAACAAAGGAAGGGGACTTCGCTGGTGGTCTAGTGGTTAAGACGCTCCTCTTCCAATGCAGGTGGTGCAGGTTTGATCCCTGGGCAGGGAACTAAGACCCCACATGCAGCAAAAAAAAAAGAAAAAGAAAATGCAAAGGGAGAAGGGAACTGCTATGTATTAGGTGCTTATGTAAAGCAGATTTTACATATAATACTGTTTACTCTTTGTAACAGCCCTGTGGTGTGGGCATAATTACTGTCCCCATTTTACAGATGAAGACAGTTGAGGTCAAGGCTACAGAATTGTGTCCATGGGTACTATCTGCTCAGCATCCCCTTCTCCCGGGAACGATCTCTTCTTTGCTCCATTCATCTGCTTATTGTAGGAACGACCATCATCTGCAAAGATCCTGCCTCCTGGTCACAGCTGATTCGTTCAAGTACAGGCAGCTGACCCAGTCTGGGCAGCAGAGCACTTCCTATCCTGCAGAGACCTCTTCCCCAGCTGCCAACGGCTGCAGAGAGACGCAGTAAATTGAATCGGAGAGGAGCCTTTGATGCACAGCACCCTCAGCTGAGAAGATGCTGAACTCTTATGATCAAAATTCCATGGATTTGGACCAGAGAAACTGGCTACTACTCCCCCTTCTGCCCTGAAATTGAGTTTGTCACTTTCTCTGCACTTTGTTATTGTGTTTGTGAAATAACAGGGTGGAGGCCAGCAGGGTAGTTTGGATTGGAAGAGTTAATCTCCAAGGGCTCTAACTTTTTAGTGCAAGCTTGAGAACTCTGTTTCCCTACTCCGAGCCTCCATTTGCTCAACTGAGAGTTGGAGATGGCAGTGGGGGAGGTGGGGAATGGATGAGACAATCTCCTGCAGGACTTTCCAGTTCAGAAAATTAAGGGCCCTTCACATCAGAGGTAAGTGGCTGCCCTCCTTCTCAACAGGAGAGACGTCTCTCCCCCTAACTTCTGGCTGAGCCCCTCCAGGCTCTTTAATAAGAGGATGGCGGACCTTCTAATCTGGGAAGGGGCCGATTTCACTCAGAACAAATGAACCACAGAGACAAAAACCATCTGTGGTGTGGTGGAGACCCTGCCAGAGTCCCCTTAGCAGCCCGCCTCTTGCCAAGACCCCATCCCCCACCCCCAGCCCTCTCAGCAACCCCTCTCCCCATCCCAGATTTGATTAAATGTTACATTTCCCATCATGCAATCCGGCCTTCTGCTGTGAGGTTACTAGCTGCTCTTAAGAGTTCTTTATACAACTCCACTTGGGCTCCCAGCCACCAAATTCTTCCTGCTCATGCATTACTTAAATTAGCTAAGGATGTTGGCATTTAGAGCCAAATGCCAGCATTTATCTCGGAAGGCAGCCTCATGATGGCCACGGCTGTACTTTCAGGGCGGCACCCCTCTGCAGACAGCTCTTTGTAATGTAAGGTGTTACCCAAGCTCTTGCTGTATCTATAATTCTGCATATTTTTATGATTAGCTGACTAGGAGTACATACATTCCACTGCCAGCCTCTAGTATAACAATTGGTCCAGGAGACAAGAAATCACGTTCCAACAACTTTTGTTCCCTAGCTCCTTTTCAGATGACTCCATCCTGACTCTCGGCTGAAACAGAGCAAGTCTAGTGCCCTCCTCTGCCCAGGACACTGAGAGGCCCTCACCCCTGTGTGGCCTTTGACAGTTTATGAAAATTTCACTTACGCTCCTCATGCTTCTGTGGCTGCTATCTTACAGACGAGGAAACTATGTCTCACAAAGAAAACCTGTCAGTTTCTAATGCAAAGCCCAAATTGGTAGTTATCCTCACGAGGCAGCCAGATTTCCTGAGTCTAGGGCTTTCCCTGCTATATCACAATTGTTTATATATTGTTTATAATTGCTATATATTGTTTCAGAAAAGAAACCAGCTTTAAGAAATGAACTCCTTCTCAAGACGGTCTATAACAGAGGTTAGGGCAAGGCTCAGTTACTCTAATAAAGAGACCTGATAAAACTATGGTCTAGGGAGCAAAAAAGCCTATTCTTCTCTCCTATGACACTCCATGATAGCTGGCAGCTCAGCTGCACACCGTTTGTCAACACCCAGGTTCCTTCCAACTTGTTGCTCTACCATCTCCAGAGCCCATTTATAATCTTATTTGCATGACTGATGCTGGTTTTGCAGGCACATCTGGGTTGCAGCTGGTGGGAAGGGAAAAGAGGGGGAGACGTGTCCATCATTTTAAGGCCTGAGTCCCCCAATGCTACATATCATTACCACTCACATTCCACTGGAGAGAATTTGGTCACAGGGCTATCTTTAACCGCAAAAGGGGAAGGGAAATATGATCTAGCTCCATACCCAGGAAAGAAGGGAGATGGATTTGGCAGGGTGACTGGCAGAATCTCCCACACAAAGCATTGAAAGTCTCCAACTATTTTTCATACTCTCCTTGACTTCCTCTCAAGATAATAACTCTCTCTCCCACTTGCTTCCTTGTACCTAAAAATCAACCATTAAGGGCCACCTTTGGGTTTTGAAGGCCCTTTGGTCTTCTAGAAATCTTTTGTGTGTGTGTGTGTGCAGTTTTTAAAATATTTATTTATTTTATGATTATTTTTTGGCTGCATCCAGTCTTAGGTGTAGCATGTGGGGTGTTTGTTGTAGCACACGAGCTCAGTAGCTGTGGCGCATGGGCTCTCTAGTTGAGGTCTGGGCACTCAGAAGTTGCAACACGGGCTTAGTTACCCCACGAAGTGTGGGATCTTTATTTAGTTCCTCAACCAGGGATCAAACCCATGTCCCCTGCATTGGAAAGCAGATGCTTAACCATTGGACCACCAGGAAAGTCCCTATGCCAATTTTAAATACAGTTTTACTTAAGATGTTGCACTTTCCACTTACAATACAGTCCTTATAAAGTGCAATATTATTTCCTTTCTCTGTGTAAATATTCATATCCAAGTGTCAGGAATGCCCATCTATGTACTATAGCAGCTCAACTTTAAAAGCATCATGAAATTTACTATCAATTTAGGTCCTTCAGTGTTTTGTGTGGAATGATGCTAAATCCATATGCTAGGCTGGCTTAATCAATCTCTTCAATGGTGTGCCCGGAGGAGGCACCCCCAGATGGAGGAGCTCCGCCACCAGGGAAGCCCTCCAGGCCTGCCTCCTGCACTCTGGTATACCATGGTAACAATGGGGTTGCAGACTTTTTCTAGCTCCTTCTCCTGATGTTCAAATTCTTCCTTCTCGGCAGTCTGATTCTTATTAAGTCAGTTGATTATTTCATTACATGTATCAAGAATCTTCTGTTTGTCCTCATCATTGATCTTGCCTTGAAGTTTTTCATCTTCAGCAGTAGCTGTCACGTTGAAAGAATAGGATTCAAGTGAATTCTTAGAAGACGACTTGTCCCACAGAAGCGCATCTTCATCTTTGTACTTCTGGACCACTAGCTACCATTATTTAAATATTTTTTCATTCTTTCAATAACCATCCATCCTCTGTAATGAGCACCCAATAGTACCACCTTTAATCCTCAAAATACTCCATTAAAAGAGTGTCATTATCCTCCTTTTATAAGGGAAGAAACTGAGGCTCTGAAAATGCAGTGGCTGATCCGAGACAGAGTCAGAAATCAAACCTGGTTCTGTCTGACTCCAAAGCCCTGTTTTCTGCCACATCGTAATGATTCCAGACTGATACATTTTCTTCGTCACTATAGCTTTTCTTCTTATCCAGAAACACCTTCTGAAGACTGAGCACTGGTCCAAAAACGAGGTCTGAGGGACCACAGGAGACAGGCTGATGAGAGTTTGATGTTTCTTTATAGACCTCCTGTGTCACCACAAGACAGTGTGGGCCCCAGGACAGTAGCATATTGTTTGCATGCTTAATCACTCAGTCGTGTCCTACTCTTTGTGACCCCATGGAATGTAGCCCGCCAGGCTTCTCTGTCCACAGGATTCTCCAGGCAAGAATACTGGAGTGGATTGCCATTTCCTTCTCTAGGGTAGAAGGAACCCAGGGATCGAACACCTGTCTCCTGCATCTCCTGCATTGGCAGGCAGATTCTTTACCACTGAGCTACTGGGGAAGTCCCAGTAGGAGCATGTTAGAAGCATCTTTGTCTCAGGCCTGTGCTGTGGTTGCCATCCAGAAACTCTCCAGGGCTGTGACCCAGACTCTTCACGTTAAATATAATTTTTAACAAAACCAAAGCACATGTTTTGGTTCCAGATATTGTCTTACAGAAAAGACTAATCAAATAAGAAAAACTTTTTTCACAATCCTTGGAAAAGCCCACTTCTATAACAACACGACTTTCAGCCCATGTCCATTGTGGTTTTGAACAATCTTGTAATTAACTTCCAGGATGTTGATACTGGGCCCAGCAGTGAGGAGGAGGGGTTGTGCATTTAAATTCTTCAAGTAACAAACTTATTCTCTGTCTGCATCAAACAGCACAGGCAGAGAATCCAGACTAAATGGAACTCAAGGGTTGTCTACAATGAGATCCGTGCAGGGCTGCGTTTTTTCCTTACTGTATACATCCCAGCCTTGGATCCATTCACTTCCAAGCTACCACTGTATCTTTGGGCTACTCCTGAAACCTCAAAATTTTTCTTTCAATTCAACTGACACCTGTTTCTTGAACACCTTCATTTGTTGGCACTGATATTCCCGCTTGCATCATTTAAAGTAAATCTAAGGTTTCATTGATGGTTCAGTGGTAAAGAATCTGCCTGCCAATGCAGGAGACAAGGGTTTGATCTCTGATCCCACATGTCGCGGAACAACTAAGCCCGTGCACCACAGCTATTAAGCCTGTGCTCTAGGGCCGGGGAACTGCAACTGGAGCCCGCATCCCTAGAGCCTGTGCTCCATGACAAGAGAAGCCACTGTAATAAGAAGTTCGAATACCATAATGAAGTAGCCCCGACTCACTGCAACTAGAGAAAAGTCCACGCAGCAACAAAGACCCAGGACAGCAAAAAATATAAAACAAAAAAAATTATTAAAAGATAAATAAATAAAAAATAAAGCAAATCTAATTCCCTTCCCATGTGACAGCTCTTTACATATATAAGGATATGCGTATCCCTGTCTCCCAGAAGCTTCTCTTCCTTAGTGAACATCCCAGCTCCTTTGAGTTTTTCCTGAATAACTGCCCTGAGTTTCCTAACTCCACAAGCACCTGATCCTCCCTCCACAGAAGGGATTTCCTTACATGTTGCCCAAGAGGCAACCCACTTGACATTTTGTCCAACTCCCTTGTATTGGTCAGGAATAGAAATCCAATTCAAATTAAAGTAAGACTAATAACAAATAAGTGAGGAGGTGTTAAGAATGCATTGGCTCACAAAGCTGACAGTTCCAGGAACTAGATCTTTGCCTTTAGGCATGGCTGGATCTAGGGAAGCAGTGTCATAAGAACTCAGTGTCATTTTGTCCATCTCTTAATTCTGATTTCTTCAGGGTTGTCTTCATTCTCAAACATAAACTTTCAATGAAGTAAGTCATCATAGCTCAAGGTTAACATTATCTCAGTTCTATAGCCTGAGTTGAATAGCTGCATGTCCCCCCATGATTGCAACAAAAGTTCCTGGGTGTTATTGGTAAGCCTGGGTTGCTTGTGTTTCCTTGAAGTCAGAGAATAAGATGAATCCCTCAGAACCACATAGACTGAGAATGGGGAGGGGAAACTCCCCAAAGGAAAATCTCATTGCTATTATCAGATAAAGGGGAATATAGAAGAGAGCATAGGTAAGACATTCTCTGACATAAATCATACCAATGTTTTCTTAGGTTAGTCTCCTAAGACAAGAGAAATAAAAACAAAAATAAGCAAATGGGACCTGATTAAACTTACAAACTTATGCACAGCAAAGGAAACCATTAAAAAAAACATCACAAAGACAACCTACAGACTGGGAGAGAATATTTGCAAATGATGTACCCGACTAAGGCTTAGTCTCCTTAGCCAAGACATGGTAACAGCCTAAATGTCCACTGATAGATAAATGGATAAGAAGATGTGGTTCATATCTACAGTGGAATACTACTTAACCAAAATAAAGAATGAAACAATGCCATTTGCAGCAACACGGATGGGCCTAGAGATCATCATACTAAGTGAAGTTAAGTCAGAAAAAGAAAGACAAATACCACATGATATCACTTATATGTGGAATCTAAAACATTGCACAAATGAGCCATCTACAAAAGAGAAACAAACTCACAGACATAGAGATCAGACTTGTGGGTGCCAAGCGGGAGACAGAGAGAGCGATGGACTGGGAGTTTGGGGTTAGTAGATGCAAACGATCATGTTTAGAATGCAAAAACAAGGTCCTACTGTATAGCACGGGGAACTATATCCGACCTCCTGGGATAAACCATAAAGGAAAAGAATATAAAAAAGGATGTATATATGTATGTAACCGACTCTTTGCTGCACAGCAGAAATTAGCCCAACATGTAAATCAACTATACTTCAAAAGAAAAAAGGAAAAGGGGAGCAAATGATGTGCAGAAAAACACCACTGAAAATAGACATCCATTCCATCACTTTTACCCTCTCAGCCACATGTGTTTTACTATCTTATCTTTCCATCCCCCAGAGTGTTCAGCACAGTGGGAGCTAAAATTTGCTTGCTGAATGTACAAGTCATGCTCAGTGAAAAAGACCAGCTCTATGCAAAAAGAAAAAAAAAAAAAAAAAAAGGAAATTGCCTCAACAGGAGGCCAGTTACTCAACAAATATTTTTTGAATGCTTACTCTGTGACCAGGCACTGCTCTCTATGAACCAGCAAAAACAGAGTTCTTGCCCCCAAGGACCTTACTTTCCAGTGAGGGGTGGGAGGGGAGACAGTAATGATCATAAGTAAATGCACAAATAAATAGACAAAATGCACATGATAGGAAATGCTGGCATAGATGAACCTTGAAGAAATTGTGCCAAGTGAAATTAGCCAGACACAAAGTAACAAAGCCTGTATGATTCCATTTATATAGGGTATATAATAGTCAAATTCATAGGGACAGAAAGTAGAACGGTGGGTACCAGGGGATGGAGAGGCAGTGAACTAGGAGTTAGTGTCTAATGAGTACAGTTTCAGATGGGGAAGATGAAAAAGTTCTGCAGATGGATGGTGGTGATGGTTTGACAACAATATGAATGCACTGACTGTCATTTAAAATTGTACATTTTAAAATGGTTAAATTTCATGACGTACATTTTTTTTAAAAGGTAGATGATAATAAACAAAAAGCAGGAAAAGGAGGAATTCCCTAATAGCTCAGTTGGTGAAGAATCCACATGCAATGCAGGAGACCCAGTTTGATTCCTGGGTCAGGAAGATCCACTGGAGAAGGGACAGGATACCCACTCCAGTATTCTTGGGCTTCCCTCGTGGCTCAGCTGGTAAAGAATTCTCCTGCAGTGTGGGAGACCTGGGTTCGATCCCTGGGTTGGGAGGATCCCCTGGAGAAGGGAAAGGCTACCCACTCCAGTATTCTGGCCTGGAGAATTCTGTGGACTGTATAGTCCATGGGGTCACAAAGAGTTGGACACGACTGAGTGACTTTCTTCTTCTGGAGAAAAAAATATTATATTAGACAAAGGGTCAGGAAAACTCTTTCTTACGGGCTGGATACTGAAGCAGAGTCCTGAATGAGGAAGCAGGTGGCACTGACTCTGGGGCATGGGATGGGGGCTGGGGGAGGGGAGAATGTGCCAGGCAGAGCAACAGTAAATGCAACGGCCCTGAGGCAGCAGTGATGAACCTGGTAAGAACAGTGAGGAGGGTAGCACTGCTGGGACTCTACAAACAGGGAAAAACAGCTGGAGTGGAGATCTAGGTGTCACAGGGCCTTAAAGGCCACAGGAAAAGCTTTGGGTTTTACTTTAAGGAGCTGGGAAACCATGGAAAGGCTTAACTTGCTTAACATTGTCACCCTCCCTCCCGCCCCTTCTATTTATTTGGCTGCAACGGGTCTTAGTTGTGGCATGAGGGATCTTAAATCTTTGCGGCATGCACTATCTTTAGTTGTGGCATGTGAACTCTTAGAAGCGGAATGCAAACTCTTAGTTGTGGCATGTGGGATTTAGTTCCCTGACCAAGGATCGAACCCAGGCCCCCTACATTGGGAGCAAGGAGTCTTAGCCACTGGACCACCAGGAAAGTGCCTCCCCAAGTTTTTTTAAAAATTTCAAAAATATGGAAAGTAGGAAAATGCATACTAGTGAAACCATATAGGACCCTGTGGGGCTCCTGGGCATGGAAACCTTTCTGGGTCCCCCATTTCTTGTCTGTAGAGAACAGACTCCAGCCTCCATGACCTTCCCTGAGTCCCAAAGGGCCGATTCAAACAGCTGCTAATCAAGGAAGGGAGGGGATGCAGAGACAAGGAAGGAGCAGCCAAGAAATAATAGTACAGCCTTGGGGCAGGGTCCTATTTCTGCCTCAAGGAATACACAGAGCAATATGTCTGAGCTCTTTGCAGAACTAAGATCCTCAGCAAATGGAAGGTGTTAAGGCTGTTCATTCCAGAGGAGACCACCTGAGGCCGGATTAAAGAAGTGCAGGCCCTGCTTGGATCTTGTCAGCAACCCCACCCTTGAACCCTTGCCATGAAACTCCTCACCAAATCCTCCTGGGTTTGGGACACACAGTTTTTGAGACATGAGCCCACTGTGTCCGCCTTTGCTTGGCAAAACAATAAAGCTCTTCTTTTCTACTTCACCCAAAACTCTGTCTCTGAGGTTTGATTCAGCGCCAGTGCACAGAGGCTGAGTTTTCAGCATCGCTGCCACCTGGATTTAATAATTATTAACATCTTACATGTTTGCTTCACCCTTTTAAACTTTGCTGAGTTTTTGAAAACAAATTTGTAGACATTGTGACATTTCATCATAATTAAATATGCATCTCTTGAAAATGAAGGCATTTCCTACATAACCATGATATCACACTTGTTCCTAACAAAATTAATGATTCTTTCATATCTGTATTCAAATTTCAACAATTGTTCATAATTTGGTTTAACTCGGGATCAGACATGGCATTGTTTTCGTGTTTCCTAAATATTTTAAATCTTGGACAGCCTCTCACTTCACTCCCCTTCTTATCATGCTTTGACTATCAAAGAGGTTAGGGCAGTATCCTATGGAATGTCTACATTCTGCTGTTGTGACTTATGTGTTTAAAGACCACCCCCCCACCACCACCACAGATTGTAAAGGGACAAGGATGGAGGCCAAGAGACCAGTTGGGGGAGGGGGGGATGCTCACTGCAGTAACTACAAATTCTAGATACACAAGGATAACAGAACAAGAATGGAAACAATGGGGGGAAAGAGTGGTCAATGTGCTAGGAGGGTGAAAAGTTGATAGAGGGATCCAGTCTGTCTTATCAGCGTAGAAAAGCCAGCTCTTTTTGGCTGTACATTCATGATATCATGAGAAGTAAGCCCATTCACTGTGTAGAAACCTAGTAAGTCTCAGTAACGGGGCACCAGGTAATTCAGAATGCTAAAAATAAGAGGCTTTGTTGACAATGACACTTAAGAGTTCCTCCAAAAAATATACTGCCCTCTCTGTTCCCTTGAGTGTGGCCCACCATTGACAATCCTCTTTGTGAATATAGAGATTCCATAAAACTTCTCAGTGACTCACTCTTTGATAAGAATCAACAAAGGTTTCCAGTAAAGTTGAAGAAAGCCTCCAACATTAAAGACAGAAAAAATCGGAAAATAAAAGCTTAGAGGAAACAAGGACAGTACAGAGAGCACAATGAAACAAAAGTCACAGCCATACTTTGTATCTCAGAAGAGAACGAGAAGACCCTGTGAATGTATAAAGAGAACATGCTACAGTAAAAACAACAAAGAACAAGACAGAGCTTTGAGAAACCAAAAGCATGGTAGCTAGAATAAAAATAACTTAAATAGAAGGACTGGAAGTTAAAGTCTAGGAAATCTCCCCAAAAGTAAATTAAAAAGAAAAAGGCAAAAAATAAAAGAAAACTAAGGTTTCAATCCAACAATTAAAACCTAATGAATTTTTTTAGAGCTTCAGAAATCTAGAACAGAGAAAATGAAGGTAGGAAATTATAAAAGACACATCACAAAGAAATTTCTCAGAACTAAGGGATATGAATGTTCAAATTGAAAGGGTCTGCTGAGTGCCTGGCACAATGACTAGAAATCAGGCCTCACCAAGTTACATCACACTGAAATTGAAGAATATTTAGGAATAAAGAGAAGACCATAAAAACCTCTAGAGAAGAAAAAACATATTGTAGACAAAGAACTGAGTATCCAAAAGTTATTAGAATTCCAATAACCTGTATGTTTTATTTTTTTTCCTGACCCCCTTACTTGTATGTTTTAAAATAGTGAGAAAAAAATTATTTCCAATCTAGAATTCTACACCCTGAAAGCTATCACTCAAGACTACTGATAGTAGATTAAAAACATTTTCAGATATATCAAATTTCAAAATTTTACCTCCCATGTACATTTTCTAAAGTAGTTAGTTACTAGAGGATGTCCTCCAGCAAAAGGAGGAAGTAAGTCAGACAAAAAGACATGGGATCTAGGTAAAAGAAATCCAACACAGAAAAGAGATTAAATGGATTTCTCCTTTCTTCCTAGGATAAGAGCTGAATCCAAGCCCAAAGGGAATACCCAGACCACATTGGAGCAGGAGGCTGGAGGGCTCTGGGAGGGGTTTCAGTAAAACAATGGCACTGGTGGGAAAAAAAGTTTAACGTGTAGAAAATTATCTGAGAGAAGCTGTTAAAAGTCAAGAAACTATACAAATGAAGAAAAGAATGCATTAGTTATCAATTCCACATGAAAACAAAAGTTGTCTGAGAAAGGAAATAGGAAATATCACTTGTTATACTACTTGGCTTAGCAGAGAATAGTATTTACTCAGTCACAATAATGCAAACATTAATATTGATTTAGCTTATAATTATGCTATAACTTGGGGCTTTCCTGATAGCTCAGATGGTAAAGAATCTGCCTGCAATGCAGGAGGCCCCAGGTTTCATTCCCTGGTCCAGGAAGATCCCCTAGAGAAGGGAATGGCCACCTACTCCAGCATTCTTACAGAGGAGCCTGGCAGGATATAGTCCATGGGGTCAAAAGCATCAGACATGACTGAGTGACTAATACTATGCTATAACTCTATTAAGATGACTAGGTAGGAGAAATAACTGCAAGAGAGTAAATAACAGGAGTACAGTCTTATCTGCTCTAATAGAAAATCAATGAGCAATGCTTAAAATTATAAATTAAGAAAATTAAAAATTATAAGGTTTAAGAATTAGAACAGGTGTCAACAAATTACAGTGCACAGGTCAAATGTATTTTTGTAAATATAGTTGTATTGGGAAATATCGATACTGACTCAATTTACCTACACTACTTTCTAGTTAAAAGAAGAGTAGAACCGTTGCCACAAAGAACCGTTGCATATAAAGAACCGTTTATATGATCCACAAAGCTGAAAACATTTACCATGTAGCCCTTTACAGAAAAATTTTGCCCTTGTACAGAAAAAGTAAACCCCTGATTTCAAATAATGGAGATCAATACATAATGAAGTAGCTAAAGGGTTAAGGGGTTGTTCTGAGATACACTATTTTTGCTATAAATCTCCAAATACTAGCTGACTTTTAAAATTATGTACATTACTACCTTTAATAAAAAATAAGAAGTTGCTTTTAAAGAGTTGTCCTGATGCCCCTGGAGGGACAGAGAGGGAGACCCTGGGCTGATATCAGGGTTTGTGCCTGAGGATTGCCCTATTATCTGCAGCCCTTTGCCAGCTGTCCATCGAAATGGCATTGACTGAGTCAGAGCTGCCTGGCCAGAGTTTCTTGGAACTGGACATAGAACCACAGATATCAGATTTGGGAAGAACCACTCTGGGTCAGCCTCCTGCCCATTAACAACAGCCATTATTAATATTGTCAATACCATCAGTGAACGGCAGTGCAGTAGTGAAGTGGTCTAAGCAGCATGAGCTCTACTGCCAGACTGCCTAGCTTCATCAGACTCAGGCTCTCCTCTAATTAGCTATGGTATGGGCAAGTCATCTCATTTCTCTGTGCCTCAGTTTTCTCATTGCTAATTGAGGCTAATGATGCCTCCTTACAGTGTGGCGAACTTAATTCACCTAATACATGTAATGCTGAAATCCCAGGCTCTGTGCACCAGGGCCAGATCAAATCTAAGAGACCGAGTTTTGGGTGAAGTAGAAAAGAATAGCTTTATTGCTTTGCCAGGCAAAGGGGGACACAATGGGCTTATGCCTCTCAAAAACCTGTGCTCCAATCTGGAAGGATTCAGTGAGGAGTTTTATAGCAAAGAGTTCAAGGGTGGGGTTACTGATAAGATTAGGGTATGTGCAGGGCCTGCACTCCTTTAGATAATTTGATGAGTAATCTTCAGGTAATCTGATGAGTTTCTATGGTTCCTTTCATCTAGAATGAAGAACTCTGACAACTCGTATTTGTTGGTGGTTTTAGTTAATGGAGAAGGAAATGGCACCCCACTCCAGTACTCTTGCCTGGAAAATCCCATGGATGGAGGAGCCTGGTAGGCTACAGTCCATGGGGTCACAAAGAGTCGGACACGACTGAGCGACTTCACTTTCACTTCGCTTAGTTCTATAAAACCTCAAAAGATATTGCTACCTGTATGCCTTAAGGTGGAACCAGGACCCTGCCCCAAGGTTGCATTATTGTTTGCTGGGTGTTCTTTCCTTGTCTCTGCATCCGCTTCCCTTCTCTAATCAGCGACTGTTTGAATCTGTCCTTTGGAACTCAGGGAAGTTCATAGAAACTGGAGGCTGTTCCCTACAAACAAGGAACACGGGGCATGGAAAGGCTTTGGCTCAGGAGCCCCACAGGGTCTTGCCTGGCTTCACGTGTAAGTCACATAAGCCTAGTGAACATTGACTATTGGTATTCCCACTACCCAAGTGACATAAACGAGGTCCAGAGAAGGAAAGCGGCTCGTACTATATCACACAGCACATCAGGGGCAGAACTAGGCCTAGTGCCCGGGACTCTCGTCTCAGAGCAACACTCTCTCCTGGCACCACTCCAAGTTGCTTACATAAACGTAAAGCACTTCTGGAAAAATACACAAGAACTGAATAACAGTGGTTACCTATGGGCAGGTGGAGACTGGAGGATAGGAGTCAGAGTGGGAGATTTTATTTTCACTTAAAAAACTTCAAACCATCTATTAGTAACACGAAACTAGAAAACAAATTAAATAAATAAGCTTAATGCCTTTCTCATGGCAGAGATCAAATGAGATAACAAAAGCAGAAGTCTTTTCTACGTGAAAGTGATAGCCAGATATAAAGGGTTATTACTAGTAATTACAGTGCTTTTTAGTAAAGGCAAACTTTGCTGTGGATTTGTGGGATGAATTGTAAGAAAGGGCATACATTTCAGGACATGCATTAGCCAGGGCCTCCTCTATACAGACAGAATAGGTTTCCTTGGCCACAGGGGAAGCCATCTTGGAGTGCAGTGGAAATTTCCACCTTGCAAGTCAAAGGCTTCTCCCCCCACTGGCTCTCCAACACCCAACACTTAGCATCCAGGCCCCCAGTTGGACAACTCTTCTGGAAAACATGATTAAGGCTGAAGAAACTGGGGGTTTTATTGGGGATGACAGTGAGGGCCACAGTTTGTTTTTCAAGGGAGGGAACTAAGTCCCAGAAATAGCTGAGCCCGAGCTGGCAGGCGGCTGGCAAAGAGCAGGAGGCTCCAGGGCAACGCTCCCAGGCCATGTTGACTTTGGACGGGCTGCCTGAGCATTGTAAACAATTGCAGAAATGATTTCCTACCCTGGCAAAAGTCTTGTTTGGACAAGGGGTCTCCCCCCTCTTTCTTTAAAAGGCAGTTTTATCATTTGTTTGCAAAAATGCTCAAACCCCTCTTTCTTTTCTTGTTCCCTCTGTGGCTCTGGTCTCCCCCAGAGCCAGATGAAAAATCTTTGTGTTTCTTTAATGTTAACCAAACCCCCACTCCTCCTTTTTTAAACTGTTCCAGGTCTGTTGGACAAATACTCCCCAGCAACAGGACTTACAAGGGTCTGTTAAAGATTTTGTTAGGCTGGAGTCTTTAGCCAGAGTGACTTAAAAAAAAAATTTTTTTTTTCCTCCTTGTTTATTACATTTTAAACTCTTAGCACAATAAAATCTGCACACAAGGATTGGGAAAGCAATAAAAATGCAACTCATAATGTCTTGGCCTGAACCAGCAAATGCTCCATCTAGACACTGATATAAGAGATGTGATCTTACCCACCCTCCCGAGATGTCAGACTAGGAAATAAACGGGTCATCTATAGGAAAAAAGCAGAGGACAGAGTTGTGAGCTCTGGGTTGCTGGCAAAGGTGGGGCTTCTGAGAGGTTTGGGCAACGGGCTGTACACTCTGAAAAGCAGCCAGAATACAAAGTAGTGCAGAGAGGAATACTGTGTTCTTGACCACCCAGGGACGAGGGCAACCACAAACCAGATGAAAAGTCTGATACGGTAACCTACATACTTGCCTGTCACCCAGCTCAAAAGAAAAAGAATAGTGAGGGGCAGGCGTGGGGGACGGCAAAAGGGAAGGAGAGAAGAGAAAGAGGACAGAACACGTGGAAGGAAGAGGGGCACTGGCTCTCGGAATGGTGGAAACAGAGCCGTCCTCGAGCTGGATGACGGAGGAGAGTTAGTGAGGGATGATGGGCAGTGTGGGCAAGAGTCGAGGGAAGCCAAAGGGAAATGCGCTTCACCCGGGAGCCTGCAACAATGGGAAAGCTGTTCCCAGGCCCAGGCTGGACAACTCTCCTCCGAGGACAGCACAGTAACATTCTCATCATTCACTCGATTGTCAGGAAATCTCTCACTTCATGTATTTGAAGACATGACAAAGACAACCCAAAAGATGAATTCAAATTAAGAACTTACAAACAGAATCACTTTGCTATTCACCTGAAACTAACGCAACATTGTAAATCAACTATACTTCCAAAAAAAAAAAAAAGTTTTTTTCCATGTAAAGAAAAAAAACTTACATAGAGGGAAATGAGGTATAAAAAGACTGGTGGTGGGCATTAAACCTATTTAAAGATATAATTAAGCATATGTAGCTATAATGATTTTATTTACCAAGAAAATAATGCTATGATTGTGGTTATTGTGAACAGCAACCAAAAAAGCCCTACAAAATGTTGTTGCTAATAAGTTATAGGGGGAAAGAATCTCAAATTGTCATTGAAAAAGAAGATGGGAGGGAATAGAAGGAAAACAGATTGTTGTGTGTTTGTTTGTTTATATGTATTTTGGTAAAATATGCATAAATAAAATTTACCATTTTAGCCATTTAATAACATACAATTCTGCGGCATTAGGTACATTCACGTTGTTGTATAACCTATCACCATCATCCATCTCAAGAACTTTTTCATCTTCGCAACTGAAACTTTGTACCCAATAAACACTAACTCCCCATCCCTCTTCCTCCAGCCCCTGGCAACTACCACCCTACTTTCTGTCTATCTGTATTGGCTGCTTTAGGAATCTTGTATGAGGAATCCTACAGTGTTTATCCTTTTGTGACTGGCTTCTTAATTCACTAAGCACATCTCCTAGGTTCACCTATGCTGTACAATGTGTCAGAATTCCCTTCATTTTTAAATTCAAATCCCACATTTTGTATGTCCATTCATCTGTTGTTGGTCACTCAGGCTGCCTCTGCTTTTGGGTTATTGTGAATAATGCCGCTAAGAACATGGTTGTACAAACATATGTCAGAGTTTCTCCTTTCACTTCTGTACTCAGAAGTGAAATTGCTGGGTCATATGGTAATCCTTTGTTTAATTTTTTGAAGAATTACCATACAACTTTCCAAAGCAGCTGCAAGGAATACTGTTTAAATCACCAATGTTCTTATTTTTCTTAGGAGAAAGTAGATGATATTGTTTCTCTTCTGAAGATAAAAATTTGAAAAAATATTGATTAAACATATTATTTAAAATTATAGAGGTAACCACCAGTGGAACTAAAAATGGTCCGAATACCTTCCAAATTGCCAGAAAGCAATAAACAAAAACAGACCACACAGAAGCATTAAAGTGGAGAACACAAAATATAACAGAAGTAGAACAAACCTATCTGTTACAGGGATGAGTAAAACTAATAAAAACTCACTGTTTAAAAGAAAACAAAAGATAGTTATATGCTATCAATGAGAGATATGCCTAAAACAAAAAAGCCCAGGAAGGCTGATATTAACGGAGGAGCAAACATATTGCATGTGAATACAAACAAAAAGTAGGCAAGAATTCTGTTAATAATAACAGGCTGAATTCACACTAAGGAATCCTATAATAAATAACATTGAAAAACAAAGTAAATATATAACAAATAAAAGGACTAATTTACAGATTATGATACTGAAATAAGCACAGAAATAAAAGTATATTAAGGAGCTTTAACTTAACTACTCTCAGATCTTGACAAATCAGACAGACAAAAAATAAGTTGTGATTCAGAGATTTTGAATAATATATTTAATAAAATTGATGAGAGAGATCACTAACTAGCAGGTTAAATAGGAAAATAGACCATATATATATAGATATGTATATACCCTGAATATTGAGACCATATCTTATTTTCATACCCTCATGAAACATTTATATAATCTGATGGTACAATAAGCCGTAAACAAAATTATTTACAAAAAGCCAGAAATAGAAACAGTCATATCTTCTGTCTATAGTGCACCAAAAGTGACCAATGAATAATAAAAATAGAAGAAAAATTAGGAAACAGTCTCTAAATATCTTCTGAGTAAAAGAGGAAATCAAAACCAGTGACTACAGAAAATTCTGAAAACAAGAAAACACCACATGTAAAAAAAAAACATCCATGACCTTGAAAACATGCTAAGTGACAGAAGCCAGACATGAAAGGCCTCAATGTTGTATGATTCCATTCATGTGAAGTGTCCAAAATAGCCAAATCCATAGAAACAGAAAGCAGACGAATGGCTGCCAGGAGCTAGGTGGAGAGCAGATGGAGTGTAATGGACAAGGGGGTCCTTTCTGAGGTGATAAAAATGTAACTAGGTGGAATTAGGAAGTGGTGATGCTGAAACTAGGTAACTAACCTGGAACTAGGTAAGTGGTGATGACTGAACAACACTGAAAATGCACTAAAGGCCACTGAATTGTACACTTCAAAAATGGTTTAAATTATAAACTTCATGTTAATATGTATTTTTAACCACACACACACAAAAAAAATCTGTGAAAAGAGGGATTTATGTTTCCATTAATGGATAAACTGGCTACACAGGCCAAACTGAGAAATTAGAAAATCTGGACAGTATATGAAAAGCATCTAATTGGAGGGCTGAAGATCTAAACAAGACAATGAAAACATAGTGGGTCAAAATTCAGAAAAACAAAACCTAGAGTGTTAAGCTGAGAGTTTGGCATTACCTTGCCCTAGTGGGTGTCAGATGAGTCCAGAAAAGGAATTTGAGGGGCTGAGAAGCTGAGTAGAGTCTTTGTCAGCCTTTGGGAAATGGGATAAAAATTGGAATCTGTTCTGACACCAACTGGTACCCAGAGATACAGTTCTGATGGTGACCACCTGGAGTTAGCAGCAAACGCCACAGGTGTGAGAGCAGGGTCAGTTCCAAAAAAAACTGTCCTCACTTCAGACAGCAGCCACACCTGGGGGAGTCCCCAGGCTACCTGCTCTTCTGACCACCTGGCTATAAAGCCGAGGGTTCCCGTGATCCCCTCGGTTCAACGTTTCACCAGAATGACTCATAGCACTCGGAAAGCACGATACTTATGATTGCAGTTTTATTGTAAAGGAGGAGCCAGATGAAGAGAGAGACATAGGGCGGGGTTTGGGAAGTCCCCAAGCACAATGCTTTGAGCCCTCCGCCCCTGGAATCAGGGGACACCAACCTCCTGGTACACAGACGTGCTCTGCGGCCAGGGAGCTCCTCAGAGCTCGGGGTCTCAGTTTTCGTCGGGGTGTCATTACATTTGTTGCTTTGTTGCTTAGTTGCTAAGTCATGTCCTGACTCTTTTACAAACCCGTAGACTGTAGCCTGCCAGGCTCCTCTGTCCATGGCATTTCCCAAGCAAGAATAATGGAGTGGGTTGCCATTTCCTCCTCTGGGGGATCTTCCCAACCCAGGGATTGAACCAGCATCTTCTGTATTGGCAGGTGGATTCTTTACCACTCAGCCACCTGGGAAACTGGTCATTACATAGGCAAGCTTGATTAAATCATTGGCCACAGGATTGAACTCAATCTCCTTGCCCCATCCCCTCCCTGGAGGTTGAGAGGTCAGGCTAATATCACAAGTTCAATCAGTCCCTAACCTGAGGCTATCTAAAGGTTCACCCTGAGTCATCTTATTAGCATAAACTCAGAGGTGATCCAACAGCTCATGAATTACAAAGACACTCTGATCTCTAGGGAAATTCCAAGGGTTTTAGAAGCTCTGTGCCAGGAACTGGGAACAAAGACCAGACAAATTCTTTCTTATAAACACAGGCCACCACCCCCCATCCCCTCACCTCCACTCCCACCCGACTCCATCCTTTCTCTGGTCATAGTTCCCACATAACAAAACAATCAATCCTATCTGAGCAGCTACATTTGGTGTAACATTTATACAACATACACAGCAATATTCCAGCATGAATATGCCTAGCCTTTGGAAAAGCCAGTGGGGGGGCGGGAGGCTTTTAACTCAATTTCCCAACACATTTGACCATCAATGTCATTATTAAAATCTCACCAACAATGCCAATTTTACATCATTATCACACTGTGGTAGATGCAACCTGAAAAATAAGAGTAAAAAGATTCTGGCACATTACTAGAGTGTCCTAGCATATGACCAAAATGTGTCCCAGGGCAAGATCACTCAGGCTTGCAGATTTCTATGTGATCTTGTCAAAAGCAGGAATGGTCCCAGAAATACATGGTGCCACCTTTTCAGGTATCTGGTATAATTGTACTAAGAAACAATATCATCTCTTGTTATGAAACCAAGCAAGACCCTGTAAGCCTCTCAGGTACAAACCCTTTCTGAGTCCTCTATTTCTTGTTTGTAGGAAATAGGCTTCATTTAGCCTCCATGATCTTCCCAGAGTTCCTAAGGGCAGGTTCAAATAGTTGCTAATCAGGGAAGGGAGGGAATGAAGAAACAAGGGAGGAGCAGTCAAGAAACAGTAGTGCAGTCTTGGGGCAGGGTCCTGGTTCCTCTTCAAGGAATATACACTAACAATATCTTTGAGTTCTTCTGCAGAACTAAGGCACCCACCCAGACGGAAGATACTAACTTCAGGCTGAGCACAAGATTCCTGGAGCATCACCCTGTTACCTCATCACCAACCAATCAGAAGAAAGTCACACACCCTGCAGCCTTCACACCAAGCTTTGCTTATAAAACATCTCCTCCAAAACCATTGGGGAATTCAGGGTTTTTTGAGCAAGAGTCACCCATTCTCCTTGGTTGGCCCTGGAATAAACCTTTCTCTGCTTCAAACTCTAACATTTTGGCTTGTTTGGTCTCACTGTACATTAACAGGCACATGAAGTTGTATTCAATAACAGCCTGTCTGTTTCAGTTCTTTTATTACAGTACTTTGAATATTTGCAACTACAGCTGGGTAATCAAAGCCCAGTCCAGAATAAGTGTTCTTGTTAGGACCCATTTGTAGCCTCCCAGTGCTACCAGTATCAGTCCCATTTGCCATCATCCCAAGGAATCTTCCCCATATGAAACTGAGCAGGACCCTGTGTGGTTCCTGGGCACAGAATTCTTTCTGTCTCCTGTTTGTAGGGAACAGACTCCAGCCTCCATGATCTTCCCTGTATTCCAAAGGACAGTTTCCAACAGTTGCCAGTAGGGGAAGGGAGGGGATGCAAAGATAAGGAAGGAGCAGCCAAGAAACCACCTGAGCAAGATTAAAGGAGTCAGAGAAGCTCATCAAGATTAGAAGGCCACCTGAGATGAGATTCAAGGAATGCAGGCCCTGCGTGCACACCCTAATCTTGTCAGCAAACCCATCCTTGAACTATTGCCATAAAACTTCTCACCAAAACCTCCTAGGTTAGGACACACCATTTTTAAATGCAGGGGCTCATTGCCTGGCAAAGCAATAAAGCTCTTCTTTTCTACTTCACCCAAAGCTCCTCTGAGATTTGATTTGGCACCAAAGCAAAGAGGTCAGGTGTTTTGGCATCACATAGCTATCTGCAATCTCTAGTTATCATGTTGGTAGATAGAACAGTTCTTACTGGCATTTCATGCCTCAGAGGGTGCAAGAAGTATATATCTAAATCCTGCCCATATCTGCCTTGTTGAAGCTCCCATATCCATTTATTTCATGGACCAAGGTGGCCATCTCAAGTGAGCATGCCAGGATATCTACTTGCTAGCTCCCAATGATGTTCTGATCATGAAACTATGTGTGCTTAGATTCTATATTTGTCTGTTTGGCATTCATTAACGCAGGGCCAAACTAAGTGAAAGTTGTTTCTATTTCCCTTGTGATCCAGAGTCCGTACTCTACATCATCACCTCTTTATCTCACTCTCTCACATCAAAAGAATATTTCCCCTGAAACATCCCAGCATCAGGTGCCAGACTACTAGAGACAGTCCCAATGCTCCAAAATTTATTGGAACTTTTCAAACTAGCCAATCCTAAGCTATTTATGTTGTCATGCCTTGCATTTCCCAAGGGAATAAAGGTTGTGACCTATATATTCCCTTTGCTCCTTCCTATCTCTTGACCAACACTGGCTTCTCCTAGTGGCCCTGTATGGCATAAGAAGCCCCCTCCCCTTAGGAAATGTGATAAAATCTCCTTTCAACAGTATTCATCTCTAAGTGTCATCACTCGGTCACCTTTATCGAGCACAAATAAGATGGTCATTAGTTCTGGTCAGTTCAGTTGCTCAGTCATGTCTGACTCTTTGCGACCCCGTGGACCACAGCATGCCAGGCCTCCCTGTCCATCACCAACTCCCAGAGTTTACTCAAACTCATGTCCATTGAGTTGGTGATCCCATCCAACCATCTCATTCTCTGTTGTCCCCTTCTCTTCCTGCCCTCAATCTTTCCCAGCATCAGGGTCTTTTCCAATGAGTCAGTTCTTCACATCAGGTGGCCAAAGTATTGAAGATTCAGCTCCAGCTTCAGTCCTTCCAATGAATATTCAGAACTGATTTCCTTTAGGATGGACTGGTTGGATCTCCTTGCTCTCCAAGGGACTCTCAAGAATCTTCTCCAACACCACAGTTCAAAAGCATCAATTCTTTGGTGCTCAGCTTTCTTTATAGTCCAACTGTCACATTTACACATGACTACTGGAAAAACCATAGCTTTGTCTAGACGGACCTTTTTTGGCAAAGTAATGTCTCTGCTTTTTAATAAGCTGTCTAGGTTGGTCATTCTTCCAAGGAGCAAGTGTCTTTTAATTTCATGGCTGCAGTCACCATTTGCAGTGATTTTGGAACCCCCCAAAATAAAATCTGTCACTGTTTCTATTGTTTCCCCTTCTATTTCCCACGAAGTGATGGGAAAAGTGAATAACTGCAGATGGTCATCAATATGTCCTATTTTAATTGTACCCTTCAAATTCCCAAGATGACTTCCATAGGGCTGTGCCCCATATGGGCATCTCTTTCTTGGGCCCATTTTCCATTGTCCTTCTGCCTAACCTTAAGGTCGGGCCAATGACAACTGCCTGTAAGTTAGTAAAAACTCAAACATGGGGCCAAACAACATGCAATATAGACCACTGAGCAGATTTATTTTTCCCTTTTCAATCAGAGTATCTTGAAACTTTCATTCATAAACCAAGATGCTTTTTGCTGACCCATAGGACACTGTCCATATTCCAGTTCCTCAAATGATTTCAAAGCCAGTCTTAGAGCAAGAATCTACCTGCTTGACAATGTACTGAGTAACTCTTTGTATTCCCTCAAAACTTCATCAAAGAACTAGAAACCATGAAAAAGGACAAAGTAGAAATTCTAGATATGAAAAATACCATAATTGACAAATAAAAACTCCATGTATGGAATTAATGGTAGGATTAGACAAACCTAAGGAGAAAATTAATGTACTTAATAAACAGAACTGAAGAAATATCCAGATTGCATGAAGAGTCAAAAGTAAATAAAATGTGGAAGTGAAAGCAACAATACATTAAGAAGGCCTAATATATGTATAATGGAGTTCCATGTGTAAAAGTGTTAGTCACTCATTTGTGTCTGACTCTTTGTGACCCCATATACTGTAGACTGCTAGGCTCCTCTGTCCATGAAATTCTCCAGGCAAATATACTGGAGAGGGTTGCCATTTCCTTCTCAGGATATCTTCCCAACCCAGGGAATGAACTCAGGCTCCTGTGTGGCAGGCAGATTTTTTACCATCTGAGCCACCAGGGAGAAATGAGGCAGAAACAATACTGGAAGAGATAATTGCTGAGAATTTTCCAAATTGATTAAAGATATCAAGTCACAGATACAAGAATTCCTACCAACTCCCAAAGAGGATTCAGAAAAAGAGAACCACATGTAGACAAATCATAAACTCAAGCACAAAGAAAATCTTAAAAGAGAGAATAGACAGATTCCATTCAAAGAAGCAATAATCATGACACATTAAATCTTAACAAAACAATGAAGTCTAAAATGCAATGTGGTAACACCATCAGAGTACTAAAATACTACACCCAGGAGAAACACTCTTCAAGATTGAAGATGAAATAAAATAGACTTTCAGACAAATAAAAACCAAGAGAATTCACATAGATTTGACTCAAAGTAAACATTAAAGGGTGTTCATTAGGCAGATGGAAACGGTATCAGATGGAAGTACAGACACAGGAGGAAATAAACAATAACAAAATAAGCAGGTATATAGATAAATCTAGTTGACTGTTGATTGTCAAAAACAATAATAATGTCTTATTAGGTTTGAAATACATATGGAACTAAAATGCATTTTAAAAAATCATATATACATTGGGAATGATGATAAACGGAGTTAAAGTATTTTAAATTCCTTACAATATCTAGGAAGAAGGTAAAACTACCTAGTAATATTAGATTTTGATAAACCAGAGGTTCCTTTATAATCACTGAAGTAACCATCAATAGAATGATTTAAAAGTATTTAATTTTCAAGCTAATAGAAGATGGAAATTGAATGATAAAATATATCAATCCTAAAAAAGACAAATAAACCAATAAACAGAATTCAATTCAAACTTATTAAGTCACCTAATTTATAACAAAAGTAACACTGCAGTACATAAGAGAAAGAAAACTTTTTTAATATATGGTCTTGTGCTAACGGGATGCTCAAATAGAAAAAAGAGTGTTGGTCCCCATCTTACATCACACATGAAAAAAAACCACAACAGACTCCAGAACTAAATATGAATTTTTAAAAAAACAAAAGAGCTTTTAGAGAAAACATAAGAGAACATCTTCACAACCTTGTAGCATACAAAGACTTTTAAAATGGAACCAAAATACTAGGCTAACTATATAAAGAAAATGATAAATTGGACCGTATTCAGAAAAAAGGTATTTGCTAGTAGAAAGAGAGTAAAATGGCAAGCTATAGTGTGTAAGAAGATATTTTTCAATAACAGAGAATGTATTCATTTGGTCAAAATATATTTGAAATCCCTACAAATCAATAAAAATGACAAAACGAACAAGCACTTCACAATAAATTATATTCCAACAGCCAATAAACTCAGAAAAGGTACTCAACTTCATTAGTAATGACAGAAATACAAACTAAATTCATAAAATATTTCACACTACCTCCAGAAGTGACTAAAAAAAAAAAAAAGGAAAAAAATCAGACAATACCAACTGTTGACAAAGCTGTAGGTAAACAGAACTGCTGGTAAGAGTGTAAGTTAATCTATGAGAAAATTGTTTGGCAGTATCTAGTAAAGCTGAAAGTAAGAATACTTAGGAACCTAGCAATTCTTAGGTATATCTAACAGAAATGTTAATGTTTACCCAAAAGACATAGAATGCTCATAGAAACACTATTCATAATAATCTCAAGTTATAAACTAGCCAGAAGGCCATCAACAGTAGTGGAGGTAAATAAAACATAGCAGTACATTCTCACAAAAAATTTCTATATAGCAATGACAATTAACAAACATGCAACAATATTATCATGGACTAAACTGCGTTCTTCCCAAATTCATACGCTGACACCATAAACCTCAAAGAAACTTATGTGGACACTGGGCCTTTAAGGAAGGAATTAAGGTTAAATGAGGTCATAAGGGTAGGACCCTAATCCAATAGGACTGGTGTCCTTATAAGAAAAAGAGACACCAACGATGCACATGAACAGAGAAAAGGCCCTGTGAGGACACAGGGAGAAAGCACCCACTGGGAAGACAAGAGTGAGAGATCGGAGAAATCAAAACTGCCAAACCTCCATCAGGGCCTTCCAGCTTCCAGAAGTGTGAGACAATACATTTCCGTCGCTTCAGCCACCCAGCCTGGCAGCCCTAGCAGACTATACAGTGTGGATGTGCCACATTTTGTTTTTCCATTTATCAGCGGGTAGCATGTGGCTTGTTTCCACTTGGGGGCTAGTATGACTAATGCTGCTATGAACATTCATGTACAATTTTTTGTGTGAACATATGCTTCCATTTCTCTTGGGTATATTCAGAAGTGGTCTGTGTCACATGGTAACTGTATGTTTCAACAAATATATATATGTATCTTTTGTTGCTGTTGCAGTGGGTCTTTGTTGCTCTGTGAGGCGCTCTCTAGTTGCGGTGACTATGGTGTGCGGGCTTCTCAGTGCGGTGGCTCCTTTCATTGCCGAGCGCAGACTGAGCACACGGGGCTTCAGGAGTGGTGGCACATGGGCTCAGTAATTGTGACTCAAGGGCTTTAGAGCACAAGCCCTGCAGCATGAGGGATCTTCCCAAACTAGCGAGCGAATTCGTGCCCCCTGCATTGACAGGTGCATTCTCAGCCACTGAACCGCCAGGGAAGTGGTTAGATAATCTGTCAACAAATTATATTTTCAAAAGTATAAAGGAATCCATAAACATGAGAGCAGAAATTAATGCAACAGAAGACAAGTTACAACAAAAGACTGATTAAAGTCAATAGACCATTCTGTGAAAACACTAATAAAATATAAAAGCCCCTAGGAAAATTGATAAAGAAAAAAAGAAGGCATGAATTACCAATATTAGTCATTTTAAACAGGGACATTGCTACAGATTCTATAAACTTTATAAAGCTACAACTTGATGCCTTCAAATAAATTTAAAAATTTAAGGGAGTTGAGAAAGTTTCTAGAAAATTAAAACTTACAACAACTAACAAAAGCAGGAATAGAAAATCTGAATATATTATATATATATTAAAGAAATTTAATTTACAATTTAAATCTTCCAACAAAGAAAACTCCAATCCCAGATGGCTTAACTGACAAATTTTCTAATAAATATTTAAGAAAGAAAAATACCACAATTATACAAACTCTTCCGAATATAGAAAAGAGGAAACATACCCAAACTCAAATTCTGAGATAAGCATAACCTTGTTACTAAAACAAGGATAATAAATGAAAGGAACAGTTTAAGCCAATCTCACTAATGAACACAGGTGCAAAAATCTCTAAACAAAATAACAGAAAAGTAATTCAATAACATATATAAAAGATTATATATCATCAAGGTTTGCGTTAGTCCAAGAATGCAAGTTTGATATAAATTTGAAAATTAATGATTAAAAACTTATCATATGGACAGAATAAAGAAGAATCATATAACCATATGATAGATTTTCAATGGAAAAGGCAATAAAATTCAAAATCCATTGATGGATATCCATCCTTGCTCAGACTCTGATGGAAGCCCCTTAATCTAATCCAACTTCCCACTCTTCCTACTTCTTCCATTCTTCCACTCTGACTCTGGAACTCATGGTTCACCCTTATCAAAATGCCCCAAATCTTCTACTTCTTCTCCAAACATTCATTTCCACTTCTTGCTTGCACTAAAATCTGGTTCTCTCTTAGGACATTGTTTTTTATTTCTTGTGTAGCAGATGATTTTTCCCTTACATAGGCCCATAGGGAGGGTGGAAGTCCTCTCTGCTCTTCTTTATCTTTTCTAGACTTATTCTTTTCCCTACAAATCCCCATTCCCTTGAAGTTGTGTCCTTAGACTATACCACCACTATTCCTCTTGAAGTCTTTCCCAGCCTCCTGGCTACTCTGCCTCACTCCTTGAAGACTTAAGGCCTGGCTCTCAGCTCGCTCTCCATCATTGGTGGTGGTGGTTTAGTCGGTAAGTCATGACTCTTGCGATCCCATGGACTGTAGCCGGCCAGGCTCCTCTGTCCATGGGATTCTCCAGGCAAGAATACTGGAGGGGGTTGCCATTTCCTTCTCCAGGGGATCTTCCTGATCCAGGAATCAAACCCAGGTCTCCTGCATTGCAGGCAGATGATTTACCAACTGAGCTATGAGGGAAGCCCCCTCTCCATCATTAGAACCTATTTTTCAACCAGCGCCTGTCAAAGACTCATACAACATCCTAGCTTTCTGGGTTCCACATTACTTATCTATTGTGTGTAATCAGTCAGTCAGTTCAGTCACTTAGTCATGTCCAACTCTTTGCAATCCCATGGACTGCAGCATACATGCCTCCCTGTCCATCACCAACTCCCAGAGTTTACTCAAATTCATGTCCACTGAGTTGGTGATGCCATCCAACCATCTCATCCTCTGTAGTCCCCTTCTCCTCCCTCCTTCAAACTTTCTCAGCATCAGGGTTTTTTTCCAATGTGTCAATTCTTCGCATCAGGTGGCGAAAGTATTGAAGTTTCAGTTCCAATGAACTGAATTTCACTTCCAATGAATATTCAGGACTGATTTCCTTTAGGATGGACTGGTTGGGTCTCCTTGTCCAAGGGACTCTCAAGAGTCTTCTCCAACACCACAGTTCAAAAGCATCAATTCTTCGGTGCTCAGCTTTCTTTATAGTCCAGCTCTCACATTCATACATGACCACTGGAAAAACCATAGCTTTGACTAGACAGACCTTTGCTGGCAACGTAATGTCTCTGCTTTGTAATGTGTGTCTAGGTTAGTCATAATTTTTCTTCCAAGGAGCAAGTGTCTTTTAATCTCATGGCTTCAGTCACCATCTGCAGTGATTTTGGAGCCCCCCAAAATAAAGTCTCTCACTGTTTCCACTGTTTCCCTATCTATTTCCCATGAAGTGATGAGACCGGATGCCATGATCTTAGTTTTCTGAATGTTGAGTTTTAAGCCAACTTTTTCACTCTCCTCTTTCACTTTCATCAAGAGACTCTTTAGTTCTTCTTTGCTTTCTGCCATAAGGGTGGTGTTATCTGCATATCTGAGGTTATTGATACTTCTCCCAGCAATCTTTATTCCAGCTTGTGCTCCATCCCGTGCAGCATTTCTCGTGATGTATTCTGCATATAAGTTAAATAACCAGGGAGACAATATACAGCCTTGACGTACTCCTTTCCCGATTTGGAACCAGTCTGTTGTTCCATGTTTGGTTCTAACTGTTGTTTCCTGACCTGCATACAGATTTCTCAGAAGGCAGGTCAGGTGGTCTGGTAGTCCCATCTCTTTAGGAATTTTCCACAGTTCTTTGCGATCCACACAGTCAAAGGCTTGGCATAGTCAATAAAGCAGAAGCAGACGTTTTTCTGGAACTCTCTTGTTTTTTTGATGATCCAATGGATGTTGGCAATTTGATTTCTGGTTCCTCGGCCTTTTCTAAATCCAGCTTGAACATCTGGAAGTTCACAGTTCATGTACTGTTGAAGCCTGGCTTGGGGAATTTTGAGCATTACTTTGCTAGCATGTGATGAATTACCAGAAAACTTCAAACAAAAGCATTTATTATCTCGTGTAGTTTCTCTGAGTCAAGAACTCAGAAGCACCTTAGACAGTGATTCTGGTTTAGAGTCTCTGAGGACGTGTGGTCTGTCTACTGGAGCTATCATAGTCATCCCAAGGCTTCACCAGGACAGAAGGACTGCCTTCCAAGGTGGCTCAGAAACTTGCCTGGCAAGTGAGCTTTGGTTGGTTCTTGCCACATTGAGAAAGTTCTTGCACCTTGAGTAGCAGCTGGCTTCTCCCAAGAGACAGAAGCGGTCTTTCACAACCTAGTCTTGGAAGTCCTACACAGTCATTAGTTACACACATCAGGTCTATTGAATGTGAGAAGGACTACACAAGAGGTGTGAATATCACCAGGAGAGAATACCTAGGGGCCAGGTGAGAGGCTGGCATCTTAGGTTCCTGACTTCTTCACCTCCAACTATTTCGTCCTCCACGCAACCTCCGTTCACTGCCATGGTCATACCCTTGACTGTCATCAATAACACTGTTACTACCTTTAAAATGTCTCGAGCATCTTTGGCCATTCTCTCCAATCTTTCCAGCTGTCTTACTCTTCTACCCTGAGTCAAATAATTCTTCAACCCCAGATAGACTCCTCAACACTTTCACAGCCCATCACTTTGCTCATCTCCTCATTTTCTTCATTATCCCTTTAGATTCCACAGTCCATCACTTTACTCCCTCCTTGCCCTACTCTTCCTCATCTTATTGCCTGAAAAATGGTAAAAGCTAATTCCCTGCACCTCACACCCACGCCTGAGCAGCCAGAAGTGGCTGGAGGAACACACAATTACGCTCACTAATCTCTCTTCAAATTTATGACCACAAACCTCAAGTGGGCCACCAGCATTAATCCTTATAAACTGACATCTCTGCTCTCAGGGATAACTTTTTCATCTTGTCGTGTAAGAAACCTCCCATACCTGTCCCCACTCTGCTCTCAGCTTCTCAGCTGACAACCTCACTCATTACCATCTGAGCCACAAGGGAAGCCCTTCCTTGAGATAAAAGCGGCAACCTAGGGCACTTCCTCATCCTCCCACCACCTGACATCCTACCTGCATCTGTATGTTATGAAGGATGGACCATCTCGTCACTAGTACACTGGATCCCATGTACCCTTCCAGAAAATGGGATCTCTGGCAGAGTGATGTCAGTTCATCCTTGTTAGGTACTTGATGTGAGGGGAGAGATACAAAGTCAGGGAAAGAACTTATGGCAGATTATGTGCCTTTTAATCAATCAAAGCGCTGAGAAGACAAGAGCAGGCAGGCACCGTGAAGGAGAGGAAAGAGGGGTGCCCGAATTCCTGACTTTCTACACTCCTTCCAGGTCTCAGGAAGCTCACTGACTGCAATTCTGGGAGATACCCCTGACTCCTCACAGCACAATCCTTGTGACATAAGTTAGCTTGAGTGGATCATTGTGTGTTTTTCTTTTTACAACTGAAAGAGCCCACTTATTTATCCTATCTGGATATAGAAAGATGGCCAGAAGGATGTTCCAATAAAAGTTAATAGTAGTTCTCTCTGGGAAGTTGGATTTTAGAGAATTTTAAATGCTTTCTTCTTTATACTTCTTTGAATTATTTACAATGAGCATATACCAGCTCCCTTCCTCTCCTTACCAATCCATCAACACCTCCTTTCAACTTCAAATAGCTCAGAGAGATCCAGCTCACTCTGTGCCATCCACAGGTGTCACTCTGGCCAAACTGTCTGTCTCCCTCCCTTTCTCCTTTTCCCTCCCTCGCTCCCCCTCCCCTTCTCTCTTACCTGGTTGACTGCACAGTCCCTTCACTTGTCCCTCTGTTCCTCCCTTGCAAACCTGCACACCAAGCCCCACAGAGCAACCAGCCAGATCTTGTTACCATATCAACCCAGCCATGCTACTTTGCTTAAAATCATTCAATGGGTTCCTGTTGCACCTGGAATAAAACTCAAGCCTAAGTCTCCTCACCTGTAGAGTAGGTTGTTGGAGTGGTCAAATACAGTATGTGAGCAGCCCAGTACAGAGCCTGGTCCCTAACAGGCACACACAGAATAGGTCCTCTTGTCCCAGGCTGCCCAGCCACTCTCAGGAGTTCTTTTAAGTTGGAAAGTTCTTAGAAACCGGTCCATTTCTACTCTGCAATTTCATCTTTAGTCATTTTTCCCTTGATCCCTGAGCTCCTCCCATACTAACTTCTGACAGAACTCAGAACACACCCAACACCCACTTCTATCTCCACACCTTCACTTGTTCTTGCTGCTCTAATATTCCACACAACTCCTCATATGGTTGATTCCTCACCCCACAGTTTTCTGTGTTTCAAGGTCACCTCCTTCCAGGCACCTTCCCAGACCACCTTAAGACAAGCCCCTGCTATCCCCTCCTTTATCCAACATAGCAGCCGGTACTTCCTTCGTGACTTGTATCGCAATCTGTCATTTGACATTTGCATGTTGACTTTGTTCCCTCTCTCACCAGATTATATGCTCCCCACTGGTTTTATTTGCCTCTTTATTTATCTGGTGCTTGGGGCTGGGCCTGGTGTGGATAAGCTTTTCTGGTGTTAAGAGAACGGATTTTAACATAAAAGTCTTGCCTGATGTGCCCAGGTGGAAGCTACCACTGGGTCCCTTGTATTCTCACATTTCTTCATCTCCACTTCCTTCAGTTTAGTTCAATTCAGTTCAGTCGCTCAGTCGTGTCCAACTCTTTGCGGCCCCATGAACCGCAGCACGCCAGGCCTCCCTGTCCATCACCAACTCCTGGAGTTTACTCAAACCCACGTCCATTGATTCAGTGATGCCATCCAACCATCTCATCCTCTGTCGTCCCCTTCTTCTCCTGCCCTCAATCTTTCCCAGCATCAGGGTCTTTTCAAAGGAGTCAGCTCTTCACATCAGATGGCCAAATTATTGGAGTTTCAGCTTCAACATCAGTCATTCCAATGAACACCCAGGGCTGATCTCCTTTAGGATGGACTGGTTGGATCTCCTTGTAGTCCAAGGGACTCTCAAGAATCTTCTCCAACACCACAGTTCAAAAGCATCAATTCTTTGGCACTCAGTTTTCTTTATAGTCCAACTCTCACATCCATACATGACCACTAGAAAAACCATAACCTTGACTAGATGGACCTTTGTTCACAAAGTAATGTCTCTGCTTTTCAATATGCTGTCTAGGTTGGTCATAACTTTCCTTCCAAAGAGTAAGCGTCTTTTAATTTCATGGCAGCAATCACCATCTGCAGTGATTTTGGAGCCCCCAAAAATGAAGTCAGCCACTGTTTCCACTGTTTCCCTATCTATTTGCCATGAAGTGATGGGACTGGATGCGATGATCCTCCACTTTCTTAGAACCCATCTTGTTTTGTATTGGAATTATACGTACAGAGAGGCAGGGTAGTGTGGTAGTTAGAACCAGGCATCTGTTCAAATGCCAACCCTGCTTTCTCTAGCTCCACCGCAGTGCCTGGCATAGAGAAAACAACATAAAGAATGAGTATTACTCTGCTTTGCATTATCCCCTCCATCAGGAGCTGAGTCAAAGTTCCTTGAGGGTAAGATCACACATATGACTTAGTCTTTGAAAATTTCCACATTGCCTAGCTCAGGACACATAATAAGTGTGCAATAGATAACAAACTATAAGAGCTGTTTCCATTTCACAGATTTCACCAAGTTGTAGGGAATTAAAAACTTGGCCCAGGATCACTCAGTAAGTACGCGGAGTATCCAGGATTTAAACACAGGACTCAGTCAGCCAAGCCTTAACTACAAGATACAGTCAACTGTAGGCCAACTAATTACAGAAGATTTATGAGGTTAGAGACAACACTCTATAGATCAACAAAAGAGCTGGTTAAATAAACTGTGATAGAACCATGTGCAGCCTTAAAATGATGATAGACATCTATATTTATAACACCAAAAGCCAGTCATAAGGTAACTGAAAAAAAGCAAGTTAGAAAACAGTATAATAAACCTACACATGAATGTTTACAGCAGCCTATTTATAACTGCCTAAAACTGGGAGCTATCAAGATGTTCTTCCAGAGGTAAACGGATAAACAAACAGTGGTACATTCATACAATGGAATATTATTCAGCCATAAAAAGAAACGAGCTATTAATCTATGAAAAGACAAGGAAGCCGAAAAGAATATTTTTTAGTGAAAGAAGCCCTCCTGAAAAGGCTACTTATGTGTGACTCCAATGATACGGCATTCTAGAAAACAACTAGAGAAACAGTAAAAAGATCAAGGGCTGCAAGGGGTCTCAGGGGGATAAATAATAAGTAGAGCATGTGGGATTTTTAGGGTAGTAAAATGATTCTATGTGCTACTGTTGTGGTGGATGCATAAGAAGTTATGCCTTTATCAAAACTTGGAACTTTGCAGCACAGAGTGAACCTTAATTAAGCTATGGATTTTAGTTCATAATAGTGTATCAATATTGGCCCATCAATTATAACAAAAAGTACCACATCAACAAAAGAGGTTACTCATAATGGAAAATGGTGTGTCGAGGGGCGGAAGGATGGAGGTGAATAGAGAAACTGCACTCTCTTCAATTTGCTCTAAACCTAAAACTGTTCTAAAACCTAAAGGCTGTTACTTTAAAAACAAACAATAACGGCATGATCCCTTTCATGTCAATATACATCTGTGTGTTTTTTGTGTACATAACTCTGCAAGGACATAACCAAAATTAATAGCAATTGTCTCAGAGTGGTAGGATGAATGGAAAGCTTTCTCCTAGTTCTACTTGTCCTATTTTTTTTCTTTTTTTAACAAAAGCATGTGTTAATTTCTCATAAATAAGTAAAGTGAGGCGGGGGCCCAGTGCGCCCCGGAGCCGGCTCTGCCCAGCGCTGGCGCCGCGGAGAAGCTGGCTCCGGCTCTGCGCCCGCGGGGACCCGCGCCCGCCAGGCATCTGCTCCGCCCTCCGCGTCCCACGCCTTTTCAGCGTTGTGTCCGGACGGCGAGGGAAGAGAAGGCAGAATTCCTCCGATGCAATTGCGTGTGCACACTCGGCTGGCGCGGAGGCCGGCAGGGCGCCGGGCAGGGGCCGGGGCCGCGGCCGCAGACGCCCTGCGCAGCCCCCGGGGTGGGGGCGGGGGCTGCCCCGCCTGGCCTTGTGGGGGCTGGAATGTTCTCGCGGCCGAGTGTACTTTGTTCTGGGGATGGGGGAGGGTGGAGCGGGGGCCGGGCTCCAGGACTCCAGGCCCCTGGGACTTGGCAGGCCGCCAGCTTTCCGTTCCCAGGGTGCCTTCCGGGGTGGGGTGGGGAGGGCAGGCAGCGGAGCCGTCTAGTTCCCGGCCGGGCAGCTGCCAGGCACCTTGCGGAACCCCTGGATTCCGGTGTCCGCCCAGCCACGACCAGCTGCATGCCGCGGGCGTTCTGTCTCTTGACCTCTCTGGGCCTCAATTTTCTCATCTACAAAATGGGGATAAGAGTAATAAAAATGGCAGAGTTATTGCCAGGCACTGTGGTAAAGCCCTCTGCAAGCGCTCACTCCTCCAAAATGCCCTTTGAGGTAGGCGCTGTTACTATGTATGATAATGTAATTATCCTAGTAGTATTCTAAGGTACCGGTATTCATGAGTATTCTGTTAGCATAAGAATACTCCCTTACTGCCAGGCCCTCTGGACAGCTCAGATGCTCCAGCTTTAGAAAGCCTGGCCCAACCTCCTTTCAGGTAGCGAAATGTGTACTATTATTACTTTCACTTGAAACAGGAGGAAAGAATAGCTCAGGGAGGTTAAATCACTTGTCTAAGGGCACACAGCTCCTAAGTGGCCATCCTGGATGCAAACCCAGACAGTGAGGCCAAAACCCTCCACTCTTACCCCGTACAGATACTGCCTCCATACTGCTAGTCTCCAGGAGCCCTTTAAAAATCTGTTTATTCGAAAGAAAAAAAAAAATGTTTATTTGGACATACTGGGATCCATTAACAATTTTGAAGAAGTGTTGCTACTAATAATTATTAACAATAAGTAATGATAGCTATCACCAATTGAGGACTGTGATTCACGGAACACCCTGTGAGGTAGGTATTATTATTATTCCATTGAATTATTATTATTCCATTATTATTCCCATTGAAGAGATGAAAGAATCGAGGCACTGAGAGGGTGGCTGGGTTCTTGGAGGTGGAACTCATTCATTGTGAAGCCAGACCCCAATAACCGCTTAGCTGCAGCCTCCGTTTGTAGTGTTTGACAGGGAGGCAGACTCCTCCAGAGCCTGATTATATAGGTTAGCCTGGAAGGACAGTCCTTCTGTCCCTAAACTTGCCTGAGGCAACTCTGCCTGGTGATCTCAGGAGCTTTGGAGAGTGTCATGAGTCTCAAGCGGTATCTGAGCAGCTGGGGAGCTGCTTCTGGTGTTCAGCTTCCAGGAGCCCAGCTGCCTAGAACCTGTGGAAGCATCTCCACCCAGAATCTCTGCACCGGGCAGGTCAGCGGCCCTAAGTCATGTACGAAGGAGTGCTTGGTAAGAAAATCTCCTTGTCCCATTTTCATTATGTTCCCTTCCTTCTGCAGTTCCTCCATCACACTGACTGGAAAGTCATTATTAGGTCTACATCATCCCCAGCTGGGTTCTGCTTCCTTGAAAAATGCAAATATTTGGGGGCTTCCTTGTGGTCCAATGGTTAAGAATCCGCTTTCCAATGCAGGGGACATGGGTTTGATCCCTTGTGGGGGACCCAAGATCCCACATGCGGCAGAGCAACTAAGTCCGAGTGTCCTGACTAGAGAGCATGCGTGCTGCCACTACTGAGCCTCTGCGCTCTGGAGTCCTCGAGCCACAAGAGAAGCCCGTGCTGCAGCCAAGACCCAGTGCAGCCAAATAAATAAATAAAAACCAAACAATGCAAATGTTGCTATTGCTTCTGTGGAATCATCCCCTTGTGTTCCTTCAACCTACCACCTCCTGGGAAAGGAACACTCATTCTTTGTGGTAGGTGTTAAATGTTTGTTGAAGATGGTTTTGCGAATAGCCACATTTGCAGGCTTGTCATGTGGGCACACAGTAGGCACTGAATAACTGCTCCCTCGGCCTGGAAGGCTCTTCTTCCAGTTACCTGCATGGATTCTTCCCTCACCTCCTTCAGCTTTTACTCATGACACTTTCCTTGTGGGGTTTTCCCTGACCACCACATTTCACTTACACCCTAACCATAATCCTGATTCCTTTTCCCTGTTTCATTCTTTCTGTAGCACTCGTCACTGTCCCATACACTTGGTTATTTTTATTTTTTTTGTTTATGGTCTGTCTTGTCCTGCTAAAAGGCAAGTTCCTTGAGGGTAGATATTTCTGTTTTTTTCCTCCTTGTATTCCCAGTGTGTGGAACTGGGAGGAAGGAATGGAAGAAGAGGGAAAAGTAGCTTCCTAGGTCCTTCTACCCATTGTGACTGCCAGCCCCTTGGAGAGATACACATTTCTCATTCAACTGATTCACTTAACTATTGGTGTACCATATCCCTTGGTGGGTTTCCCTGGTGGCTCAGTGGTAAAGAATCTGTCTGTCAATGAAGGAGACGAGGGTTGGATCCTTCGGTTGGGAAGATTCCCTGGAGAAGGAAATGGCAACCCACTCCAGTATTCTTGCCTGGGAAATCCCATGGACAGAGGAGCCTGGCAGGCTACAGTCCATGGAGTCACAAAAGAGTCAGACATGACTTAGTAACTAAACAACAATCCGCTTGGTAACATCACTTGTAGCACTGTCTCATTCTGTTATATGACTTCACAGTTGTGTACTTCATGTACCTGAGCAAACAGTAAATTTCCTGCCTGAGGACCAGGGGAAAAAGGGTTCTGAGTCTTTTAGTCCCCCAATACCAAGATCAGGGCAGAATTTCTACATGTTCCAGAGCCTTTTTGATTTCAGAAAGAAAAATGTCACCCTTCCCTCCCTTCTTTGCCCCCACCTTTCACTCCCCCCAACATCCCCAGTTCAGCTCCATTATTATTAAACTTAACTGCTTGTTTGATTTGTTTGAAGTTTGATATTTAATATTTTAATCAAATAAATTTATAGCATTTTTGACAAATAACATTTAATATTTCTTAATAGGGGTCAATATGTGAACTATCTTATTTCTCAGCTCTGTTTTCTCATTAAATGAAGCAAAAAATTTCATACCTTGACTATATTCTTGCTATAATCTGCCTCCTTGGCTTCACCTTGATTGTTAAAAGGAATTTTAAAAAACGTTTAAATGACCTAAATGAGAAAGAGAGAGAATGAGCTGCATTCCTCGGAGGTGAATGAAGCCTACTGCCTCCCCTAGTCCTGAAAAGCAGGGAATGTACAGCTAGTGATAGCCCTCAGTCTGAAAGCACCACACATGGCCACAGCAAACACAGAATTTGTCCTTCTCTCCCCAGGTGGTGCTAGTGGTGAAGAATCCACCTGCCAATGCAGGAGACTCAAGAGACTGGAGTTTGACCCCTGGGTCAGGAAGATCCCCTGGAGAAGGAAATAGGAACCCACTCCAGTGCTCCTGCCTGGGTAATGAACAGAGGAGCCTGGTGGACTGCAGTCCATGGGGTCGCAAAAGAGTCAGGCAGGACTTAGAGGCTGAACACACACACACACACACTCCCTACATTGCCCCAGGGTTGGTTGTGATCAGGGTTGGTGTCATATCCAGCTCTGGGGAAGTGAGAGGTCAGAGGGAAGTGGGAGGGACTGCTTGAAAAAGACTCTCTAGTGAATATGTAATTTCTGTTGTCTACAAAAATCTAAAAATGAGCACAAATAAACATTTATCATGTGGTTTGAATATGAAGTTTCATCATTCTGTTGCATGGGTATGATAATCTTTGTACTTGGCATCTGTTAAATTTGTGATAAAAAGTGCCACTCAGATTGACATGGATCTAAGAAAAATACATCAGAATGGGTTCTGAATAACTCTACAAAAAATAACTACAGAGTCCTCATGAGCTATATGGGAGGAAGTGTTGACTGAGTGGAGAATGAATCAGTGGATGGTAGATGAATAGATAAGTAGGTAAATGAATAAAGGGGTGAATGGCTAGGGGATGGCACAAATGGATAAATGGGGTGAGATAGGTAACTGGATTTGCCAGACTACAAAGATCCTTTTGAGCAAGGTAATGCTCAAAATCCTTCATGCTAGGTTTTAGCAGTACATGAACCAAGAACTTCCAGATGAACAAGCTATATTTAGAAAAGGCATAGGAACCAGAGATCAAATTGCCAACATCTCTTGGTCATAGAAAAAGCAAAAGAATTTCAGAAAAACATTTATTTCTGCTTCATTGACTACTGCTTCTTTGACTGTGTGGATCACAACAAACTGGAAAATTCTTAAAGAAATGGGGATACTAGACCACCTTACCTATCTCCTGAGACACCTATATGCAAGTCAAGAAGCAGCAGTTTGAATCAGACATGGAACAATGCATTGGTTCAAAATTGGGAAAGGAGTACGTCAAGGTTGTATATTGTCACCCTGCTTATTTAACTTATATGCAGAGTACATCACGTGAAAGCTGGGCTGGATGAATCATAAGCTGGAATCAGGCTGCCAGGAGAAATATCAACAACCTCAGATATGCAGGTGATACCACTCTAATGACAGAAAGTAAAGAGTCTCTTGATGAGGGTGAAAGAAGAGTGTGAAAAAGCTGGCTTAAAACTCAACATTCAAAAAACTAAGATCATAGTATCTCATCCTATCACTTCATGGCCAACAGATGGGGGAAAGTGGAAAGAGTGGCAGATTTTATTTTCTTGGGCTCCAAAATCACTGTGGACAGTGTCTGCTGCCATGAAATTAAAAGACACTTGCTCCTTAGAAGAAAAGCTATGACAAACCTAGATAGTGTATTAAAAAGCAGAGATATCACTTTGCCGACAAATGTCTGTATAGTGAATGCGATGGTTTTTCCAGCAGTCGTGTACAGATGGGAAAGTGGGACCAGAAAGAAGGCTGAGCGGCGAAGAACTGATGCTTTCATGCTGTGGTGCCAGAGAAGACTCTTGCAAGTCCCTTGGACAACAAGGAGATCAAACCAGCCAATCCCAAAGGAAATCAACACTGAATATTCATGGGAAGGAGTGATGCTAAAGCTCCAGGACTTTGGCCACCTGATGTGAAGAGCCGACTCATTGGAAAAGACCCTGATGCTGGAAAAGATTGAGGGCAGGAGGAGAAGGGGACAACAGAGGATGAGATGGCTGGACGGCATCATTGACCTAATGGACAAGAATTTGAGCGAACTCGGGGAGATAGTGAAGGACATGGAGGCCTGGCATGCTGCAGTCCCTGGGTCACAAAGACTCAGACATGACGTAGTGGCTGAACAACAACAAAGGTCCTTGGCCTACCCAGCACTGACCGGTGAGTTCAAAGATTCTGGTTTATTCTCTTGTCTTCTTCCATGAGATATTGAGGTCCTTAAAGGCATGTTGTTGTTCAGTCGCTAAGTTGTGTCCCCTAAGTCATGTCTGACTATTTTAGACCCAGTGGACTGCAGCCTGCCAGGCTTCTCTGTTCATGGGATTTCCCAGGCAAGGATACTGGAATGGGTAGCCATTTTCTTCTCTATAGGATCTTCCCGACCCAGGGATTGAGCAGGTGGGTGCTTTTACCACTGAGCCACCAAAAGCATGCAGTTAATTTTATCATTTTTTGTATCCTGGCCCCTAGGCTTGTTCAAGCCAGTGTCTCGCCCCTTCCCAGATGTGTTAGTTAGAATATAGATTTGACTCCTGTTACATGCAGGAACTCATTTGCACGATGGAACATCACAAAACCCGCAACATAACTAGCATGAAGGGAAACAAAGGAAGGGGTGGGCACACACTGTCCCCTTAAAAAGCAGGACCTAGACATTGCACACATCACTTGGGCTCTCACTCCAAAGGCCAGAACTTAGTCACACGACTGCACCTCACTGCATGGATGCTGGGCAGGCTCATGTCCATCTAAAAACTAGTGGTTCTAGGGGTACTCTTTCTGCCCCCTTCTGATGTCTCTGTCAGAAGCTTTCTCTATCTCCTTTATACTTTAATAAAACTTTGTTAAAAAAATTTAATGGTTCTAAAAATAGCAGAAACAGACATTGGAAGAAGTCTCTTACAAATAAGTGGCCAACACACTCTCATTTGTTAAATTAATAACTAAATAAATTAATCTGACATTGAATATCTGTATCCTGAAGAGGTAGGGCATGTTGAATCATATGTGTATGTGTGTGCTAAGTCACTTCAGTCGTGTCAGACTCTTTGTGACCCCATGGACTGTAGCCCACCAGGCTCCTCTGTCCATGGGATTCTCCAGGCAAGAGTACTGGGGTGGGTTGCCATGTCCTCCTCCAGGGGACCTTCCCGACCCAGGGATGGAAACTGCATCTCCTGTGGCTCCTGCATTGCAGACAGATTTCTTACTGCTGAGCCACTGGGGAAGCCCCACTGAATCATATAGTAAAGTGAAAAAAACAAAGTAGAATTCATGGACATATTAATAGTATATAATTATTTGCTTCCTTTCTTTAGTAAGACACTTTTTTTTGAGAGTGACAATGGGCACAGATAAAATATTCCACCTCCCAGACTCCCTCCAAGTGGCTAGTGACATCACTGTGACCATTGGGATATAAATGGAAAGCAGCTGGAGACTTCTGAAAATCTTTCTGTTTTTAATACACCTTCCCCTCTTTCTTCCTACTTCTTGATGAGTGAAATACAGATGTGAGAGTGAAGGTGGAACAATCAACTTGTGACCGTGAGACAATGAGCAAGGGAGGAAAAACCGCACATTAAGTGTGACCAAGCAGAATGGTGGAAAGTAGTAGGACATTGATGATATCATGAGGATGCTGCCCACCCTTGAATGCCTGCCTGCAGACTTCTCATTAATGAGAAACAGAAGCTCCTCCATGGTTCAGCTGGGATAGTGGCCTTTCTGTTCTATCCAGCCTAACTGATATATAGAGGTTGAAAATTCTTTGAGTACATAGAACACTTTTGGAATGATACTTACGAAACTGTAGCCATAGTTACCTCTCTTGGGAGGAGAAATCATGAGTGATTAGAGGACAGGGATGGACAAGAGACTTGCTTTTCATTTTAGTCATATTTTTGAATGTTGAATTGTTGGCATTCACATAGTCAACAAAAAAGTGTTGCAATAACATCTTACAGTGAAAAAAGTTAAAAGACGGTTTCATCCATGAATTTGATGGCCCAAGAAATACAATGTCTAGCAGTTGTATTATTGTAACACCATATTATGACATCATCAGAGGCAAAGATGTCCCAAGAAATTAATCAAAAGGGGTGGTTCAAGAGCTGAAATGTGTAGAGACGCAGACACAGAGAACAGCGTTGTAGACACATGTGTCTCATGTGTCTCATGTAGACACATGAGAGGGTGAGACAAACTGAGAGAGAGCTCTGAAACATACACCTTACCATGTGTAAAACAGATAGCTAATGAGAAGCTGCTGAGTAACAAAGGGAGCTCAACTGGATACTCTGTGAAAGGGTGAAAGGGAGGGTGAAAGGGAGGTTTCAAGAGGGAGAGGACATGTGTGTACTTATGACTGATTCATGCTGTTGTATGGCAGAAACCAACACAACGTTGTAATGCAATTATCCTCCAATTAAAAATAAATTTTAAAAAATAAATTTTAAAAAAGAGCTGAATTGGGAAAATTATTTATTCAGGAAAATAAGTTAGTAGATGTATATGACACTTCATAAAATAGAGGGGTTTGGTCTTGGGTTTTGTCCTGTTTTAAATCAGAAAGAGTTTTCATTGTCTAATGTTTCATTACTTAAGCTAGGTGGAGCGTATACTGCTCTTTGTCTTATCGTTCACTATATGTCTTTGATTGCTTAGAATATTTCCTAATTTGAAACTAACTAATTAATTAACTGGAAAGTCAGACTGCATTTAAGTATAATGACACACCCTGCCTCCCTTGAATTACGATGCACTTTATCCTGGCTGGTCCAGTGAACGCCCTAAACTACACATGACCCACAAGTTCTCTTATCTCGGCCTCAGCTGGTGGCAGCTACCCCTGACTGTGGCACCACAAATAGTAGTGGGGGTTACGAATGATCTTGGTACCGAAGTCATGATCCTTATGCTACTTTCACTTTATTCTTGATTTTACCCATAGAAAAATTCTTAATAGGGAAGGAGGCAGGGGAGATGAATCAAACAGGAAGGCTACATCCACATCTAGAAGGCACAGCAGAGTCTGGCAGGAGGATTGTTTCTGTTAGGAACCACACAGCAATTACCAAATCAAACACAAACTGATGGTGCAAGGGCAATTTGTTATAATCATATTCACGTCGATGCATAGATTTGAATTCTGTTATAAATAGTGAAATAAGATGAGCTCATGTTTATTCTGCAACAGCACATTTGTTACTTTACGTGTATATATATACACATACATCTATATAGAGACACATACACACACACACACACACACACACACACACACACATGGCTTCCCAGGTGGTGCTAGTGGTAAAGAACCTGCCTGCCAATGCAGGAGACATAAGAGATGTGGGTTTGATCCCTGGGTGGGGAAGATCCCCTGGAGGAAGGCATGGCAACCCACTCCAATATTCTTCCCTAGAGAATCCCATGGACAGAAGAGCCTGGCAGGCTACAGTCCATGAGATCGCAAAGAGTCAGACACAACTGAAGCAACTTAGCGTGCACGCAGATATATATATATTTTGGCCACACTATGTGTCATATGGGATCTTAGCTCTCCAACCAGGGGTTGAATACATGTCCCTTGCATTGGAAGCTCGGAGTCTCAACCACTGGACAGCCAAGGAAGTCCCTTCCCTTCCTAATATTATCTATGGTGTGAAAATGCAGTGAAAATAATTTATTAAAAGGTACATTTTAATTTAAATAAAGCTGCATATTAAAAAAATTAAGTTGGTTATATTTATGCACTTTTCCTTATAAAATGACAAAGTTTTTAAAAATTCCTTAAAGGGTTGATTTTACTACTCATATGTTTATAAATAGCATGCCAAAAAAAGTTTGAGGGTCTGTTTATTTTACTTGTCTATGAAATGTTGGCTATTCCTCAAAAACAGGTTATGTCTATGAAAATGTGTCTTGTTAGTGAATTCATTATGTATGTCTTTGGGGTTAAAAAAGGCTGAGAAACAAGAAAATCACTGCATTGTCAGTAGATTCTAATAAAACTAATAATAAGATCAGCTATGATTCAAAGGAGAAACTAAGACGATCAAAGCTGGATTTCTGGGCATTGGTGTATATGATAAATTACATAATTAGTTTGTACCAAGTCCAAGACTCTTACATGGTAATCCCTAAACCAAAAATAGAGGGAGATGTATGTGGAATCTGTAACATCTCATTTGGATGTGACTTGCTAAGGTATAAAGAAATATATTTCTTAGAGGAACACTGATATTTTTGTTAGGTTATATATGCTGAATAGGCTTTATAATAAAGATGTTTGGGTCTTTTGAAATAAAAAAATATATTAAAAAAACTTAAATCCTTGTGGAATTTAAAAATAGTTTATCTATCTTCCAAATCACAGCAAGATAACAGCAAACAGAGCACAGTCAGTGTAACAAAAGACGGGGGAAAATAAATAGAATCATAAACAATCATCAATCATACGCAAGATTACCAAAAACAAAATGTGTAATCAAAACAATTCATGTAAATGAGTTAAAACTCCCTATTAGAAGACAAAGACTCACGGTTTAGATTAAAAAGAAATCAACCATATGCCTCTTATAAGAGACACACTCAAAACAAAATGAGGCAAAAAAGATTCAAAAGAACACAAAATGCAAAAATTTAACCTTAACTTCATGTGAGTTATAAATGTAATTGTGGTACTTATTTCCAACGTTGGAGTGGTGGTAGTATATGAGTTCTAGTAGAATTCTAGAATATAATGATTGAGTACAGACCTATCTATATTGGCAAAATGTTCATGCTTATTCCTTGCTTATTCCATGCTTATTCCTTCAGACTCCCCTGCTTTCTTTAAAATGTGCCCAGGAGTTCAACGTGTGTGCTCTGTGCTTATGTACTGGTGGGGGGAGGGAGTGGGCAAGTGCTGCTCCCTTTCATCTTTTGCACCACAACCAACTAGAAACTAAGAGTACAGAGCAAACATCCTTAAAAATATGAAAATGGAAGTTGCGCCATCACCTCAATTCAAATTTCATCAGTGAGAGCTTAGTCACATGGTCACAGCAAGTAGCAAAGTAGGGCTGGAAAATGTAGTTTCTAGCTGGGTTGCCCTGGGCCCAGGAAGGAGAGAACAATTTAGTGGCAATAATTTATCCCTCAAAACGATCATCAGTGGTCCGTGCAAGACCCCTCGTTTGTTCCATCCATTCATTCACTCATTCTTTTTTATGGCCATCCCACACACACCCCCATATACCTGGGCAATCAATCTATTGTATTTAAAGTACATACTTCCTGTGACTTCCCTGGTGGTCCAGTGGTTAAGAATTCACCTTCCAATGCAGGGGATGTGGGTTCAATCCCTGGTCAGGGAACTGAGATCCCACATGCCAGGGGGCAAGTATGCCACATGCCACGTGCCTGCAAGCCACAACTAGAGAGTCTGTGAGTCGCAACTACAGAGGCCACACACGCTAGAGCCCACACACCCCAACTAGAGAGAAGCCTGCACATCACAACTACGACCTAACATTGCCAAAATAACTAAATATTAGAAAAGAATAAATCTTACAAAAGATATTCAAGACTTAAAAAAATAAAGTACATACTCTGTTTATATTTTAGGAAAAAATTTTTGTTTTGTGGGCATGTGATTCTTTCCTTCTATGAAGTCAATTTTCTTGAGGTGGAATTTACTTTCAATAATAGTCAACAGATCTTTGACAAAGGAGCAAACACAAATCAATGTGGGAAATAGTCTTTCCAACAAATGCTGTTACAACACTGGATGTCCATATACCAAAAAAAAAAAAAAAGAAAAGAAAAAGTCTAGATATAGACTTTACAGCTCTCATTAAAAACTAACTCCAAATGAATCATAGACCTAATGTAAAATGCAAAACCATAAAACATCTAGAGGAAGACAGGAGAAAATCTAGGTAACTTTTGGGTTTAGCAGTGCGTTTTTACATATAACACCAAAAGCATGATTCATAAAAGAAAAATGGACTTTATCAAAATTAAAACCTTCTATTCTGCAAAAGATGCTGTTAAGAGGATGAAAATGTCACAGGCTGAGAGAAAATATTTACAAAACACATATCTGATAAAGGACTTGTATCCAAAACATATAAAAGAACTCTTAAAACTCAACAGTGAAAAACCAAGCAACCCAACTTATAAGTAGTCAAAACTTCTGAACAGATACCACACTAAAGAAGATAAATAGGTGGCAAGTAAGCATATAAAAGATGCTCAACATCATTTGTCATTAAGGAATTGCAATTCAATGAATGAGACATACATGTAAGTGTGTATTTGACTTTATAAGAAATAGTATTCCAAAGTGAGACACCATTCTGTATTCCACCAGCAATGTATAAGAATTTCAGGTGTTCTGCATCCTTAGCAGTACTTGGTATTGTGAGATTTTTTGATGTGAGCAATTTTGCGATTTAGTAGTATGTCATTGTGATATTAATTTTCAATTACTTGATGACTTGTCATATTGAGGATCTTTTTTATGTTTATTTGCCATCCATAACTCTTATGTGATAAAGTGTCTGTTTAAATCTTTCCTTCATTTTGTAAAGCAGGTTATGTGTTTTACTTCTATTGTGTTCTGAGTTTTCTTTATATGTTCTGTGTATAAGTCAGTGTCTATCAGGGTTCATGCAGGAGAGTTATTAACAGGAGACTGGAGTAACGGAGAATTGCCTTGTACGAGTTGGGGAACTCTTGTGAATGGAGAATAGCATGCACAGGGACAGACACTACTGCCGGGCTGAGATGGAGCATCAGAGGAGAAGCGCCACACCTCATTGGAAAGAGCGCAGTGTGGCTCCATGGATGGTGGGGGAGAATGGGAGGCATTGTTCACAGGCAGGCACCATACCTTGGAACTTGCTACAAAGTCACCTGAGAGATGCTGGAAGAAGTTGTTCACAGTCAGTGCCTTATTGGTGGCACAAATCTTTGAGAAGCTTCTGAGGGAAGATGCCCTCTGCAGAAGCCAGGCAACAGAGAAAGACACAGCCTGTAGGAGCCCAGTGCAGGAGACCCTGCTCCCTGCAGGACTCTGGGAAACCGGAAGAAAAAAATCCCTTCCTCCTTGGGGTCCTTCCAGCCTCCTCTACTGGCATAACATCAAGCCAGATGTCCCAGGTGAAATATTTCCACAGCCCACCTCCATCATCATAGAGCCTGCAAAGAACCTGAGAAGTTCAAAATATTTGGACCTGAGAACAAAAATGTTGATGACCTGCACAGTTCTTTATCACATGTGTGTTTTGCAAATATTTCTCCCAGGCTGTGGCTTGCCTTTTCATTTTCTTATCAATGTCTTTTGAAAAGCCAGTATTTTTAATTTGATCAGGCTCAATGTATCAATTTTTTATTTTGTCATTCACGAATTTTTCCATTCTAAAAAATATCTGCCTAACCCCAAATCAAAGATTTTCTCCTGTATTTTTTTCTAGAAGTTATAGTTTTCGGTTTATGATCCATTTCAAATTTTTTGTATGTTCATTTTTAAAGATTTTATTTTCCTTTGAGCAATGTTAGGTTCACAGCAAAATGAAGAGGAAGGTACAACAGATTCTCCATACACCCCCTGCTTCCACACATGCATAGCCTTCCCTATTCACAACACCCCCCAGCAGAGGGTACTCCTGTTACAACTGATAAATCAGCATTAACACATCCTGATCACCTAAAGCCCATAGTTTCCATTAGAGTTCACTCTTGGTGTTTACATTTTATGGGTTTGGACAAATGTATAATGATATGTGTCCATCATTATGGTATAATACAGGATATTTTCAGTGTCCTATAAATCCTCTGTGGTCCACTTATTCATCCTTTCCTCTGCCCCTGCTATGCATTTATTAAATTGCATCAATTTTAAGTGACATATACACAGTAAATTACAAAAATACATGCATTTACCTTGTGCTCAGTCACTCAGTCATGTCTGACTCTTTGCAACGCCTTGGACTGTAGCCTGCCAGGCTCCTCTGTCCATGGAATTCTCCAGGCAGGAATACTGGTGTGGGTAGCCATTTCTTTCTCCAGGGAATCTTCCCAACCCAGGGATCGAGCCCGAGTCTCCTGCATGGCAGGCAGATTCTTTACCATCTGAGCCACCTTGACAAGAACATTGTTGAGTGGTTTATCTCACTCTGCTTTTTACTTTTGTCACTCAGCACTGTTTTTAAGGTCCATTGTGTTGGTAGGTATACATCTAATCCCTTGCTTCTCTGACTGCTGCACAAAACATAGATCGTGTGCATCTTCCACATTTTACTCACCTATTCCTCTACAGAGGGACAATGGATGTCTATGATTGTCCACTCTCAGAAATGACACAGAAGTGAACATTCTAATCCATGTTCTCTAATGGACCTATATGATCATTTGTTTGGTTTATCCACCCAAGAGTTGATTTGCTGGGTCCCGGACTATGCATATATCCGTTGATAATTTGTCTATGTAGTGCCAGACTGCTCTCCAGAAAGGCTGACTGTTCTGCACTGCCACCAGCAGTACATGAAAGAGCTTACACCTCCACATGCCTGCAACACTTGGCATTTTCCAGCTTTCCAGTGTTTGCCGTCCAACCATCTCATCCTCTATCGCCCTCTTCTTTTGCCTTCAATCTTTCCCAGCATCAGGGTCTTTTCCAATGAGTTGGCTCTTCACATCAGATGGCCCAAGAATTGGAGCATCAGCATCAGTCCTTCCAATGAATAATCAGGGTTGATTTCCTTTCAGATTAATTGGTTTGATCTCCTTGCTGTCCAGGGGACTCTCAAAGAGTCTTCTCCAGTCTTCGTTGAATCAATGGACATGAGTTTAGGCAAACTCCAGGAGATAGTGAAGGAGAGGGAAGCCTGGAGTGTTGCAGGCCATGGGGTTGCAAAGAGTCAGCCACAACTTAGCAACTGAATAACAATGCTTGCCAATCTAAGTGGAAGGTTATATTTCATTGTTGTCCTAATTTAACTTCTCATCATTGACGGTTCTAATTCTTAATAATTCTATTCATTTGCCTGTTTGGGTGACCACTTTTACAAATTGCCTGTTGATAAACTTCACCCATTTTTTTCTATAGGACTTGCTACATTTTACTTACTTGGAATTTAATTTGCTCTTCCTTTTCTAGTTTCCCAAGATGGAAGCTTATATCAAGGATTTTAAATCTTTCTTCTTTTCTAGCACATTCATCAATGCTCTAAGCACTGCTCTAAGCACTGCTTTGCTGTATCACACAACTTTAGATTAGTTGTATTTTCATTTTCATTTAGTTCCAAAGAGTTTGAAATTTCTCTTGAGACTTCTTCTTTGACCCATGTGTTGTATAATGTTCAAGTATCTTGGGATTTTCCAGCTATTTTTTAAACTGATTTCTAGTTTAATTGCATTGTGATCTGAAGGCAGACATCGTATGATCTCTGTTTTAAGTTTGTTAAGGTGTGTTTTATGGCCCAGAATGTGGCCAGTCTTGGTAAATGTTCCATATGAGCTTGAGAAGAATGTGTATTCTGAAGTTGTTGGATAGACATCAGTTATATCCACTTGATTGATATATTTTGTGTTCAACTGTATCCTTACAGATTTTTTGCCTGGTCAGTCTGTCTATTTCTAATAGGGATGATGAAGTCTCCAACTATGATAGTAGATTCATCTATTACTTCTTGCAGTTCTATCAGTTTTACCTCAGATATATTGATGGTCTATTGTTAGGTGCATATTTGTTAAGGATTGTTAGGTCTTTTTGGAAAATCAATCCTTTTATCATATAATGCCTCTCTTTATCCTTGATAACTTTCCTTGCTCTGTAGCCTTCTCTGTCTGAAATTAATATGAAAGTGAAGTGAAAGTGGTGGTCGCTCAGTCATGTCCGACTCTTTGCGACCCCATGGACTGGAGTCCGCCAGGCTCCTCTGTCCATGGGATTCTCCAGGCAAGAATACGAGTGGGTTGCCATGCCCTTCTCTGCTTTCTCCTAATTGATGCTATCATGGTATAGCTTTCTCCATTCCTTTACTTTTAAACTGTTTGTGCCTTTATAGTTAAAGTGTGTTTCTTATAAACAACTTAATTGGGTCATGTTTTTTAATCCATTCTGACACTTTCTGTCTTTCAGTTAGTATATTTAGATCATTGACATTTGAAATGATTATTGATATAGTTGGATTAGTACGTTCTATATTTGCTACTGTTTTCTATATGTTACCCTAGTTTTTTGTTCCTATTTTTGTCTGCATTTTGTGGTTTTAATTGAATACTTTTACATGATTCTATTTTCTCTCTTAACATATTAGTTATGCTTCTTTTTAAACTTTTGTTTAGAGGTTATCTAGAGTTTGCAATATACACTTCGACTAATCTAAGTTCATTTTCAAATGTCCCTGTACCACTTCATAGGTACTGCAAGTACTTCATAATAGCCAACTATTCTTAATTCCTTCTTCCCATGCCTTGAATTATTACTGCCATTCATCTCACTTATACATAAGCTATAATCAATGAATACATAGTAGCTGTTACTATTTTGGGCAAACCCGTACATGTTAGGGGGGCTTCCCAGGTGGTGCTAGTGGTAAAAACCCACCTGCCATTGCAGGAGACATAAGAAATGTGGGTTTCATCCCTGGGCTGGTAAGATCCCCTGGAGGAGGGCATGGCAACCCACTCCAGTATTCTTGCCTGGAGAATCCCAGGTCAGAGGAGCCTGGCAGGGTACAGTCCATAGGGTCACACAGAGTTGGACATGATGGAAGTGACTTAGCATGCATGCACACACATGTTAGCTCAATCAAGAATAAGAAAATTAAAAGTTTTTAATTTTACCGTCACTTATTCCTTCTCTAACACTCTTCCTTTCTTTATGTAGGTCTAAGTTTCTGACCTGTATCATCTCTTTACAGGCTACCTTAGTGGCTCAGATGGTAAAGAATCTGCCTCAAGGCAGGAGACTCGGGTTTGCCAGGTGGGTAAGATCCCCTGGAGAAGGGAATGGCTAACGACTCCAGTAGTCTTGCCTGGAAAATTCCATGAACAGAGGAGCCTGGGGGCTACAGTCCATGGGGTCACAAAGAGTTGGATACAACTAAGCAACTAACGGGTTCACTTTCTCTCTGAAGAACTTTTAACATTTATTACAGGACTGGTTTACTGGCAACAAATTCCTTCAATTTTCATTTGGCTGAGAAAGTCTTTATTTTTCTTTCACTTTGGAGGGATAATTTCTCAGGATACAGAATTCTAAGTTGATGAGGTCTCTTTTCTTTCAGGACTGGCAATATTTCACTGCACTCTCTTCTTACTTGCATAATTTCTAAGGAGAAGTCAGATGTAGTTCTGATCTTTGTTCCTCTGTAGAGGTTTCTTTCAATATTTTTCTTTTTGACTTTGATTTTCTGCAGTTTGAAGATAATATGCTTAGGTATAGGAGGTTTGTTTGTAGTTGTTATCTTATTTACTGTTCTCTGAGCTTCCTGGATCTGTGTTTTGGTGTCTGACTTTAATTTGGGGAAATTTTCAGCCATTATTGCTTCTAATATTTCTTCCGTTTCTTCCTCTCGTTCTTTAGCATTCCTATTATGTGTCTGTTACGCCTTTTGCGGGATTTCCCTGGTGACTCAGTGGTAAAGCATCTATCTGCCAATGCAGGAGACAAGGGTTTGATTCCTGGGTTAGGAATCTTCTTTCCTGGAGAAAGAAATGGCAACTCACTCCAGTATTCTTGCCTAGGAAATCCCATACAGAGAAGCCTGGCAGGCTACAGTCCATGGGGTTGCAAAAGAGTCAGACACAATTAGTGACTAAACAATAACAACACACCTCTTGTAGTTGTTCCACAGCCCTTGGACATCCTGTCCTGTTTTATTCCAGTGATGTTTCTCTTTGCTTTTCAGTTGTATAAGTTTCCATAGACATGTCCTCAAGTTCAGAGATTCTTTCCTCAACCATGTCCCGTCTTGACTGTGCTGGGCCTTTGCTGCAGCACGTGGGGACTTCTCTCGTTGCAGAGCATTCTCTCTAGAGCATGTGGGCTCACTGGTGGGAGTGTGTGGGCTCACTATTGTGGCATGTGGGCTTAACTGACTGCAGCATGTGGGATCTTAATTCCCCAACCAGGGATCGAATCCGAGTACCCTGAACTGCAAGGCAAATTCTTAACCTCTGGACCACAAGAGAAGTCCCCAAAGGCATTCTTCATTTCTGTTATAGTGTTTTTGATCTCTAGTACTTCTTTTGGATTCCTTTTTAGAATTTCCATCTCTCTGCTTATATTGCCCATCTGTTCTTGCACGTTGTTTATTTTATCCAAGTGCCCTTAGTATGATAATCATAGTTATTTTAAAACCTAGTCTGATAATTCCAACAGCTCTGCCAGATCGGAGTCTGGTTCTGTACTTGCTCTGTCTCTTCAAATCTTTTTTTTTGCCTCCGAGCATGCATTATAATTTTTGGAAAGTCACTCATGATGTACTGGATACAAGAAACTGCAACAAATAAGCCTGTAGTTATTTGGTAAAACGGGGAGTGGAAAGGAGAGTCCTAGAGTCCCATATTAAGGTCTTAGTATTTTGTCTTTGTTTTTTAACTTTTGGCTGCCCTGGGTCTTCACTGCTGCACGTGGGCTTTCTCTAGTTGCAGTGAGTAGGGGTGACTCTAGTTGTGGTGTGCAGGCTTCTCACTCTGGTGGCTTCTCCTGTTGAGAGCATGGACTCTACAGCATGCAGGCTTCAGTAGTTCTGGTACATGTACTTAATTGTTCTGTGACATGAAGGATCTTAGTTCTAGCATCAGGGATCAAACCTGTGTCCCCTGCATTGGCAGGCAGATTCTCAACCACTGAACCACTAGGGAAATCCAGGTCTCACTTTTTTAGTGAGCCTGTAGAGATAAGAAAGCCTTCCTCAGTGATCAGTGTAAAGAAATAGAGGAAAACAACAGAATGGGAAAGACTAGAGATCTCTTCAAGAACATCAGAGATACCAAGGGAACATTTCATGCAAAGATGGGCTCAATAAAGGACAGAAATGGTATGGACCTAACAGAAGCAGAAGATATTAAGAGGTGGCAAGAATACACAGAAGAACTGAACAAAAAAGATCTTCATGACCCAGATAATCACGATGGTGTGATCACTCACCTAGAGCCAGACATCCTGGAATGTGAAGTCAAGTGGGCCTTAGGAAGCATCACTACAAACAAAGTTACTGGACGTGGTGGAATTCCAGTTGAGCTATTTCAAATCCTGAAAGATGATGCTGTGAAAGTGCTGCACTCAATATGTCAGCTAATTTGGAAAACTCACCAGTGGCCACAGGACTGGAAAAGGTCAGTTTTCATTCCAATCCCTAAGAAAGGCAATGCCAAAGAATGCTCAAACTACTGCATAATTGCACTCATCTCACACGCTAGTAAAGTAATGCTCAGAATTCTCCAAGCCAGGCTTCAGCAATACGTGAACTGTGAACTTCCAGATGTTCAAGCTCGTTTTAGAAAAGGCAGAGGAACCAGAGATCAAATTGCCAACATCCGCTGGATCATTGAAAAACCAAGAGAGTTCCAGAAAAACATCTACTTCTGCTTTATTGACTATGCCAAAACCTTTGACTATGTGGATCACAATAAACTGTGGAAAATTCTGAAAGATGGGAATACCAGACCACCTGACCTGCCTCTTGAGAAACCTATATACAGGTCAGGAAGCAACAGTTAGAACTTGACGTGGAATAACACACTGTTTCCAAATAGAAAAAGGAGTATGTCAAGGCTGTATATTGTCACCCTGCTTATTTAACTTATATGCAGAGGACATCATGAGAAATGCTGGGCTGGAAGAAGCACAAGCTGGAATCAAGATTGCCAGGAGAAATATCAATAACCTCAGATATGCAGATGACACCACCCTTATGGCAGAAAGTGAAGAGGAACTAAAAAGCCTCTTGATGAAGGTGAAAGAGGAGAGTGAAAAAGTTGGCTTAAAGCTTAACATTCAGAAAACTAAGATCATGGCATCTGGTCCCATCACTTCATGGGAAATAGATGGGGAAACAATGGAAACAGTGTCAGACTATTTTTGGGGGCTCCAAAATCACTGCAGATGGTGACTGCAGCCATGAACTTAAAAGACATTTGCTCCTTGGAAGAAAATCTATGACCAACCCAGACAGCATATTAAAAAGCAAAGACATTACTTTGCCAACAAAGGTCTGCCTGGTCAAGGCTATGGTTTTTCCAGTGGTCATGTATGGATGTGAGAGTTGGACTGTGAAGAAAGTTGAGTGCCAAAAAATTGATGCTTTTGAACTGTGGTGTTGGAGAAGACTCTTGAGAGTCCCTTGGACTGCAAGGAGATCCAACCAGTCCATCCTAAAGGAGATCAGTCCTGGGTGATCATTGGAAGGACTGATGCTGAAGCTGAAACTCCACTACTTTGGCCACCTCATGTGAAGAGTTGACTCATTGGAAAAGACCCTGATCCTGGAAGGGACTGGGGGCAGGAGGAGAAGGGGATGACAGAGGATGAGATGGCTGGATGGCATCACAGACTCGATGGACATGAGTTTGAGTAAATTCCGGGAGTTAGTGATGGACAGGGAGGCCTGGCGTGTTGCGATTCATGGGGTCTCAAAGAGTCGGACACGACTGAGCGACTGAACTGAACTGAACTGAACCTTTGGATTGTGAACTTTACACGTGCTTCTCATTTTTTCCCCCTGTTCAATTACACAGGATGGCTAGAGCTGGCTGGAGTTGGGGTTTTCCTTGCTCCACGTTGGCTAGACTCTGCTAAAACCCCAGCAGGTTACACTCTGGTAAAATAGCCTCCTCTGGGGTGTTAAGAAGAATGGAACCTTCTGACATATTTCAAAATGGTTACTTTTTGTCTCCCCCTGCTGGAAGTATGACCCAATTTTCCTGAGACATCTGCTGTGAGAGCCTGGTAGAGCTCCTAGAGGTAAAACTCACAGACGTTTAGATGTCCCTATGAGACTGGGCGCCCTCCTGGAGTTTAAATCTCAGACTTGTCCATATGGAACCTCCAGCAGCTCAGCAGGCACAGTTGAGGTTTGCCTCTCCTACTGCTGGTTCTCAGGGAGGTTTCTGTCTATGAAACAGGTTTTTGCTCTGGTAAGTTGTGAGTATCCACACATCTCTGTCTTCACTTTTTGAAGCAATGGTTTGCCCTGTGTCCTAAATTCCCTGAAAGGTCCAAAGAGAGTTGCTTATTCTCAGTTTGTTCAGTTTTTCCTGAACAAACAGACTTTCAATCTCCTTACTTCCCCAACTGGAAATTGAAGTCTCTTGCTTTTTGGTTTGCATGGCTTACTTGTATATTCTGCGTAGTAATTCATTATCATTTTTAGATTTTATAAATATCTTCTCCCATTATATCACCTATTGTCCATAGTATCCTCTTTTGAACAGAAATCCTTAATTTTGACATCAACAAACTAATCCATTTTTTTCCTTCTGGTTTGTGCTCTTGAGGTTTTGTATAAGGAGTTCCTCTCTCAACCCAAGTTCCAAGATACTCTTTTATACTTTCTTCTATTAACTTTAGAGTTTTACTTTTCACATTGAAGTCTTTTGTGCTTTACAGTGTACATTTTTATTTGGTGTCAGGCAGGAATTCCATTTTCATTTTTCTCCATCAAGTAAGATGGTTAACCTGCCCCTTCTTCATTTATGTGTAATGTCTCACATTATGGTCTGATTTTGAGTTTTCTATTCTATCCTATGCTCTATTGGTCTGTTTTTATGCAAAATATTCTTTGTTTTGCTTTGTCCATCTGGCTTTTTACATGACTTTGTAGTGTGCTGCTGTTCACTCTTGGAAGGCTGACTTAATCCTGCTCATCTGTATAAATTTTAGAATGAGTTTATCAAGTTTCTGGAAAATATATCTGGAATTTTATTGGGATTTCATTGCATATATAAATTAATTCATAAATGACTGACTCCTATATAGTATTGTCATTCCATTCAAGAGCATAAAATTTCCCTCAATTTCTTCAGGTTAATTTCTATATCCTTTATTAGAGTTTTAAGGTCTTCTCCGTAGGTTTTCTTGTATATTCTTGGTTAAGTTCATTCCCAGGTACTGTACAGGCTTTTTTGCTGCCGTTGTAACTAGAAATTGGTTACTGCTGGTGAAGAGAAATGTTATAGGTTTATGTTTTAGGTTAATATATCTAGTGATTTTACTGAATTCTCTTAACAGTTTTAACAGTCATCTGTTGCTTCTCTTTGCTCTGTTTTTCAAGGCAATGTACCTATATTCTACCCCCTTTCCCCTCTGATAGCCGTAAGCTTGTTTTCCACGTCCGTGAATCTGTTTCTGTTTTGTAAATAAGTTCATTTGCATTATTTGTATCATATTTTAGGTTCCACATATAAGTGATATCATATGGTATTTGTCTTTCTCTTTCTGACTTATTTCACTTAGAATGATAATCTCTGGGTCCACCCATGTTTCTGCAAATGGCCTTATTTCATTCAGCCTTTTAAAAATTGCTGAATAGTATTCTATTAAAAAGATGTGACATATATATCTCTCTCATATATATATATATATATGAGACATATATATATATCTCTCCATCCTTCTTTATAAATTCAGTATGATGATAGTTTTTAAAAAATATTTATTTATTTTTAATTGATGATTGCTTTACAATATTGGTTTGATTTCTGTCATACATCAACAATGAAGTAACCACAGGCATACACATGTACCCTCCTTCTTGAATCTCCCTCCCACTGCCTACCCGTTACCGCCCCTCTATGTTATTACAGAGCCCAAGTCTGAGTTCCCTGAGTCATTCAGCTCCTCATTGGCTCTCTATTTACCTGTGCTAGTGTATATGCATCCATGCTACTCTCTCCATTTATCTCACCCTCTCCCTCTTCTCCCCGCTCCCCCATCCATAACTCTGTTCTCTAAGTCTGCATCTCCACTGCTCTGCAAACAGATTTGTCAGTATCATCCTTCTCGATTCCATATATATGCATTTATATACAATATTTGTTTTTCTCTTTCTGATTTACTTCACTTTGTATAATAGACTCTAGGTTCATCCACCTCATTAGAACTGACTCAAATGTATTCCTTCTAATGGCTGAGTTGTATTCCATTGTGTATATGTACCACAGCTTCTTTATCCATTCATCTGTTGATGGACATCTAAGCTGCTTCCATGTCTTGGCTACTGTAAATAATGCTGCAGTGAACAATGGGGTTTTTTTTCAGTTTTAGTTTCTTCAGGGTATACAACATGATGATTGTCTTATCTCTGCTAATGCTTCTCTTATTCTTTCTTCCCAATAGCTTTTTCTAGAACTTCCATTATTACATGCTGAATGTTAGCAGTAGAGTTGGATCCCTTATTTTTTTCCAGATCTTAAAGAGAATGCATTTAAAGTCTCTTTATTAAGTATGATGTTTAATAATGTTTGCTTTAAGTTTTTTGATATATCACCCTTACCAGGTTAAAAAAGTCTCTCCTATATCCGGTTTGCTAAGTTATTATTGGATCAAAAATAGGTAATGAGCTTTATCAAATGCTTTTTCTTCACCAATTGAGATAAATGTATGATTTTTTCCCCTTTATTAATGGGGTGATTTCTGATGCTGAACCAAACAAATTCCTGGGATAAACCCTACTTGATCAAAATACATTTTAAAAAATATATGACTGGGTTAGTTAGCTGATATATTTTATATATATATATCTCACAGTTGGAACAAGCCTATTCTTTTCATTTATAACTCTGTCTTTACTGATTTTGGAACCAAGATTACACCAGTTTCATAAAATGATCTGGGCAGCTTTTGCTCTTTCTAATTTTTTTGGAAAAACTTACATAAAATAGGAATTAACCAGCCCTTAAAAGTTTGGCACAACTCCAAAAGTTCATAAAATTTTTACTATCATGACTCCTCCAGCCTCATTGTCTTCTACTGTTTACCACACATTTTGGAAGATTTGGTTTAAATTAATAAGTGTACAACTTTTTCTTTCCCCAGGTGGCTGCATGCTATAAAGTACACACAGCCCTTAAGAATGGTGCCACCAGGGGACAACAGTTTGATCCCTGGTCCAGGAAGATTCCACATGCTGTGGAGCAACTAAGACCATGTGTCACAACTACTGAAGCCCATGCATCTAGAGCCTGTGCTCTGCCATAAGAGAAGTCACCACAATGAGAAGCCCACCCACCACAATGAAGCGTAGCTCACACTCACTGCAACTAGAAAAAGCCTGCACCAAGCAAAAAAGACACAATGTGGCAAAAAAATGTTTTTAAAGATTGGTGCCCTCACAAACTCAAGGTCATCCATTTCAACCAGACTGTCAACCTGTTTACTCTCTGGAAGCAAAAGGATCAGTTCAGTTCAGTTCAGTCACTCAGTTGTGTCCAACTCTTTGCAACCCCATGAATCCCAGCACACCAGGCTTCCCTGTCCATCACCAACTCCTGGAGTTTACTCAAACTCATGTGCATTGAGTCGGTGATGCCACCCAGCCATCTCATCCTCTGTCGTCCCCTTCTCCTTCTGCCCCCAGTCCCTCCCAGCATCAGGGTCTTTTCCAATGAGTCAACTCTTCACACGAGGTGGACAAAGTATTGGAGTTTCAGCTTCAGCATCAGTCCTTCCAATGAACACCCAGGACTGATCTCCTTTAGCATGGACTGGTTGGATCTCCTTGCAGTCCAAGGGACTCTCAAGAGTCTTCTCCAACACCATAGTTCAAAAGCATCAACTTTTTGGCACTCAGCTTTCTTCACAGTCCAACTCTCACATCCATACATGACCACTGGAAAAACCATAGCCTTGACCAGATGGACCTTTGTTGGCAGAGTAATGTCTCTGCTTTTTAATATGCTATCTGGGTTGGTCATAACTTTCCTTCAAAGGAGTAAGCGTCTTTTAATTTCATGACTGCAATCATCATCTGCAGTGATTTTGGAGCCCAAAAAAATAAAGTCTGACACTGTTTCCACCGTCTCCCCATCTATTTCCCATGAAGTGATGGGACCAGATGCCATGATCTTAGTTTTCTGAATGTTAAGCTTTAAGCCAACTTTTTCACTCTCCTCTTTCACCTTCATCAAGAGGCTTTTTAGTTCCTCTTCACTTTCTGCCATAAGGGTGGTGTTATCTGCATATCTGAGGTTATTGATATTTCTCCTGGCAATCTTGATTCCAGCTTGTGCTTCTTCCAGCCCAGTGTTTCTCATGATGTCCTCTGCATATAAGTTAAATAAGCAGGGTGACAATATACAGCCTTGACATACTCCTTTTTCTATTTGGAACCAGTGTGTTATTCCACATCAAGTTCTAACTGTTGCTTCCTGACCTGTATATAGGTTTCTCAAGAGGCAGGTCAGGTGGTCTGGTATTCCCATCTCTTTCAGAATTTTCCACAGTTTATGGTGATCCACACAGTCAAAGGTTTTGGCATAGTCAATAAAGCAGAAGTAGATGTTTTTCTGGAACTCTCTTGGTTTTTCAATGATCCAGCGGATGTTGGCAATTTGATCTCTGGTTCCTCTGCCTTTTCTAAAACCAGCTTGAACATCTGGAAGTTCACGGTTCACGTACTGCTGAAGCCTGGCTTGAAGAATTCTGAGCACCACTTTACTAGCGTGTGAGATGAGTGCAATTGTGTGGTAGTTTGAGCATTCCTTGGGATTGCCATTCTTTGGGACTGGAATGAAATCTGACCTTTTCCAGTCCTGTGGCCACTGCTGAGTTTTCCAAATTTGCTGACATATTGAGTGCAGCACTTTCACAGCATCATCTTTCAGGATTTGAAATAACTCAACTGGAAATCCATCACCTCCACTAGCTTTGTTCGCAGTGATGCCCACTTGACTTCACATTCCAGGATGTCTGGCTCTAGGTGAGTGATCACACCATTGTGATTATCTGGGTCATGAAGATCTTTTTTGTACAGTTCTTCTGTGTATTCTTGCCACCTCTTCTTAATATCTTCTGCTTCTGTTAGGTCCATACCATTTCTGTCCTTTATTGAGCCCATCTTTGCATGAAATGTTCCCTTGGTATCTCTAATTTTCTTGAAGAGATCTCTAGTCTTTCCCATTCTGTTGCTTTCCTCTATTTCTTTGCATTGATCGCTGAGGAAGGCTTTCTTATCTCTCCTTGCTACTCTTTGGAACTCTGCATTCAAATGGGAATATCTTTTCTTTTCTCCTTTGCTTTTTTGTTTCTCTTCTTTTCACAGCTATTTGTCAGGCCTCTTTAGACAGCCATTTTGCTTTTTTGCATTTCTTTTCTACGGGGATGGTCTTGATCCCTGTCTCCTATACAATGTCACAAACCTCCATCCATAGTTCATCAGGCACTCTATCAGATCTAGTCCCTTAAATCTATTTCTCACTTCCACTGTATAATCATAAGGGATTCTATTTAGGTCTTACCTGAATGGTCTGGTGGTTTTCCCTACTTTCTTCAATTTAAGTCTGAATTTGGCAATAAGGAGTTCATGATCCGAGCCACAGTCAGCCCCAGTCTTGTTTTTGCTGACTATATAGAGCTTCTCCATCTTTGGCTGCAAAGAATATAATCAATCTGATTTCGGTGTTGACCATCTGGTGATGTCCATGTGTAGTCTTCTCTTGTGTTGTTAGAAGATGGTGTTTGCTATGACCAGTGCGTTCTCTTGGCAAAACTCTGTTAGCCTTTGCCCTTTTTCATTCCGTACTCCAAGGCCAAATTTGCCTGTTACTCCAGGTGTTTCTTGACTTCCTACTTTTGCATTCCAGTCCCCTATAATGAAAAGGACATCTTTTTTGGGTGTTAGTTCTAAAAGGTCTTGTAGGTCTGCATAGAACTGTTCAACTTCACCTTCTTCAGTGTTACTGGTTGGAGCATAGGCTTGGATTACTGTGATATTGAATGGTTTGCCTTGGAAATGAACAGAGATCATTTTGTCATTTTTGAGATTGCATCCAAGTACTGCATTTCGGACTCTTTTGTTGACCATGATGGCTACTCCATTTCTTCTGAGGGATTCCTGCCCACAGTAGTAGATGTAATGGTCATCTGAGTTAAATTCACCCATTCCAGTCCATTTTAGTTCGCTGATTCCTAGAATGTCACCATTCACTCTTGCCATCCCCTGTTTGACCACTTCCAATTTGCCTTGATTCATGGACCTAACATTCCAGGTTCCTATGCAATATTGCTCTTTACAGCATCGGACCTTGCTTCTATCATCAGTCACATCCTCAACTGGGTATTGTTTTTGCTTTGGCTCCATTCCTTCATTCTCTCTGGAGTTAGTTCTCCACTGATCTCCAGTAGCATACTGGGCACCTACGTGGCAGCTGCGACAGACCGTGCAAAAGCGTGGCGGAGAGGAGCTACCCCGCCGAGAGGAGCAACCCCAAGGGTACCCCAAGGGTACCCCTTGGAGCTACCCCGTCCAAGGAGCGGCGGCTGCAGGGCGCAGGAGGACCGAGGAGCTACTCCACTTCAAGGTCAGGAGGGCGGACCCTGAGGAGACACCCCTCGTCCAAGGTAAGGAGCAGCAGCTGCACTTTGCTGGAGCAGCCGTGAAGAGATACCCCACGTCCAAGGTAAGAGAAACCCAAGTAAGACGGTAGGTGTTGCGAGAGGGCATCCGAGGGCAGACACACCAAAACCATAATCACAGAAAACTAGCCAGTCTGATCACAGGACCACAGCCTTGTCTAACTCAGTGAAACCAAGCCATGCCGTGTGGGGCCACCCAAGACGGACGGGTCACGGTGGAGAGGTCTGACAGAATGTGGCCCGCTGGAGAAGGGAATGGCAAACCACTTCAGCATTCTTGCCTTGAGAACCCCATGAACAGTATGAAAAGCAAAAGGATAAGGCATCCCTCAGCCCCACCTCAAGTCTTGGCCCTCCTCGGCCCTCACCTTTCACATTTGAATAAATGACTCAGCCTCCTACTTTATTGAGCCAAGGGGACTCCTAGAGACTAGCTCTCCTGTGTCTCACCTTACCTACTTACAGTGACTACATATCCAAAGCCAATCACACCTCTTTCTACTTGTCTCAGAGAACGAGATGTCCCTTCTTAAACCCAAGATGATTCTTGTAAATGTGCTTCAAAACCCCATCCCTCTCTCCCAGTGACCTCACTCCTTTAGACATCCTCTCTCTCCTGAAATTGAAACCCTCCCTCACTACAGGGCTCCTTCTCCTCAGACCAGCAACATAATCAAATCTCACCCATCCCCAAAAAATCCCTCCTTTGTGTGCCGTGGGACAGGCATTCTCACACACTGCAGGTGGGAGTGTAAATTGGCAAGATCTTTCTGGGAAGCAATCTGGTAACCTGAATCAAAAGCCTGAAAAATATTTGCACCCTTTGTCCCAGTAATCCTACCTCCAGAAATCCATCTAAGGAAGTAATCAGAAATGCTGACAAGGAGAGATGTTTAAAGATGTTAATCTCACTGTTATTTTAATAGCAAAAATTGGAAACTATCTAAAGGTTCAACAATCGGGGATAGGTTAAATAAACTGTACTTAAATACAATGAAATTTTGTGCAATCACTAAAAATATAATTTTAAAAGAAAAGTTGACATGAGAAACTGTTCATGAAGCAATGTTATAAGTGAAAACAGCAGCATATAAAAAATATATACAGTGGTGCTAATTTTCTTATATATATATGGCAAACACTTCTGGAACATTAGCTATTATATACATCCTGTCCCTCAATCTTCACAACATTTCTCTGCAGTTAATACTGTTGTTCACATTTTGTAGAGAAAGAAACCAACTAGAAAGAAAGACATCAGTGTTTCCCTCTTCTATAGGGAAGAAGGGGGGGGGTCACTGATGAATTTCTTCATACTCTTTGTACTAACTCTTTAATAAAGAGGTATTACTTTTTATCAAACAGAAATACTCAGCCATTCTTCTCCTTACTAGTTTATATATGTGAGTAAGGAATAATTTGAGCAATACAGAGAAAATGAAAACCCTCTTCCCACTATTGCTATTCCAATCACCAGAGACAGAGACAGTCCACTGTGGATAGTAGAGCTGTTTTATATTTGCTTTTAATTTATATTTGGCTTTGGTATTTATATTTGTTTTTCATTTTTGTCTGTAGACATATACAATTGAAAAAGCAAACGTGATCGTCTTACCAAGTCAGTACTTAAAATTTGACAATTTGAGCCCTTTCAGCCAGTCTTTTGGTTTCTACGCTAGGGGATGTCCAGGGCCCCTTTCTGCTGGTGCGGCCCAGTTTAATTTTGTCAAGTGAGGAAACATTTCTGACCGTGCCTGGCCGCCCCATGAGCTTTGGGTTTAAGGCCTGCAGAACTGAGTTCTCGTCCTACATCTGCCATCCACTAGCAGGACGACCAGGGGCTAACGGCTTTTTTTCTGCGGGAACGTTTCCCCGCCCTTCGATGGGGTAACAGCTCTTGCCTGCCCACGTGAAGGGGACATTGTGATGCTCCAAGTGGCTGATGGCTGTGGCTGGTTTAAGTGCGGCCCGCAAAGCAGTGCTCTTCAGGCTCCTCCCTTCTGCCTCTCCTCCCGATTTCCCTGCAGCCTGAGGGATTCTTCAACTTGTCTGGAGTAGAGAAGAGGGACAGAGGGCCGCAGAAAGGCAAGGGTCACGGTCCCCAGGCAAACGCTGGAGGTCCAGATGCTCGAGCTTGGCTTTTGGGCCCCCTCCAGCTCACTCGAATCTTCCGACTGACATCGGCGGCGGCGGACTCTCTGGAGGCAAGAGCAAAAAAAAGAAGTGCCTGGAGTGCAGCGGCATGTAGCATGGAAAAGCACTTAACGGCTGAAGACGCTGCCTGGCGTCCCCCTTCCAAAGCACATTTTCAAGCCTTTGCAGCCGCGAGCGGGTGCAGCGCCCACGGCCTTCTTCCGCGGAGGCGCCGCCCTCTAGTGGCCGCATGCAAATATTACAGCTGCTCTGTAGGCCCCGCCTCCCCCTACATGCGCTGAGCTGCCACTCACATCCTCAAAGTAAGGGGCCCTTAGAGAGCCCCCAAAGAAGACGAACCTGGCAGAAGGGGAAGCCAGGCCTGGGTGAACTAGGACTGGAACCTGGGACTCCAGATGCCCCACCCAGTAGATGCTTACAACAACTTCTCGACATCTTTTAAGCAAAAGGCACCAGGCAATGTTGGAGATTTTATTTAGGCTGTTGAAGTAGGGAAAAGGATCATTCATGAGAACCCTCTCAAAGAAAAGGAAGGGGCCTGAGGTTTTAGAGAGGCAGGGAAACCAGGAAGTCATCAGCCTGTCTCGTGGGAATAGCAAGAGGTGTAGATGGGTTGTTTTCTTGGAACATGTGAGAGCAAAGTAGCCCTGTTTCCCCAGAACTTAAAGAGGTGGGGGAATTTCTTAACCACAGTTGCCTTTCAGGAGCACAGTACTCAGATAAAGTTCAACGCTGTCCTAATGGAACAGGCTGCAGGAGGGCCACTTAAGAGGTGAGGGTAGTGAGGCCCAGGTCATGCGTCTATGGGTTTTAGTGCCTGAGGCAAAATTCCAACCTGCAGGTAATTAAGACAGCAAGGTGACCCCAGCCTGAAGTTGAAAGCTCCCTCTAAGAGTAAAATGGTCAAGTCAGAGTGCAAGGGAGGAGCCCAGCCTGCCCCAGAAATGGCCTGTGCTCAGGCACAGCTCTCGGTTTGATGGAGCGTAGCAGCAATGTGCTGGGATCCCCCAGGAAAAGTGTTGGGATTTACTGCACGAAAGGCAGGATGGTGGCTGTGAAGATACTGTGAAGTCCCCTAGTCAAGTTGGGGCCGGGCCAGCACAGGGGCAATTCTGGGATGCAGCTGCTCTGCCCCTCTGCTAGCCAGTCTGGGTCTGTCTGTCTCTGTGGCCCCCACTGTTTCTCTTCCTACCCAGCCTCTTTCCTCACTCACAATCTCTGCTCCCCCATAACTTCAGCTGGCACTTGGCCACTTGCAGCCCCTGAGTCTACCCAACCTCCAGCTCTAGAGCCCACCAGGAGCTGCAGCTTCCTCTGGGTCTTTTAAGACCCCTCCCCAAAGCTAGCCAATGTTTTCAAGCCAGGTCCCAAGTCACTGACTACCCTGCCATGCCTCTGGCAGGCAGCCCACCCAGGTCCCTCGTTTGTTCAGGGTGGCGTGGATGAATTAAATGATTTTCCTGCTTCTCGTAGGGGCTGGCACAAGACAGCCACTCTTAGAAGCATTGGGAGCAGCTGCGTCCAGGTTACCCGGGGCTGCAGTCTGGGAAGCCAGGCTGGAAGCGTCATCATCTCTAGGCACTTGAACCCACCTATGGGTCCTACGCTTTGCCTACAGGAGGGTGCTGGCTGAAGAGGGTGGTCTGACTGACCGGAGAGAAGAGGACTCCAGTGTAACAAGCCTGGGCTGTGGTCCCAGCAGTACTCCTGGCCTGACCCAACTGCCCAGTCTCCTTGATGGACATCTTAGCATGAGGGCTCATGCCCTAGGAGAGTAGTTTGTCAAACCTGGCTCTTTGCTGCCTGTTTTGGCTTGGTCTGACAGCTAAGAATGGCACTTACATTCTCAAAGGAAAATCACCAAAAGAAGAATGATACAGCAAGACACAGGGTCATTAAATAAAATTCAAATTTCAGTGTCCATAAATAAAACTTTTTTGGAACCTGACTGCGCTCATTCATTTATGTGTTGTCTCTGGCTGTTTGGGCTGCAGAGGTGAATAACTGTGACCAAGCCTGAGATGGTTACTATCTAACATCAACAGCAACTGTTTGCCGACTCCTGTGCAATCCTAGCCTGATGCCACTAGCTGCAAAAATCACCGCTGGCACTGGGGCCTGCTCATCAAGAGAATTCCAGGAGTCAATCCAGGTGCTTTTTCCCCAGAAGGAGCCAGCAGCAGTAATGACTTGAAAGGCTGATCCAAGGAGCAGTTGAATTTCTCCCAGTAAATGAATCATTGGCTTCCTGATCTATAGGTCAACCTTGCTGAGTCAGCTAGAATAACCCTATCCTCAGTCTGACTTGGAGACTGTCAGGCAAGGATCTTTCATTACAGGTGACAGAAACCCAATGTGGACCATCTAAAAGAAACGAGACCGGGATTAAGATGACCTGGCATGTGGCATGGAATCCCATGCTGGCTGGACGGCTGGACTGTAGGGATGCGTAGGGCCTCGCTCAGACCTGGTAGCGCCTGGTCCCACTCTCCAGATGCCCTCTGCACTTCACCACCTCAACCTGTTCCAGGCTGCATCTTACACCCTTAGCCCTCGAGGAGGGGTGAGCTGACCCAAGTCCAAACATCCTGAAGAAAAACGGGCTCTGATTGGCATATTCAGATGCCCACCTTTCCACTGGACAAAATGGCTTTCTGTAACCAGGGAGGGGTGCTGGAGGTAGGGGACAGCAGTGCTAGAATGTGTATCTTTTTTAATATTTATTTTTTATTTATTTGGTTGCACTGGGTCTTAGCTGCAGCACATGGGATCTTCTATCTTCGTTGCGGCACGAGGGATCTTGACTTGTGGCATGCAAACTCTTAGTTGCAGCGTGTGGGATCTAGTTCCCTGACTAGGGATCAAACCCAGGCTCCCTGCATTGGGAATGTGGTGTCTTAGCCACTGGACCACCAGGGAAGTTCCTAGAATGGGTGTCTTTCCTGTGCTTCTCTGGTATGTCTTTGTTACCTCTCTGCCCTGGCCATTCTGTCATGAATGCCCCCTTTACCAGGCAGGCTCTGCCCTCCTTCCAGACTCAAGCTGGCTGTCACCTCCTCCTGGAAGCACCTACCCCTGCCCTTGGGGTGCCCTTCCTTGGCGCTCCCACGGGATGCTCCCTTCCTGCTTCCTTTCCGCCCCCTAACCCCCAGCTCACCCAAGCTCAGGAGTTACTGGAACTCTCAGCCACATCTCATGCTCCGGCCCTGGGGCCCAGAGGAGCTTCGGGAAAGGTTTCCCAGATGACTGATTTGGATTCAGTAGTGGGGGTGAGTTTTCAAAAGGGGATCCTAGGATTTCCTTTCCAGCTGTTTCTCACAGGATGCAGGGTAGCAAGTTCAACTCTTGAGTTTTAATTCCTGCTTCACTACATACAGTTAGGCAAGTTACCTAAGCTTCTGTTTCCTAACTCGCTCAGTTCCTCATCTGTAAGATGGAAATTCTATGAGTACCCACCAGTACAGGTACTGTTGATTAAATTAGACACTGCTGTTGTGAGGTTAAATTACATGCTGCTTAGCGCAATTCCTGGAACAGTATACATACTCATTACTGTATTATTGTTTTTATCAGATGCCCTTCTCACTCCCCAGTAAAACTCAATGCTGACTCAAATAGCTGTGCAGAGAACAGGATACCCTTTCTTCTAGCCCCTGATGATCCAAAAACTATCATTACTCCATCAATAAAACAGGATCAAACCAGAGCCTCACTGGACTTCTGTAACAAAGGTAATCATATGTAAAGTTTTGTGGAAAATATGACAAAGAAAAATACCAAGCAATCTAATATACTCTGGCATATCTTTTCCAGTCTTCTATTCTTATGAACATTAAATGCAGTCTTAATCATATTGTATATGTGCATTCTATTGTCCATAGTAGCATCATATCCAACAACATCAATAACAGAAAAACAACCCAGTCCAAAAATGGGCTGAGGACCTAAACAGACGTTTCTCCAAAGAAAATACACAGATGGTCAACAGGCCCGTGAAAAGAGGCTCAACATCACTAAGTATCAGAGAAATGCAAATGAAAACTACAATGGGGTACCACTTCACACTGGCCAGAATAGTCATCATTAAAAAGTCTACAAACAACAAATGCTGGAGAGGATGTGGGGAAAATGGAAATCTCCTACACTGCTGGTCGGAATGTAAATTGGTGCAGCCCCTATGGAAAATAGTACAGAGGATGCTCAGAAAACTAAAACTAGAGCTGCCATATGACCTAGCAATCCCACTTCTGTGTGTAAACCCAAACAAAACTATAATAGAGAAGATACATTCACCCCAGCAACATTATTCACAATAGCCAAGACATGGAAACAATCTAAATGTCTATTGACAGAGAAATGGATAAAGAAGATGTGCTACAAACATACAGTGGAATATGACTCAGCCATAAAAAGAATGAAATAATGCCATTTGCAGCAACATGAATGGACCTAGAAGGTACCATTTTAAGCAAGGTGAGGAAGAGAAAGACATGGTGGCATCATAACAACAGCTAAGTTGTTACAGATAATGCTGAACACACCATTTCCCAGCTTTTCAAGAAAGATAATTATTTTTAAGTTACAATCATGACTCATACAGAAACAAACTGAACGCATATAAAGGTATTCTTTAACCCATTATTAACCAGGGGCTCAGGGAGATACTATAACCAGTTCAAAGGTGAAAGTACAGAACAAGCACATTTAGAGAAATACTGAGATGAATGTGTAAATGGAATAAAAACTGGCTTCCTAAGAACAGAAACTGGCTTCCTGCACAGTGGGGAAGGGAAGACAATTGAATTACCACTGGACTGAAGTTTTGCAGGTCCCTGAACGTGTCCGCTGCTGGCTGGACTCATCCATTGTACTGTGAAAGGTTGTGACCCAAGAAAAGCCCACACACTTGGATTGCTATTGAAGGATGAAGGTATCATGCAACCTGAGATAGGAATATACCAGATCCAGCTGGCCAGGCTGCCCATGAGGAGATACTCACGGATCACCCAAAAGTGGAATAAAAAGGGAATCCTTGCTATCAAGCAAGTTAAAACCGATTCGGATGGTACAATTGATTTTATAGTAACACAAATACAATAATATATGCTACAGTGTAGACAGAAATGTCCATAGGAATACATGCCAGACAAGTGTTTATCTCTTGAAGGTAGCGCTATGAAGGATTTTCATTATTTGGGTTTTTTTTTGTGTGTGTGTGGGGGGGATGTTGCACTGTTTGAATTATTTCTAATGAACCTGTATTACTTGCATAATTTTTAAAATAAGGAAGATGGCAGTTTCCATGCTACACATTAAGACTTTATGGATGCTTTCAGATATTCATTCATGCAATCTTCCTGAAAGAATTACTCAAATTACTCAACTACATACAGACTCCAACCCACTGATACATAAATTGAAATCAGGAATTTAAGGAAATGCAGTGTAACTGGTCATATTTTTCAAATACAATCACACAAACATATACATGTATGTAATGTGTGTATATATGCATATGTTCATGTATGTATGTGTTTATGCGAGCATCCCACTTGTTCATCTTATGTGGTGATGTTGATACACTTCCATTCGATCTGGGTGCATCTTTATTATAATGGCCCCAACCACTGGGATGCAGCAGAAGTGACACTGAGCGATTTCTGAGGTTAGGTCATCAAACAGTATGCATCCACCTGACTCTCTCTGGGGGCGAGGTGGCAGGGGGATGCTTGCCCTTTGAACTCAGCCTCTACATTTCAAGGAAGTGCAGACTACACACAGAGAAGGCAGTGGTACCCCTCTCCAGTGCTCTTGCCTGGAAAATCCCATGGACGGAGGAGCCTGGTGGGCTGCAGTCCACGGGGTCGCGAAGAGTCGGACACGACTGAGCGACTTCACTTTCACTTTTCACTTTCACACATTGGAGAAGGAAATGGCAGCCCACTCCAGTGTCTTTGCCTGGAGAATCCCAGGGACGGCGGAGCCTGGTGGGCTGCCGTCTATGGGGTCGCACAGAGTCAGACACGACTGAAGCGCCTTAGCAGCAGCATCAGGCCACACGAGCTATGTGTAGCATTCTGGTTAACAGCCCCAGCCAGGCCCCCAGCACCAAAGACGAGTGGACAAACATTCAGATAATTAAGGCCAAGCTAGAGACTCAAGCTTTTAAGTCTTCCAGCTGAGGCTTCCAACATCTGTGGAGAGATCAGGCAGCCCTGCCACACCTTGTCTAGCTTCCTGATGAAGGAAACTCCACTCAGTGTTACAGGGCAGCTGGAGGGGAGGGAATCTGGGGAAGAATGCACACAAACATGTGTATGGCTGGATGGCTCTAACCACAGGATTGTTTAATTGACTATACTCCAATATCCAATAAAGTTTTAAAAAACTAGTCAATAAATACCTGATGCACAGAAAACACAAGAGATAATAAATGATTATTGCTCTAAGCCACTAAGGTTTTGGGTAATGCATACAGCCATAGTGACTGAACACACAGCATACATGGTAACCACCTAAACATAGAGAATTCAATAAAAATAATTGTCACAGACATTGTTAAAATCTGAATGACAGATTCCAATTTTTCAAAAAAGAAGACTCACATAGTTTTGAAAAAGATAAGATAACTAAGCCTTTAATGGAGAGGTGTGGAAGTAGGGAACTGGAAAACTTCTTACATTGCAAGAGAGACAAAAATTGTAGATTTTTCTTGAATGTGAGAGTTGGAGAAACAAGGGTCCCGTAAAATGCTTAACCGTCTTGTTTGCAGCCGATTAAGCCAGCCATGGAGGCCCGGTGTGCAATGGCTGCAAACAGCAGCCTCCTCCGCAGTGTATGCAGCCTGCTGCCTGTAGGCGTTGCCTTAAGGAACCCTGGAGACAGCACTTTCCAGTGGACATTCATGACTGGCATGCTGTCCCCAGCCTAGGCTCCAGGCTTGTATCCGAGGTGCCATTGGAAAGCCCAAGGGCACAGTGGTCAGCGTCCACATTGGCCAAGTCATAAGGTCCATCCACACCACGCTGCAGAACAAGCAGCCTGCGACTGGGGCCCTCCGCAGGGCCAACTTCAGGCTGCCTGGCCGCCAGAAGAGCCACATCTTCAAGGAGTGGGGAGTTACTAAGTTTAATGTGGATGAAACTGCAAACATGAGGGCAAAAAAGCAGCTCACCCGGGACGGCTGTGGGGTCAAATACATCCCTAATCGTGGCCCCCACACAAATGGTGGGCCCTGCATTCATGAGAGCCTTCTCTTCCTTGCTCACACCCACCAATAAATCCTACCTTCCTGTCCAAAAAAAACCTTGCAGGTGTCAGCAGAATTAAAATGATAAGCAGTATACTGTCCAAATCACAGACGATAAAAATAAATAAATCATACCTATCACAGAAGGCAAGAAAAAAGAGAAAGCTTAGATCAAAACATGAAAATAAAGCCCCCCCCAAAAAAGAAAGAAAATAAAGCCCAAACATGAAAATGAAAGCAAATGCCAGAATAAATATAAATGCATTATCCTCCTCTACTAAAAGCCAAAGAGCCTGCAATTGAGTTAATACAATTTCATTACTACTATGCATCCATATTACTGTATATAAGATATAGCTAAATAAAGATATTTTATAATACATATTATATATAATACAGCTAAACAAACATACTGTATATAAGATATAGCTAAATAAAGCCAAAAAATATTCCAACTACCACACAGTTGCATTCATCTCACACACTGGCAAAGCAAAGCTCAAAATTCTCCAAGCCAGACTTCAATAGTACACAAACCAAGAACTTCCAGATGTTCAGGCTGGATTTAGAAAAGGCCAAGGAACCAGAGATCAAACTGCCAACATCCATTGGACCATTGAAAAAGCAAGAGAGTTCCAGAAAAACATCTACTTCTGCTTTGGCTATGCCAAAGCCTTTGACTGTATGGATCACAACAAACAGTGGGAAATTCTTAAAGAGATGGGAATACAAGACCACCTTAGCTGCCTCCTGAGAAATCTGTATTCAGGTCAAGAAGCAACAGTTAGAACTAGACATGGAACAACAGACTGGTTCCAAATTGGGAAAGGAGTACGTTAAGGCTGAATATTGTCACTCCGCTTATTTAACTTATATGCAGAGTACATCATGAGAAATGCCAGGCTGGATGAAGCACAGGCTGGAATCAAGACTGTTGGGAGAAATATCAATAACCTCAGATATGCAGATGACACCACCCTTACAGCAGAAAGCAAAGAAGAACGAAAGAGCCTCTTGATGAAAGTGAAAGAGGAGAGTGAAAAAGTTGGCTTAAAAACTCAACATTTAGAAAATGAAGATCATGGCATCAGGTCCTAAAACTTCATGGCAAATAGATGGGGAAACAACGGAAACAGTGAGAAACTTTTCTTTTCTTGGGCTCCAAAATCACTGCAGATGGTGACTGCAGCCATGAAATTAAAAGACACTTGCTCCTTGGAAGAAAAGTTATGACCAACCTAGACACACATTAAAAAGCAGAGACACTGTGTTGCCAGCAAAGGTCCGTCTAGTCAAAGCTAAGGTTTTTCCAGTAGTCATGTATGGACATGAGAATTGGAGCATAAAGAAAGCTGAGTGCTGAAGAATTGATGCTTTTGAACTGTGGTGTTAGAGAAGACTCTTGAGAGTCCCTTGGACTGCAAGAAGATCCATCCAGTCCATCCTAAAGGAAATCAGTCCTGAATATTCATCGGAAGGACTGATGCTGAAGTTGAAGCTCCAATACTTTGGCGACCTGATGCAAAGAACTGACTCAGTGGAAAAGACCCTGATGCTGGGAAAGACTGAAGGCAGGAGGAGAAGGGAACAACAGAGGATGAGATGGTTGGATGGCATCACCAACTTGATGGATATGAGTTTGAGCAACCGCCAGGAGTTGGTGATGGACAGGGAAGCCTGGCGTGCTGCAGTCCAGGGGGTCCCAGAGTCAGATGCGACTGAGCGAATGAACTGATCTGAACTAAAATAAAGACACACCCTTTCCTCCTGTGGTGTTGCACATTAGGTGAACATGCCTTCCAGACAGACCCTTTGCCAGTAGCGCTCAACTCCCTGCTCTTAGGTTTCCAGATGGACATGGGCTAACAAGAGGGCCCAGGTGGACAGAAGTGACCACTTCAGGAAGCCATACCTTCATGAGAGAAGGAGTTACCCAGTTTTCTGGCTGGAACAACCCCAGAGAGGGACTGAGGGTCAAACATTCCCCCTGCGTGCTTCCTGCCTGAAGGTTCAAGGCCAGTTTAGAGGGCAAGGCATGTATGGGGACTCCCACAGTAGTCCAGTGAATGAGAACCCACCTTCCAATGCAGGGGATGCAGGTTCGATTCCTGGTCCAGGAAGATTCCACATGTCTCAGAGCAACTAAGCCCCTGCAATGCAACCATTGACCCAGTGTGCCTACAGCCCGAACTCTGCAACGAGAAGCCACGGCAATGAGAAGCCCATGCACCACACCCAAGAGTAGCCCCCCTCTCGCTGCAACTAGAGAAAGCCTACATACAGCAACACAGACCCAGTGCAGCCAAAAAATAATAAATAAATAATTTTTGAAAATCATGCACTGGCTACCAACTGTGCCATCTTGCCCAGCCCCACAAGCACATCATTAGGGAAAATTCCTCCCAGGCTCCTGCCAATCATTTGCCACTTTTTCTGAAAGGTTCTGAGTTTTTGTCTTTTCCTATGCCTTAATTAGCTTTTAAATGGGGAAGTTGGGAGATGGCATATCTAGGAAGGGCTTCCCCAGTGGTCTCAGATGATTAAGTATCTAAGAAGGTTTTTTTTTTTTCTCATTTATTTTTATTAGTTGGAGGCTAATTACTTCACAACATTGCAGTGGGTTTTGTCATACATCGACATGAATCAGTCATGGAGTTACACGTATTCCCCATCCCAATCCCCCCTCCCACCTCCCTCTCCACCCGATTCCTCTGGGTCTTCCCAGTGCACCAGGCCCGAGCACTTGTCTCATGCATCCCACCTGGGCTGGTGAAGAATGTTGTTGAATGTCATCTTAAGCCTAAGATCTTATGACCTCTTATTTCAATAGGAGGCCCTTTTTAAAAACTGTTGAGCCTCAGGTGTTATGCCCTGCGCCTAGAGCACAATAATGAACAAAGCCTGGCCCCACACCCTGGGGAGGTGCTCAGGGCCTGGGGAGGGGGACAGGGAGGCAAGCAAGCATACAACTAACTCTAACACAAGGCAGAAGGAAATAAGTGCTAAATATAGATGCCACGTAGCCAGGACAGGGAGGAGGGAGCAATTAAGGCTGGCAGAGGAGTGAGAGAAGCCTTTATGGGGAGTCTGCAAGGCCTCTCTCTGAGCCCACAATAGTAACCATAGACGGAGGAAAATACCCACACACCGCAAGTGCGATCAGTATTCAGAGCCCGGTCATCCTGGGGCAGCTGAGCCCCTTGGAGGGGAAAGTCAACCCCCTCCCCAGCCCCCACCTCCAGCTGGGACCCGCAGAAGAGGTGTGGGGAGGGGGCAGATGAAATGGACCACATTGGGCTCAGGGGAAAGCAGTGACCCAGGATGAGGTATCATCGTACAGGAGACCCCAGCCCTGAGCATTCGAGGTTTCTGACGTTACCTAAGATGAAATGTTGCTAACAGCCAGGAGAGGAGTTTTGGGTCTTTTCTCAGTCATTGGTTGGACAGGAGGCCAGAATGAGATAGGGGGCTGGTTGAGTCCAGCCCCAGGAAACATGGGTGAGAGTCTCAGCAAAAGGAGAAGCAGAGCCCAGCATTTATTGATGGCGTCATGGGGCAGGCACTAAGAGCATTGTATTAGCTAGTCTTTGTTATTCTGCAAATACGTATTGAACACCTATTCTGTGCCACACACTGCTTTAGGCACTGGGGATACAGTGATAAACAAGACAAAGATACTCCTGGTGAACAAAGAAACAAATATTTGACATAATTTCAGTGATATATACCTATCATCAGTATTAAGCACTATGAAGAAAAACAAAGGGGAAAAGAATAAAAGGAAGTGCCACTGTCAAGAAGAGGTCAGGGAAGGCCTCCCGGAAGAGGTGACATCTGAGCAGAGACCCGACTTAGCAAGAGAAGAGCCTTACAGCATTTTAGTGAGGCTTCCGCAGCCTGAAGATGAAGAAAGAAACCTCAGATGCCTTCCCTGGTGGTTCAGTGGTTAAGACTCCATGCTTCCCATGTGGGGTGTGGACTCTGTCCCTGCCTGGGAACTAAGATCCCGCATGCCAGTGCTGGGAGGCCGAAAAAGAAACAAACCTCAGAGAAGTATAGTGGCTTTCCCTAGGTTACAAAGCTCCTAAGCCTCCTCTTGGGAAGGGTGTGAGATTCCAGGCTCTGGTGATGAATTCAGAAGCAGCCCCTGACCCTCAGACTCCCCATTCACAGACAGCCGTGGTGACAGATCCTTAGGCAAACGCACTTGGTAAGATGTCGGCCCATGGGTTCTTCTTGCCCTCTCTTCCCCCCTCCTCCTTCCTACCTCCTTCTCCTTCCTGCTTTTACAACATTTTATTATTAAAAAAATCACTGGGAAGATTATTATAAACAAAGTTTCAATTCAGTGAATAATTTTAGAAAGAACACTTTAACCGGTGCCCAAGAAAACAAAATATTTTAGCCACCATCCCAGAAGACTTCATGTGTTCCTTTCCATGTTCTTATCATTCACAGTAATCCCTTGTCTTATTTTGTACAATCTATATTTGTATTCCTAAACAGTACAGTTTTGCCTAATTTTGAACTCCATTGAAATGGTATTAATATAATTTTGTATATATTCTTTTTTTTTTTGAGTAAAAAGAACTGCAACTTTATTAAAAGTAAATAAATGTAACATATAATATGTACAGATGGCACATGGTGCCAATTTTATTTGCAGATAGTATTCCAAAGTTCACAAGTTACACTTTTGCCACAGCCTTGGCTAAATCTTGAACTAGTGCAGAAAAAAATATGGAACGCTTCATGAATTTGCGTGTCATCCTTGCGCAGGGGCCATGCTAATCTTCTCTGTATCGTTCCAATTTTAGTATATGTGCTCCCGAAGCGAGCACAATTTTGTATATATTCTTGTCTTACTTCTTTCACTCAATATCACGTTCACAAAATTTATCCATGTTGCCAAGTATATTTGTTTATTAGGGCTCCCATAACAAAGAACTACAGGCTGGCTGACTGGCTTAAACAAAAGAAATTTATTTTCTCCTAGTTGAAGAGGCTAGAAGTCTGAGATCAAGGTGTCAGCAAGGTTACTTCCTTCTGACGGCTGTGAGGGAAGGCTCTGTTCCAGGTCTCCTCTTGGCTTATTGATAGATGGCTGTCTTCTCCCTGTCTTCATTTCATCTTCCCTCTGTACGTATCTATGTCCAGATAGCCTCATTCTATAAGGACATCAGCTGTATTGAATGAACACTGGCCCATATGACCTCATTTGAACTTAATTGACTATGTAACTAAATATAGTCACACTCTGAAGTATGGGGGTTAGGGCTTTAACCTATGAATAATGGTGGGACGGGAGAGAGATCACTGAACCTAACACTGGATGTAACTGTGGTTCACTCATTTTCATTACAGTGTGGTCATCTGTTGTATGTCAATCACAATGTATTTATCCATTCTGCTGTTGATGAGCACTCAAGTTGTTTCTAGTTTGGAGGCCATTACAAATAACACTGCTTTGAATTTTCTTTTACCTGTAACTTGGTGCAGGTGTGCATGAATTTCTTTAGGTTTTGTAACTAGAAGTGGATCAACTGACTCACGGGATGAGTTTATCTTCAACTTTATTCATTTATTTTTTAAACTGATTTGGCTGTGCTAGGTCTTAAGATGTGGTACATGGGATCTTTGGTCTTTGTTACGGTCTGTGGGATCTAGTTCCCTGACCAGGGATCAAATCTGGGCCCCCTGCACTGGGAGCATGAAGTCTTAGCCACTGGGCTATCAGGAAAGTCCCTATCTTCAATTTTACAAGGTGTGTAGACAGTTTTCCAAAGTGGCTACACCAATTTCTTCTTACCCCAGCCATAGAGTCTCACATCTCCATGGCTCTACTCCTCACCAGCACTTGGTATTAGCAGACCTGCCAGGGTTAATTGTGAGGTAGTTTATTTTGCATTTCCTTATTGACTGATGGCATTGAGCACACTTTCACATGAACCATCTAGAGCTGCCATTTTGTAAAGTGCCTGTTCAAGACTTTTGCCCACTTTTCTATTAAGTTCTCTTTTTAACCTTTGAATTACTCCACTCTATACACTCAGAGCAATTTTATTATCATTTAAGGGCATAGTGTTAACCTTCCTGCTACTGGATCTTGGCCGGTACCATCAGATCCATCCTGAAACTTTTTTAATAACCTGAATCTCAGAGAAAAAGTATTGGAGGTTTAATCTCTTTCTTCCCAGAAGCCACTGGGCTTCTTAGGCAAACATGCCAACACCCCCACTTCAACTTCCTACCTCCACATGTGGGTCGAGTCCCACCCCAAGTCACAGCATCCCCTCCTGTCTGACCTGCTGCTATGCCACCTACACAGGACATGGTCACTGAAGGACATCAGGTGCAATGTCCAGCATGATCCCAGGAACCCCATACGCTGTTAGTGAATATTACTTCCTTCCCCTTCTTGATGCTCTGCAGAAAGGAAAGTGAAAGTATTAGTCAATCAGTCTCGTCCGACTCTGAGACCCTAAGGACTGTAGGATGCCAGGCTTCTCTGTCCATGGAATTCTCCAGGCAAGAATACTGGAGTGGGTTGCCATTCCCTTCTCCATGGGATCCTCCTACCCAGGGATCAAACCCAGGGTCTCCTGCATTGTAGGCAGATTGTTTACTGTCTGAGCCACCGGGGAAACTACTGCAGAAAGGAAAAGTAACAACTACTGACCAGCCTCTGAGTAACGGGTCATACGCCATTGCCTGCTATTTGCCCATTCATTGTCATTCTCTTTCTCTTTCTTAGTTGTAGATTTTATGCAAGGAAGTAAAATGCACTCTTTGCCGCCTTCCTGACACCTGGAACTTGGACCTCCTGCAGCCATCTTAGACCATGAGTTTTTGCCTTAAAGGATAAAAGAACTTACCTGGCTCTGTAACAGAGAGGAGCCATGAGACCAGATCTTGAAAGACAACTTATTTTATGCAACAGAGAAATTAACCTCTGTCACTTTAAAGCCATTGTTATCTGGTTTTCTCTTAGCTGAGGCACAGCTAAATCTTGATACTTAATGGAAAATACATATTTTCAGTTAATTATAAGCATCTGTTGGCTGGAGTTAAATTTTCTTGCTTCCATTAAAATCATTTTTCTGGTCAGTAAATTTTAACATATTTAGATATCCACAGTCAACTTTACATTTTTCAAATAGCTGATTAGATCAGTATTTTCATGCTGATATGAGTATTGAGATCCACTATGTTAAATGGTTATAAAATTAGGTACTCCCTGTGATAGGAAGTATTCCTTCCTCTCTAAGAAGCTGTCTTGTTTATGACAGCTACATGTAAGTAAATGTTAGGATACTCAGGAGGTAATGAATTCATTCTCGATTTATTTTTTTGGCTGTATCTCTGGGCATGCAGGATCTTAGTTCCTCAACCAGGGACCGAACCAGCCCCCACCGAAGTGGAAGTGACGTGTTAACCGTTGGACAGCCAGGGAAGTCCTGAATTCATTCTTTTTGAATGCAGCTAATATTCACGGAGAACTTCGTGTGTGAGTTAGCCAGGCTGTGTCCTTCCTGTTTAAAGTGAGGCTCTCAAGTCATGGCCCCTGCCCTCCGTGACTGTAATGTGATAAAGCCATGGGTCACTGTTAGATAGCAGTTAATGTATTTGGTCGGGAAGCCATTACTGAAATGGGAAGTAGTGTGCATACCCACACATACACCCACAAACACACAATAACAAGGAGGTTGCATGGGATGTAGGAGCAAACACTGTGGATTCTGACTGTGAAGCCTCACATGATTCACTGAATTTTTCTGAGCCTCAGTTTCCTCATCCGAAAATGGTGGCTTATCCCATGGGGGTATTGTGAGGATGAAATGAGAAAACACATAATTGCTGGCATAAAGGAAGCACTCAATCAATGTTCATTAAAGTGAATTTGTGGCTTTGTTTTGTTTTTTTAATTTTTTTACCTCTTTACTGAATTTGTTACAATACTGCTTCTGTTTTATGTTTTGGCCAGGAGGCATCTGGGGTCTTAACTCCCTGACCAGAGATCGGACACACACACTCTGCCATCGGAAGGGGAAGTCTTAACCACTGGACCACTAGGGAAGTCCTGGTTTGTTTTTATTTTTAACTTAACTGGCCAAGTAGGGTCAAAGACCCATCTGCCACTTCAGCAGAAAGCCTTATTCCAGCCACTTGAGTCACCCCCAAGCCAGGCCCCAGGGCAAGAGGCCTGGCGTGGGTCCCAGGATCTCTCATCTCCCAAAGGCAACGATATTTCTCATCACCAAAGCCTGAAAGAGCTGGGTGTAAGTACAGATTAAGTTTCCACTTTTACTTAAAAATCCTAATTTCTCGATGTTCATTTTGGGGATTACAGCAGTGGATTAAGCTACTTTAAGATGTTATAAGTTGACGTCTTTCCTTTACTTGGATGCTAAAGTTTAATTCAGTCTAATTATTTCATATGGCATCAACTATAATAGTTTCATAATTTCTAGTATATTAAGCACTTAATATGTTGTGTCATTTGAAATCACATATTAAATTCAGCAAAGTACATTTTAATGAGAGTTAAGTGGTGTGAAAATATTAATTCAATGTGATGGTTCATCTTGGCGCTCATATTTTGTAGGTCTGTTCCTTATGTACAAGTGGCCTCGCTCACCAGGTAAGGGAAGCATTTAACTGCCTGGAGCTCAAATGGGTGTCTGACCAGAACACACTCCCACCTTTTCCCAAACAGCACTTTACAACGGGATTTCTCACTGGACCTCATAACCCAGCAAAGCAAGCAGGGAAATCATTCCTGCCATTTCAGAGATGAGAGAGCTGAGGTTCATTCCTAGGACATCACAATGACCCTTCTTGGCTCACAGCCATTGCCGTTATCCCCCTGCTCCACAGCTGTTGTCAGAATAACCCAGGGGAGAGTAACGTCAGGACTCTGGTGCAGGGTGGATTTGGAGGAAGTATCATTCTTCCCCCCATCTGTATCCACACATAGAGAATCTGACAGAGACAGAGAGAAGCTGGCTGACTTTGTACTTGCACTTGGCAATTCTTTTTGAACCTTCTTTCAGAGCCTACAAAAATCACAGTGAAGCCTTAAGCTTAAGCCTTAAGCCTTAGCAACAGCTTGGGCTTCCCTGGTGGTCCAGTGGTTATGAATCCACTTGCCAATGCAGAGGACACAGATTCAGTCCCTGGTCTGGGAAGATCCCACATGCCGCGGAGCAACTAAACCGCCTGCAGCACAACTACTGAAGCCCACAGGCCTAGAGCAACAAAGGAAGCGCCCGCAACAAGCCCATCACCACAACGAAGAGTAGCTCCTGCTCACCGCAACTACAGAAAACCCACACAGCAATGAAGACCCACAACAGCCAAACCAAAATGTGTGTGTGTGTGTATATAAATACAGAGCAACAGCTCAACAGGACCTTAAAGGGCAAGGACTCATGCTAAGCTGAGTGAACAGGAGTTAATGAGTATATGCAATGCTGTCCTTTCCAAGTAATGTAACTACACTTGAATCAGGGTCTCTGGTAACTCAAAGCCAAAGGATTGAAAGTGAAGTCTCTCAGTCGTGTCCGACTCTTTGGGATCCCATGGACTGCAGCCTCCCACGCTCCTCCGTCCATGGGATTTTCCAGGCAAGAGTACTGGAGTTGGTTGCCATTTCCAAGACCTTTGGTAAAAACAGTGCCCACAGTAACTCAGTAAAGGAGGAAAAAACAAAAACAAAACAGAAAAAATTCCATCGGTGGCTCAGACAGTAAAGAATCAGCCTACAATTTAGAAGATGTGGGTTTTATACCTGGGTAATGAAGATCCCCAGGAGAACGGAATGGCAACCCACTCCAGTATTCTTGCCTGGAATGAACAGAGGTAGGGGTGTGGATGTGTCAGTGTGGGTGTGAATGTGGATGTGAGTTTGTGTGGGTGTGTCTAAGAAACAATCTCCACAGTAGCTTAAAGAAAAGAGAGGAAACCTCTCACCCTCCCCCAACCTCCCTCTCCCTCCTTGCTGGGCCTTCCTGGCTGGAGCAGGGGCAACTGGTTTCTGGTCCAGCAGGTCCCAGACCCTAGATCCACATGAGCCCCTGTGGACTGTTTCCAGGATCTTCCATGCCCCTAAAACAGAAATCAAAACTAGTGTTGAATTTTAACATCTTGCTAATTAGTCTTGAAAAATTCTTCAATTGCCTGGTTACAAAAACCACAGCAGGTAAAAGCAGACAGAAATGTTAGTCTCTAGAGCACTTTCCTCACTTGGCAGAAGTTAAAACTTCTGCCAGTAGGTCCAGAAAGTTGGCCAAGATCGCCAAGACAGGTTCAGGGAGGAATGGGAACTAAAATTCAGATCTCTGTCCTCTGTACCACAGCTGCTCAATAAGAAAAAACAAACAGAACAAACAAAAACCCACCTCTGGCTCAAAATAACACAAGCTCATAAAGCAAGAAACAGTGAACAACTTGGTCCATCAGCCTGGTCCACCTCCTGCTGGTTTCCGCAATAAGGCAGTTATGAACCCATGAGAGGTACCTGTCACCGTGACACGTGTGTGCATCGACTGTGTCCAAAAGGCTCTCACTCTAAACAAATGAAGAAAAACGTGGCTGCTAATTGAAGATTAGCATCATCTCCCATCAATGCTAACACGCTTTTTGGTTATTTGCAATTCCCATTTGTAAGTCTGAAGGAAACATCATTGCCCAAATTAGCTCTTTTCGCTCAATAAAGGCCATATTAGCATTCTGAGGTTTCTGTTTGCTTACTGCTTATTTAGAGAGAGGTCAGATGAGAAGCTGGGCTGCCTGCACCTGATTCCCATTTCACCGAATTGGTGGGGGGCGGTGGGGGAAAGGGCTCCGAAGTCCCCAGAGGCCAGACCAGGCGCTCCCGGGCTGGAGCTGAGTCAGGCTCACAGTGCGTTGCCAGAGCTCCACGTGGAGCACCAACTATTGACACCTCCACAGTGGCCTCCTCTGGAGGACTGGCCCAGATGGGTAAACCGACCCAGGTGACTCGAGTGTTCCTCTGCCTGGACTCTGCGTCCTGTCCGCTCAGGGTTGCATCCCTATATTCAAGTGATAGCTCGACTGTCACCTCCCTCCTGCCCACCCACTCACGTGGCCTCCATCCCCAGCCACACTGTATCCCCGCATGTTCTTTCCCATCTGTCTCAGCACGAAAAATGCTCTCTCCAGGCTGAAACGGAAGCATCATGCTCCCTGCAGCCCCGGTGCTCACGTCATGGATACTCAATATTTGGTGGAAATGAAGGCAGGAAGGAAAACCTGAGCTGATAAGGCCTTGAGAGCATCGTTTAAGAGGAAAAGGGCAGACTACACTCCTGGTCCCGAATATTTTCTCTCTTGAGTTACACAGTGAAGAGGAAAAAATCAGTCTTTGAAACCAGATTTGCATCCAAATCCCCAGTTCTCTCACCACTGGCAGGATAATTTTGGCCTTGATAATTTAACCAATTAAAGAATCAGTTTTCTAACCTACAAACTGGCGGGGGGTGGGGGTGGGACTGACCAATCAGATTCAGTGCCGGGCCCAGGACTGGATCAAAGGGTGGTGGTATTTCCCAGACTGCCACCACCCTCGAGCCCGTCTATGCAAAGCCTGGACCCCAAAGAGGACCCCTCCCCCCAATCCCTCTTTCCCTTGGCTTCAAGCGCGGCGCGCTGGCCCTGAGAGCACCCAGGCAAGCAGCGGCGCACTCGGACCCTTCCTGAGCTGGCGCCGCCGCAGCCGCGCAGCACACAACTTCCCGCGCCCAGTCCTTGCCGGTTCTCTGTCGGTGGCTCCAGCACTCGCGGGGTCACTAGTCCCAACGCGACCATCGGTTCGCAAACGGTTCGGAGTCCCGGACCGCACTTCTGGGGGGCTCTCTTTGGCACCATGGCCTCTCGTCCCAATAAAACATTCTCGCGAGGCACTCGCCGCCACGAGTAGTTGCGGGGATCACCGCGCTGCCGCGTTCCCCTCCGCCAAGCGCTGCGACCTACCCTTGGGCATTCAGTCGAGCCGCAGCGCAAGAGGCGCGTGAGCAACGCGCACCACGTGACCGAGCTTGTCTGCCGGCGCAGGCCGCTAGGCGCGCAGAGGTCGGGCGGGTTGAGGGCCAATCTCCCATGGTTCCCCTCATTTGCATATACGATGCACTAAGGCTATGGAGACTATAAAACTCGGTCATAATCAAACGATATGATGAAAGTATGTGTGATACAAAAGAACATAATTTATCGTGTACTTTGAAGCCTAAAGAAGGGGTAAAGTTTAGTCACCATAACCATAAAACTTTTTCTATTCTTAGCTTTATATACTTCCTGAGACGAGGTCTGTAACGTGCTCGCTTCGGCAGCACATATACTAAAATTGGAACGATACAGAGAAGATTAGCATGGCCCCTGCGCAAGGATGACACGCAAATTCGTGAAGCGTTCCATATTTTTGTCCACGAGTGTACCGTCTGCACAGCTCGCACCTTGATGCGAACGCTTTTCGCCTAGAGTTTCTGCTTTTTGTTTGACATAAAAGAAGCTATAGTCCCTGGAGATGAAGTAAAAGTAAGTGTGGGCAATCAGATTGATCACTTCCTGTGCTTTTCACACCTGGCCCTTGGGCCCCACTCTTCAACCTTGCAAATCTTGCCTCCGCTTCCCTCTGCATTATCCTGAGTTCTACTGTACCTTACCCTTAAGGAAATGGCCTTGCCAAAGTTGGTCCGTTTCAGGACCAAAGCATAACAGGACCTTGGTGCCACCATAAACTTAAGTTGTACTATACCAGGAACTTGGAACAAGACTGATTCATGCTACCTCTCAATCTTAAAAGAATAATAACAACAATACTCACTCCTTATTGAGCATCTCCTATGTGCCAAGGCCTTCACCGATATCTCATTTTAATATTCCTGACAGCCCTGTCTCGTGGGTATTACTGCCACTATTTCATAGGAGATGCTGAGGTAAAGCCACCTGGGCATGATCATGTTAATTAGTAAGCAGCTGAAACAAAGCTGCGCAAATCCTGAAAAGCCCTGCCCCCAGGTAATTCAATGGCAAAAGGCACAGTCCTAATTAATAAGAATGAAAAGGGGAAAAAATGCCAACAAAGTTCAGATATATCCATTTCTTTCCAGGAGAAAAATGTGGGTGCATACGCCTTGCTGGTGCCTGAGCACGCGTGTAGTCCGCCTGGCGGTCTCTGCAGCCGCTGCGAGCCAGGCTGGCTTGCGTCCCGAGGCTCCCAGGCTCTGCGCTCGCCTCAGTCAAGGCGCAGGGATGGTCGCCGGGCCTCAGAGCCGCCCCAGGCGGCGGGTGCTCAGAGCTGCAGAGCAGTGTATTATGCAGGATCCATTTCTGTTCTCTTCAGTGGAGGCAAAATGATCCTTTCCAGGTAGGCATCCGTGGGACCTCACGGCCTCCAGTGCATGGAGTTAGAGGACAATCTTTGGTTTTCGTTTCTTCCCCCTAAGATACTTGCTTCCTTGGAGGCCACTTGGGTCACTGGGTGAGTAGTTTAAAGGCCCCTTTCTGGAATATCTAACAAGAAAATGGCCACTATTGGTTTGGCTTTCTCTCTTTCTAGAGAAACTGGTCATTCTTTGTCCTTCTTTGTGGCATAACCCTGTTTCAGATTAAAAATTAGGAAAGACAGGAGCAATTCCTAGTGCTATAAAAGCCAAAGACTTCTGCGGCTCTGCAGTTCTATAAACTAGGTATTCTTTCCCCCATCGTGTTAAAGATGAGGAAGCTGAGGAACAGAGATATTCAACAGCTTGCCCTACAAATGTCACACAACCAGTCAGTGGCAGAGAAGGGACTGAGACCCAGGAAATCTGGCTGTAGAGTTTGTGTTCTTAAGCAAACACTATGTTTCCCTCTGGGAGTGTACAGAGGGAGAAAAGGCTGTTTAGAATTAATGCAAAGAGTGTGCAGGTCCACTTCTGCTTTTTTTGGTGTTCTGAATTCAAGGACAGGAGTCACTTTTTTTTGCAAAGGATCAAGGCTCAACTTTAGATCAGGGTAGCTGGGAATGGGTGGACAGGTATGTGCCCAGTAACTTTGCAAAATTAGAGGGAGTGAAGGAGCACCCTCTTTGGGATGCAATTGCAAGAGGAAAAAACTTTCCTGTTCTAGGTTGACCATCCCTTACCTGACCCTTGCCTCCTCCCCCCAAACTAATCCTATCGACAAAAGATCTGAGCCTGTTTAATTAGCTATGCAAACGAGCTTAGCTGCTTCCCAGTAGCTGTGGTCCAGAAAGTCCTAAGGATTCCTTCCCTCAGACATTTCCAGCATCCAGATGAACCCCAAAGTTGACCCCATTCATCTGGGCATCTGTTGAGTACTTGTGATGCGTTGGGCCCTGTTGTAGATCACAAGGAAGGGCAAGATGTGGCCGAGATGGCCAGGGCATTTACAGTTCTATGGGAAACACACACACACGACAAGGATAACTCAGGGAGGCAAGCACCCTACTAGTATCCTTAACCAAGTGCCACAGAAACACAGAGGTTACTCCCGGGAATCCAGAAATCTTCCAGGTGTGCTTTGCTGAGTGGTTACCTCAAATTTCAGAGGAAATAAGGGGGGGGGGGGGCTACCTACTGGTTTCTCCCAGGGGAGTGAAAAACCAAGTAGCTTGATGCTGTCTCCACCTGCTCCTCCAGCTTCCCTCAGTTTATCACCCTGGATTTGCTGGGACAGACGAATACAGGCGCTACTTGTCTGGAGGCGCATCCCTAGAGCCTTCCTCGGATGAAAAAGGAGTGGGAGATCCAAGAGGCATGTTTGCCTGGTTCCCCACCCCCAAACCTCAGACTCTAAAGCCCGACCTTCTTGGGTACTGCCGGAGGCCGAGGTGAGAAACAAACAATACGAAAGCTCCCCATTCCCCAAGCCCCACTTTTTCTCCCTAAGACACGGCTCCCTAGTCTGGGGCCTCCGGACGCTGACTGTAATGCCTAAAGTGTGTCGCAAGGTGGCAACGTTGTGGCGAGAAAAAGACATTAAAAATCGGGATTTTTTTTTTTTTCAAAGCATATTTTCCCTATTAATGTTTCATTTAACTTAATTAGAATCTGGTAAACTAATTAAAGTAGCTACGAGCCCCGCAATCAGCAATAATTCGTATAATTATTGATAATTACATCCATACCAATCGCTTGGTTATTAACATGTGGGGGGAACAAACCACTTCTGAAGGGAATCGGAGCCCAGGAGGGTTTTTGTGAGCTCTTTCTAGGTCGCATCCGCCTACACCTCCAATCCACAGAGAATCCGGTCCAGATGCTGCGCCCTTTCCGGCTGGCCCCAACTGCCTGCGGCGCTTTCCCCCACTTTGGGAAATTCGAAAAGGAAAGGTGGAATATTTACCAGGTTCCTCTGTGTGGGGCACAGCCAAAGAATAACTTCCTACGTAGGTAGTAAGTGTTGACCCCATTTCACAGAGAAGGAAAGTGCTGTTTCCTAAGAAGCTGTTCCGTCCAGAGGGAAGGGCGCGCGAACTCTCCCAACCCGCGCTCCTCGCCGGGTCCTAGCTCCGCTCGCCCCTAGAACGCGCTAGGGACCCGCGTCTCTTCCTCTCTTGGACCTCGGTTTCTGACCCGGTTGGTTCCACGCATAAAAACGTTCCCGCTCCCTGGAGGGTCCCTATGGGGGAGATCGCGCATCTCGAGGCGACCTCATCCCTTAGCGACACCTCATAATTTACCCAGCCATTCTCTCAGTCCCCTCTGGGTCTAGCCCTCGAATGTCCTGGGACGGGAGGGCTCCGAGCCGCAGCACCGGCACCGGGTGTTCCAGGGCCTGGCTTCCTGCCAAGATCGCGCGGCGGATCGCCCCTCCTGGGCCCCTTCTCCGAGGCCGTCAGCGCGCCCTTGCTCGCCAGCTCCGCCCCGGGCCCTTCGGACGACCAGCCAAGAAACCTCCCCACCAACGCAGCCGAAGGCTCCCGGGTCCCAGCTGCTGGCTCGGTGGGAGCACAGGACGCCCGCCTCCAGGGTCTCCACCCTGGGCGTCCAGGCCGCCCAGGGAGAGTCCTGCGGTGTCTGAGAGCAGGTCGTCGGGGCGCGCGGGTCCCGGCCGCGCAGCGCGGCTCTGCGCTCGCTTCCTCGCAGAGTGCGTTCACGCGCCGCCAGGGGCGGAGGCCTAAATATTATTTTAGAAAGAATGAGGGGCAAGACTCGGCACCACTGCAGGTCAAGCAAGGAGCGAAAATTGCGAGTCAGGTCAGAATGATTCCCAGAACCGTGTATTTTCCCACTCGAACCACACTCTCCTCCCTCTTCAAAAATCGCGCTGCCGTTTCCATCTTTTATCCGAGCCCAAGCAGCGAGTGCGCTGTGGAAACTGAGGCCGAAGGGAGGCCGGTGGCTAGGTAAGGCCTCGAAAACTGCGGCCGTCCCCCGGAACTCTAGCGGCCGGCGTATCTCACCTTCCTCCGTGGGCTCCTCGCCGTCCGCAAACCCGCTGGGACTAAAAGGGCCGGAACGTCCAACACCGCCAGGACTCCCCGCCTCCCGCTAGCGGCGAGGCAGGCGGACATCTGTACGGGCTGCGAGGCCCAGGCCCATCCCACGTGTTTCGCCCCCGCCCCGCCTCAGAGCTCTAGGCCCTGGCCGACGGCGCCCGGGCCTCCTGGCGGTTCTAGTTGAACCAGGGGTTCCCGGCAGGGAGCGAATTCCGTCTCTGAGCGCCCCGGAGGTTTCTGCGGTGGAGCAGGCATTGGACATGGGCAAGAGTCAACTCAGCCCCTGGAACGCTAGAGGGAAGACTCAGAGACCTAACAGGAGTTCTCGTTCCTCGGAGGCCCAGTGGAGGGTCCTAAACACGGGGCGGGGACGGCCTCTGGCCTATGGGGCAAGCTGGGTGTGCCCGAAGAACCAGTGGAGAGGTGGCGGTGCTCGCCGCAGCCCACCTGGTCAAACACAGGTCTCAGCGCGGGCGCCTCAGCACGCCCCACCTGTTGCGCCCGCCTCCTCCCCGCCCCTCCCCTCGCCACACTCCCACCTCCACAGCCCCAGGAAGTGTCGGGTGGTTTTTTTTTCTTTCTTTTTTATTAAAAACAAAACAAAACTCAGGGATCCAGGGTGATCTCCCCAATCAGGCTCAAGGTGGTCTCCATCTCGTGAGTCAGTTGTCGCCCTTTTTAAAGTGCTGTTACATCAAGAGGTTACAACAACAACAAAAAATAAGACAAAGCAAAAACCCAAGAGGGAATGCAAAATGGGGCTGGAAGTAGGTCCAGGAGAAGGAAGCAAAATAACTTACAACATAAATAAATTAAAAATGAACCCATTATTACTGAACCAAGAGACTCACAATACATTTATATCCATTGCACATAGCCACTTTGTCATTAGGAACAAGAGTTTCAGAAGTGGACGGGGAGGGGAGCGCGGGGCCAGCGAAATTGCTACATTGTATTCACAATTGGGGTTCAGAGGCTGTACAGGGCGGAGAAGCCCCCTTCTCCCTTTTTTTACCCCCTTTGGTCCGTTAAGCCCATGAGACCCGATGCCCGGAGTTGAACCATGAGGCAAGGTGGTATTTACAATTGGAAACGGAGACTGGGTCCTGGTCTCGGGCTCCCAGGAGGGAGCGGGCAAGGCCGAGGCGCTCGGGAGAAGGGCAGGCGGGCGGGAGGCTGTATTTACATCGGTCCGGTCCGAATGGCTTGTATCTCGCTCTCGGCCGCCGCGGCCGCGGGTATTTACAAGAAGAGAGCAGCATGGCTTGAGGGCGCGTGGGCGCGGCTGGGCCGGCCCTAGGGCAACAGTGGGGGCTTGAAGGAGCAGTTGCCAGTGCAGTGCCGGGGCGTCAGCATCTTGCAGGAGAAATGGTGCAGGGCGTCGTGGGCTTCTGGAGAGACAGTCGATTGGGCCATGTTGGGCTCCTCGCCTGTCTCGCCCACGCGGTCCACGGGCTCCCTCGCTCCCCTGCCCATCCACGTCTAACCCACCCCCTTCAGATTCAGGAGTTCTCAAGCGAGAAGATCAAAAGGTGGGAAGGTAGTAGAGACCCCGGTCATTCAGAACCACTGCTCTAGTTTAGTAGCCCCATTTTACACAAGAGGAAACTGAGGCACAGTAAGAGGGAGATCGCTCAGCTCAAAACCAGATTTGGACCTGGTGACAGATTTCCCAATGCCCAGAGCTCAAGGGGCCCCTTCTCCCTGCCCACCGTTCTAGAATGATTTCTCCATTAAAATGAATTCCCATTTCCCTCCTCTCAGTTACTTATCTCTGCAGACCTGGCCTTCCCCCTCATCATCACTCACGCAGTCATTCATTCATTCACTCGCCCGCACAGCCAGTGTCTGGCACCTCTCCTTTGTTCCCCCGCTTGCGCACCTTTTAATTTCTGCTGGATGGCATAGCGTGCCTTCCGCTCCTGGTCAAGTTCGTTACAAAGAGTATCTGGAAGACACAGGAAGTAGCCGGTGAGGAAATGAGACCACCCTAGGGCCCTTTGGGGTCACAGCCCGGGCCTCACCCTCTTTTCAGAGCTCAGCCCCTGGCAGAAACAAGTCCCGGCGACCGAGGGAGGGGGCGTCAAAGCTACAAACTGCAGCTTGGCTGAGGGAGGAAATGGCCTGGGATGGCGCTTAAAGGCAGACGGATCTAACCAAAATTAAAGCAAACTTAGGCATTACTTCCCAGGTAATTTTACGCCTCGATTTTTAATTTAGAAACCATGGAAATTGCCGCGATAAGAAGTTCAATCACTCCATGTAATGATGCCTGCAAGCCGTTTGCTGGGCTCGCTTGCCATTCTGAGGCTAATCAGAGTATACAAAGGATATTAAATAAAAAAAATAATTGTTAAATTACCTTCAATTTAAATCCAAATGACTGAGCCAACATTGCGGCTCCTGCCAGACGAGAGGCAGTTACGGCCCGTGCACGCGCTCACCTGACTCCCGTCTTACCTCTGACAATTTGCAGCTGTTGCACCATTTCTTCTCGATAAGCCAATTCCCTCTTCATTTGATCCTGAAAATTATCTGTGCAAATTGATTAAGTGAGAGCTGTTACGCACAACCCCCTCCCTCGGCCCCCTTTCCCCACTCCCCAGCACCCCCCCCCCCTCTGTCTTTGGCCTAGCGGGAAACCCGGCTAGGAAAAGAAGGGTTCGGTGACTCTGGCTGAACGCGAAGCAGCAGCAGCTGCCTGCATTGGGTCCCCGGTCCAGGCCAGGCGGGGCATGCGGGAAGAAGGCCCTGGTGATCAGGTGGGGTGGGTCTGAATGGGGGTACCTTTGAGACTCTGAAATTCTCGCTCCAGCTTCTTGCGGAGCTCCATTTGTTCCAGGAGCAGTTTTTGCAATTCGTCTGTGAAAGGGCGATAGTGGGATGTAAAGGAGGAGGGTGGTGGGACGCAGGTGGCCTCTAAGGCACCCAGGTCCCACTCTGGCCAGTAGCCATGAGATAGGAGTAGTGGAGGGTGAGACCAAATGGTAGGCCCTCAACACTCAGTTTTTCCATGTGCATCCAAAGGATCTGGGCAGAAGATGGGGTTAGGGGTTTAGATTGCCCAGGAGAATGAAATTCAGAATAGCAGAATGCTTGTTGGACTTCTAGATCCTGGGCCCAGGTACTAACCAGCATGGTATCTGCTTTAAGTTGTTCTTAACTCCGTAAGTTTAGAGGTAGGCCTAGGAAGACTCAGTTTACCCCTTCAATCCATGGACCTAACCTCTCCCTTCAATGATACAGACAAGGAAGAATCTGGTCAAAGCCTTGGACCGCCACCCTAGAAAAATACACATATTCATAACAGTTTATTTACAATTTTAAGAGGTCCCAGGACCCCAAATCCAGGACCCCAAATATAAGAACACTCAAATAAAGCAGAAGGATTTTGAAGGTAATTACATCACCCGTAAAATCTGTAACTGGGAACAGTGGAAGACAACCAATGCTTCCCTCCTCCCCCAACACACACCAGTTTCCAAGCCCAACCCTGGGCTGGGTGGGGTAAGGGGGCAATTGGGTGTGGAAAGCCCCATAGGTGCTCTCAAAAGTTGCTTTAGAGGAGTGGCAAGGGGCTGCCCATGGAGCTATTGGTATCTGGTCCTCCCCTCGCAGGTGCTCAGAAAACACAAAAATGAGAGACAGAGGAGCAAAGTAGGGTTAGAAGTTCCTTTCTCTGCTTCAAGCCATACTCTGCCCCTGCAGTTGAGCAGGGACCCCATTCCACAAACAAGGTCCATCCTCACCCCATTTAGGGTGAGGTGGAGTCAGTTATGCATTGATTCCAGGAAAAGAAAATAACCTCTGAGACACTCCTGAAGGCTGAGAGACCTAGATTGTCCTTCTAAGGATCATTACTCATTTTTCTTTCTCACTGGACTATTCAGACAGGCCTGGCCTTGGGACCTCTGGGGGTGGCTGGTTCCCTCCGCCTACTCCCTTCACCCTTCCACCCTCCCACCCCCCACCTCTGTGCCCGGGTAATGTGTCCAGGGGATTATCTTTTCTGGTCAGTGAAGACTGGTTCCTCAAGAGCCTTGTCTTCTCACACTCACTCCTGCAGGAATACCACCCCTCTACAAGAAGGGACGATTTCCCCAAGCACAGTGTACCCCTGTTTCATAGATTTAACCTCACCTCTGGCCAGGTTCTCGATATCTTTCTCCACTAGTTGAGTTCCTGTGACATCTAGGGTGAGCCCATCTTCGCCTGGGATACAAGGGCAAGTAAGAGGGGTTTTGTTCTGGGAGAGGCCTTGGGAGGGGAGGGGTGAGCTTCCTGGTAACTGAGCTAAGTTGAGTACCTATTTCAGACCCTCTGCCTTTAGAGGAGACAGTTGCAGGCATCCAGTTCTACCCACCTTCCAAACCATTATTTTAGGTCACTCAGAGAGTGACACCCCCCCCCCCCCCCACGGAGGAGAGTGGATCAGGGATAACAGGCTATCTTAGGGCAGGAAATGCTCTTTGACTTGTTTTACGTGGGTAATGGTGTTCCTGATATCCTTCTAGTAAGTCTCCTTCCCTTACCCGGGAGAACCCCAAACCCACCACGGAGGTAAGTAATTCAGGAAACCTGGCTTGACCCTTGCCCATTCTGTTTAAATGTTTATCTGCCAGCCGCGAGAGGAGAGCAAATGTTTATCCGGCAGCCCCTTAGGCTTGTTAGAAAGCCTCCCTCGCAAACTGGAGTCGGTGGAAACCTGGGCGACCTGGGGTCCAGCTCCCGAGTTGGGGTGGAGAGCGAGGGTCCTAGGGCTCACCTCGGTCTGTATTTGCCGGACTTGGTTGGGAGATACTCCTTTGGTCTGGATAGCATTTCCTCGTTTCCAAATCGTCGGCGGTCGAGTGATTGTCTTCCTTATCTGGCTCTTAAAGGCAATAAACCGAGTTTCAAGGAGAGGCAAAGAAACCGTGACCCGGATACGGCCAGAGCTACCGCGGTCGGGGCGCCCGAGCCCTAATTAAAAGCGTCGTGGCCGCCGCTGGTTCCCGGCTGTGCGCCTGGGCTCGCACCCTCAGGCTTTGGGCCGGGCACCACCTCCCCCGCGCGCGATCTGCTCATCTCCGGCTCCACGCCCCCTCCCCAGCCCCTTGGAAAAGAGCAAATCGAGCAGCCGAGCCCACCAGGGACAAGCGACCTACATCGCGCGCAGATACTGGGGCACCGCGAGCGCGCGTGGCCGCCGGGTCTACCTGCTCCGAGAACGCGGCCCAGGCGGCGACCCGCAGGGTGGCGACAGCGGGGGAGACATCGTACCGGGCTCAGGCTGCCCGGATTTCCGAGGCCCTCAGTTCATTCTCTGAGAGTCAATGGGTCCCGCGTGCACCTCCGCGTTGGGCTGCTGCTACCGCGCACTTCAGGGGTCCCTAAGCGCGTGGCCAAGCGCCCCCACCCTCCGCCCGGACCCGGCCTGACCACAGACAACCTCTCGGCCCAAACCCTTGCTGAATAAATGAGAGAATTTGAAAGACGTGCCAGGCGTGGTTTTTAAAAGGTTTAACCCAGTGCATGAGGTATAAGTGAGTGGTATCTTTGCGATGGAGAGGACGGTTTGTTGTTAAGTAACCAAAAGATGCAAGTTGTTGGGAGTCCTCGCTTAGATTCTTCTTTCAGTGTTTTGCTTCCCCTCTCCCTTTTTCTCTGCTTCTGTCTTTCCTCCTCTAGTCTTCCCTCGCAGGCCTCCTCTGGCCGCGGTCCCCCCCACCCCCATTCCATTGGCCAGCGACCTCGGCAGGGGGCGTTACCGTGGGCCTCTGGGGCGCAGAGGTAGGACGCCGCGGGCCCCAGCGCCGCCGCCGCGCTCTTCACGTGCTCGTCCCTCTCGGGCGCGTACACCTGCGGCGGCCGAGAAATGACAGGCAGTTAAGGGGGCGCTTGACCGCGGCTTGGAGCTGCCCAGCCCTCCGCCGCAGCCAGGAGAAAACATGAAGGGGTGGCAGAGGTCCGCTTGTCCGCGGGACCCCAGCGCCCCGAGAGGCCGTGACGCACGCGGCGCAGCCTGGAGCCCTCGGAGGTCGCATCGCCGTTTGTAGTTTCCCGGTAATTGCGAGCGCCCTTGAGAAAATTACCCGAGACACAAAGCGGTTCCCCAGCCAAGGGCCGCTCAAAGCCCACCCCGCCCTCCTCGCCCGCCTCTTTTTCAGCATCTTCTCTCCCGCCCGCGCCCAGTCCCCGACATAAATGACGCCTTTCGCATCCGGCTAGTAGCTCGTGTTTTAATGGACCGAATGGAACTGTACAGGTGTGCCCACCCACTGTCAAATGGCGAACGATTCAGGCTTAGCTGCATACCCCCCACGCGAACCCGCGGCCGCGGCAACCTGAGAGCCCCTCTCCCGCCCCGCACTCGGTCTCAACAGCTTCCTGCCAACGAACCCTGAGGTTCCCAGGGCAGGAATTCTGAGACTCGGAAAACTACGAGCTGGGGTGTTGAAAGATTCCGAGGACCCCGTACTGCAGCTTGAGGGAGAGGCCTCCGTCTCCTCGGCTTACTGGCCCATCTTCCCCGGGGCTCTGATCCCTATCCCGGAGGGCGTGCTACCCGCCCGGCCTCGTGAGCGCTTTTCTCTGGCTTTTGGTCTCTTTCATCCAGACCCTTTGATTTCTATCTCCGTATGTCTGTCTCTTCCCTACTCTCGTCAACAAAAACACAGCACACGCAGTTTTCAGGCCTGCTCCTCCCACCCCTACCGCCACCCCCGATCTTCCGAAACCCTCAGTCAGGGGTCCCAGCGAGTCCAGCTCCACAGGCTTCCGAAGCTGGGCCTACCCAGAGCAGCCGGGGCCTACTGTTTGAACGCCCGCTCAGAAAAAAATTTCCGTCCCCCACCCGGCCAGGGCCTGCCCCACAACCCAGAGCTGCCGAGGGGTAAACAAGGAGGCGCCACCAGCGGGGCGGGCTTGGGGCTCACCTTGGCCGGCGCGGGGCCCCCCAGCGGTCCGCAAGCCTCTCGCAGCTCATAGCCGCCGCTTGGCGGGCTCTTCTCCGGTCTCCGCACCATGTCGTCGGCCACCAGGTCCCCAAATGCGGCCCGACTGGCTGGGGGTAGCCCCGGGCGGCGCCGGGGACGAGGGCTGCCGCCTTCTGGAGAGTCTGTGGGACCGTCGGCGCCGGACGAGGTGATAGACGGGGGTCCTGCGGTCTGGTCTCCATTCGGGCTGCCTCCCGTGCTGGGCGCGCCGCGCTCGGCCTCATCCGGGGCGCCCTCGTCGTCGGGGAAGCGGTTGGACTCCACGTCCACCTCGGGCTCGTCTGCAGTGTCCACGTCGGGGGAGGCGGAGTGGTAGCTGGAGCTGCCCTCGCTCAGGAAGTCCGGGCTCACGTAGCCGCCGCCGGTCCCTGCGCCCGGCCCCGGCCCACGGGCTGGCCCACCGCCGTAAGCTTCGCGGGTGCTACCGTAGAGCTTGGCGATGCTTTCGGCGTCCTTGACCACAGGCCGGAAGGCCGACACGTAGGAGCCTTTGCGAGCGGGCGGCGGGGGCGGCGGGGCCAGCGGGGCCAGCGGGGGCGGCAGCGCCTCGTCCGCACCGTCCTCGTCCAGTGGCCCGCGGGACAGCGCGCTGGGGCAGCGCTCCTCTGCGACCAGGCCGCCCTCCTTGGTCGGCTCTGTACCGTCCAGGGGCTCGGGGCCGCCACCTCCCGCAGCAGCCGCGGCCGCCGCCGCTGCAGCCGCTACGGCCGCCGCCACGGCTTTGGCTTGGCTCTGCGCGGCCGGATAGGGCGGCACCGGGAGGCTGCCTGCCGCCGGCCAGAACATGGGAAACGTCGGGTACACAGTGGCTGCGGCGGCGGCCGCAGCTACGGCCGCCGCATCCTTGGCTGCGCCGGAGGGCTGGTGACCCCAGAACATGGCGCCGCCGCCCGGGCCAGTCCCCGCCCCGGGGGGCAAGTGGCCGGTTCCTGGGCCGCCCGCTCCTGCCCCAGTGCCCGCGCCCCCGCCACTCCCGGGGCCTGGGCCGCCCTTGGGTTCGCCTGCGCCTAACACAGGGTCATCCTTTTTGGGGCAGAGACCAAAGGCCGTGGGGAAGCCGTAGGGATGAGGGAAAAGCGGTGGGGGCAGCTTCTGCAAGAGGCCAAAGCCCTTGCTGGGCACTGGGATCACAGGGTAGCTGCGGACCCCGGCGCCGGCACCAGGCCCTCCAGGGCCCGCGGGGCCGCCAGCTCCCGCCGCCAGACCAAGACCCCGCTGCGCGTGAGGAGGCGGCGGCCCGGGAGGCCCGGCGGCCTCTTCCTCGCCACAGCGCAGGCTTTTGTGCGGCGGCGGACCTGGGGCCATGTCTGCGCCGCACCCCGGGCCGCTCCCGCCGCCGCCGCCGCCAGCACCCCCCTTCCCCTGTCCACCCGACCCTCCGTTAGCGCCGCCGCCGCCGCCTCCTTGCAGCGAGAAGGTCCGCTTGCGGGTGCCACCATTGAACATGGCCTTGACGTCCTCCCAAGCGTGGCTCAGTTCGTCTGTGGCCGACTTGTCACTGAGTTTGAGGTGTCGGCGCCACGAGTTAAAGTTGGCTGCGTCGGGTTGCGTGTACTTGGCGTCGGGGGTGCGGTGCGAGTGGAAGATGAACTTGTTCGGCGAGAAGTACATGCTGCAGTAGCCGCACTTGATGCACTTGGCACGCGAGCTGTTGTAACGCGCGGGGATGAAGCTGCCACGCGAACCCCAGGCACACTCGTGCACCACATCGAAGGCAAAGTTCTCGGGCAGCTTGGGCGGCTTGTGCTCGCCGAGGAACGACTTGCACAGGCGTTCGGCCTCACGCTTGGTGATCATGCCGCAACGGCGCGACGAGATGGGCATGGCCCCTGCCCGACGCAGAATTTCCAGCTGCACCGGTGTGCACTGCACGCACGTGATGCCCAGGGCCACGCGGCGGTTGTGGATCTCATTGTAGCTGTAGTTCTTGAGGAGGGTGTTGGAGATTTGCGCCAGGCATAGGCGCTCCTGACCGTCGATGACCAGGGACACGATAGGCACCCCGTACAACGACGTCTCGCCCACCTGGTTGGGTTTGAGAGCGCTGGAACCCGAATAGGGCTGCAGCTCCTGCTTGGAGTTGGGAGAAGAGTTTCCCTCACGCCCCGGCCCCAGCTGAGTGGTGAGAGCCTCCATGCCGCCGCTCCTGCGAAACAGAGAAAGCAGAGAGCCGATGAGCCATTTTCAGCGCCAGCGCCGCTCGGGCCCGCCCAGCAGGGCGCGCAGAGTCCGGCGCGCGGGGAAACTTGGCAACGGGGAGTCCTAGCTCATTCGCCCCCTGGACGGGCCTTTTGTTATTCAGACGCATGCTGGCGCTGGAACAAAAGCCCCCGGGGTTTGGAGGAGGAGTAGGGGTAATTGAGACCTCAGGAATGCCTGGGTAGCTGGGAACCCGATCCTGTTTTCGGGCTGGGGAGGAAGTGGGGCCCAGAGACGGAGAGTGACTTGCCCAAGGCCACACAGCAAAGCCATTGCCAAACCCAGGCTTCCTGGTGCCCAGATCCGTAAGACTTCGGCCACCCTCGCAGCCTGCCCTATCCGTCCGGGTCCCGAAGCTCGGACTTCGGGGACAGGCCGCCCCTCTGCTCAGCCGCGCATGCACGCGGGCGGGGGCAGCGCGGGGAGGAATAGGGAGGGGGAGGGGCGGTCACTGCCCGTCTCCAGACAGCAGGGGGCGGGGCGGGGGGTGGTAAGGAGAAGGAGGAGGGTCTAGAGGCCGTGAAGGAGGCGGAGAGAGACAGAGACGACCGCTGTTCGCGGTGCTGAACCCGACTGTCTCAGAGCTCGCCGTGAGCGCCCAGCCCTGGAGTTGCCCTCACTGCACCCAGCTTCGTGCAGTTGGCTCCCCGGGATAACAGCACCGCTTTCCCCAAACACAAGCCTTTCCTCTTACACCCGGAACCCCGCGTTCGTTGAGCAGAAAGATTCCGGCTGGAAATATAAACCGTTTTCTTTCCAGCCATCGGTGGGATCCGGGTCAAGCAATTCCTAACCACATTTCCTGCATTTTTAAGCTGCGGTCCAGACCCAAGCTGGTTTCCCTCCGGGTCAGCACACGGGACGAAGAGGTTCTCAAGGAAGTTTCTCAGAAGCCACTTCTTTGCTTGTAGCCGCCCGCTGCCTAAGTTTTCCTCCTTCAGATGTACCTTTCCCACCAAGGCCAAACGCAGTCTCCAGGTTCTGAGCTTCCTCTTTGGGGGACATCCTTTTTTTTTTTTTTTTTTTGGAGTATCCTTCATGCGGAGTTGTCCTGACTCATACGGGTTGGGAGAAATCCTGACCCGTCTCTGAAGCCACCCTAAGGCTCCAGGTCAAAAGTTACTTCTGGTCCCAAGCTTTACTCTCTGGCCGAGGCAGGGAGGCAGTCGCTCTGTGGACAGTGGCAGCAGAAAGGACCTGGGGACTGATGCTTGGGGCCCCCTAGATGGCTCAGCCCAACCACGTGTCCTCAGACACGGAAGGCTCGCACTCGGCCCAGGGCTGCAGGCAATCCTGCGGCCCAGACAGCCCAGTTCTGAGGGTTCCTCCTCTAAACTCAGCAGAAGCTGACAAATTCATTTTCAAAGGGCAGCTCCAGCCAGACAGGGCATCTGAGCTCAAAAGCATGGGATCTTCTCTCCCTCTGTCTCTCTCCCTCCTTGATCTGTCGATCTTATCTGTCCCTGAGCTGTCTGTCTCTCCCTGCTCGCTCCTCTTTCTCCCATCTGTCTTCATACCTTCTTCAAGTATCAAGCTATTTATCTGTTATTTATTTCATCTTTATCTCCGTGGATCAAACTGAAACTAGTTGACCCTTCTTTTGCGTCGAAGTCCCTTGCAACATTTTAGTAGGCAAAAGCACTGTCCTAACTCCTCGGCTGAGGGATCAACAAGAAAAGCCCTGCACCCCCCTCCCGAAGGGTCTTCAGGCTGGCTAGGGAGGTGGAAGGGGGGGTGGTGTGCCGCGGCTCTGGGAAATGAAGATGTCTTCTTGGTTTCCCGAAATCGGCAAGTGTGCCCTGCCCGCATGCAGTGAAGGGAGAGCCCTGAGCCGAGCGCGTCTTCTCCAAGCGGAGGGTCTGGAGTCCCCTCGGGGTCTTTTCGAGTGGGAGGAGGGGACTCCGGACCCCGGAACCAGGAGAAGGAAGACCCTAGGAACGGAACCGAATTTCAAAAGCCAGGGCAAAGGGCTGTGCGCAGCGCCAAGGAGCAGCGGCCAGGGCGGCTCTGGGAGCCCTTGCCGGCTCCTGGGGCTTGAGGGGTGAGATTGGAGAGGGCGATGAGGCGGGAGTCAGGCAGCGCAGAGTGAGGCGATGGAGTCTTGAGGTATAATAATAAAACAACCACAAGAACCCAAATCGGAACTAAACGAAAAAAGCTGTAGAGACACGGCGCGGGGTCAGCCAGCTCCCGGGCGCGGGTACTCACCGTGCGGCGGCGGCTGGAGCCGGGCGAGCGGTGAACGGAGGTGCGCGGCGGGCGGAGCGGCGGGCGGGAGTCGGGGATCCGCCGGGCTCTCCGGGTGACGGCGCGGCCCCTCCCCGCGCGCGCGCACAGCCGCGCTCCCGGGCTCCCCGCTCTCACACCCGCGGCCCCACTGGCCCCTCCCGCGCGGCGCAGGCTCTCAGCAGGCGCAGGGCTCCAGGGTCCCGGGCAGAGAGATGTGTGCCCTGTGAGGTTGCCCCTGAGGCCCAGGACGGGCCCGGCGCGGAGGCCGAAGCCTGGAGAGCATAGCGCGGCGACTGGCAAGGCGCGGGGACAGCCCGAGTGGCGAGGCCAGCGCGGGGCGGGCGCGCCTAACATCTGCGAGCCGGGGCGCCACACCCACCGCCCGTGCAGTCACTCGCGCCCTCCCGGGGTCCGATAGCTAGCCCGCGGGCCACGCGCCTGGCCCCGCCGCCTTCCCGCAGCTCCCGGGTCTGGGCGCCCCAGGTAAGCGGCCACACACCTGTTCCCTGAGCCCCGCACCTGCAGCCCAAGCTCGCTAAGGGGACCGGGAGGAAGGAAGGGCCCGGGGCCACAAAGTTTGCCCCCAAGAGCAAAGTGGGCGAGGGCCCAGTTCTCCAGGCTAAGGGGCAAGGAGCTAGACCAAAGGCTAAGGCAGACTCAAGGAAAGGGCTCGAGAATGCATACCGCACTCTCGGGCCAGGAAGGTGACCCTGGGAAGCCGGAGCAGAGATCAGGGTGTGAGGTGCCAGGGGATAGTAAGCCGGAAAGGGGCAGAACCAGCTCGCCCACGCTTCTGACTTGGATGCACTGGTGTCAGGACAGCCTCCTCTCTCCTTCACTGAGCTGTGGACTCGGGAATTGGGTTTAGGGGGGTCCTGGGCCTTTAACCACCACCACGCCCCCCAACTAACACCAACCAGCCCAGGGCAGGAGCCAAGTCAACGCTGGGCGATATCTGGGGTCAACTACTAGCTGAAAGCTAGACCCCTCCCTAGCTCTCCTGTTAACTCAGTTTCCCGGTGGTGGGGGTCTAGCCTCTGATGCTGCAGACCCTCCCTGGCATCTTCTCTCTTCGAAGAGCTCCATTTCTTTCTATCCCCTCACTTTTCTGTCGATGTCTGTCTTCACCGTTCTTTCCCCTCCACTAACTCAGGAAGTCCGGTTTTCTCCCTCTCTCAATCTCCGTCTTTCCTTATTTGAGTTACCAGTCGTACTCCCTCCCTTTTTGCCCGCACCCGGACACCCCCTTTGCCCCCCACCCCTCTGTGGCATTAAGTGTCCTTAATGGACACGTTAATTAAACTGTAATTAATCATACTGTCCAGTCCAAGTTTGAACAATTACCCTAATCAAACAGAAGTTAATAATGGCAGGCATGGCCCGGGGCGCGGCAGGCTGCCGGCGCAGGGGGCGCAGCGGCCGCGGCAGCTCCTGACGCGGGCAGCAGCGGCGATCGCAGCCAGTCCTTGGAACCCGGGAGGTGCCATAAATCTTCCGCGGCCAGCGGCGCCGGGCCGCCCTCGCCCCCGCCCTCTCGTATTCCCTCTCGCCCTGGGTTCCAGGCCCTCTCCCCTCCTACACTCCGGCTCATCTAGGGTTCATCTCCCCTTCTCCTGCACTTCTTCCCTGTGCTTTTCTCTTCTCCGCGGGCTCGCAGGGGTCTTGGGAAATGCCTCTGGGGGTGGGAGCGGATCGCCCAAGCCTACCCTCGGAGAGAGGGGGCGGCCAGGCCCTGTGCTGGCTTGCCACCCGCTTCTCGCGTGTCTTCTGGGGCTACGAAACTACCCCACCCCAAGCTTGAGGGCTCAGTCTCTGCTGCGGGGTCTCTTCTAGAGGGGTTCTTGCTCGTTCACCTTTATCAGCTCCTGCCTTTCTCTCTCTCTCTCCGGTTTTTCCTTGCCTTTCTCTCTTTCCTCCCGGAGCCTGCTCAGCCCCCTTTCTCTCTCTGAATCTTGTCCCTCCACCAGCGCGTCTTTCCCAGGCTCTACCTCTGTCCCGCTGTAACTCTGCGGATCTCTACCCCCGCTCCCCCCCACCCCACTTCCCTCCAAGGAAAACAGGAACCTATTTTCTGTCCCAGTCCAAGAGCCGCCCCCCAGACTCCACCTCTCATCCCCCTCCCTAGGCCGGCCTCCTCACCCCATAATTACAATCCCCGTTCGGTAATTATTCTTAGCCTCCTAATGATTTTTTAAAAGGCATCTCAGTTTTCGGTGTGATGGTGACAACGATCCTGGAGCCCGGACGCCCTCAGGGTGGTGGGGGTTGGAGTGGAAAGACGATGGGGAGGATCCCCTTGAGCTGGGCCTGTCTCTCCTACCTCTATTGTACTGCGATGGCCAGCAGTGCCTCTGGAGACGGCCTCCAGGGCACTCCTGGCAGCCGGGCCGCGCGGCCCCGGGGGACTTCTTAGACAAAAGTTCCCTTTGCGGATGCAGCACCGTGGGGTGCGGGGGAAGGGGATGCAGGTTGACCCCTGCGTCTCCGTTCAGCACCAATCTGCGGACAGCTCCCTGCGCCCTGTCTGACTTCGAAGACCCACCCTGCCCTTCCACCGGGTCTGAAGCAGAGAAAGACTTAAACGCGTGTGGGCAGAGACTGGGGAAGCGGCGCCGTTCGTTTGAGAGATGGTAATCTCCGAGGAGGGGTCTTGGGGTCGGGCCTGGACTCTGCGCTGGACCAGCGTCCAGTTGGTTAGTTAGTATCACCGCAAAGAGCATCTCAGTTGGCAGAGCCTTTTCTCCCAACGACCCTGGGAATAGGTAAAGATCGTTTATTCCCATTCTACAGGTAGGATATCGAGGGTCAGGCAGTGGAAGCCAACTCACCCAGGCTCCTCAGTCAGTAAGGGATGCACACTGATCTCCCAGACCCCAAATATCGTGCTTTGCACGCTGCCTGGAGGGCCTCCTTTAATGAACGGAAGACAAGTACTGCGCCCCTCACAAGGAGCTATTTTAGGGTCGCCCTCACAACTCTCCGCGAGGAGGAAAACAGGCCTAGCAAAGCCAGGTGACTTGCTCAGACGCAGGCAGCCAGTGTGGGGCAGCGCTGGGACTTGAACTCAGGCTCAGACGGGGGAGGGCGGCATCCCTCTTGCTCAGAGGGGGCTGTGAGTCCTGCAGCTCAGGCCAGCGCCTGGGGAATGCGCTGGAGTCAGTGCCCTTGGCGTTTCTGACCCCCGCTGGCGCGGATTCTGTTTTACCCACTGCTGGGTGCACCGGGGTCGGAGGGCCGGGATCAGGGACGCGCCTGGCGCGCACCCCACCAGCCCCCGCCGGGTCCTTGCTGCCTCTGAGTCCCTGGCGTCGCGTCCACGCAGCCGGGCGTCCCGCGCCCCTTCCAGCTCTGTCTTGGGCTGGGCGGCCGCGCCTCCTCCTCAAGCACATATCTTTTACCAGTTGAATTAACGGCAGTTTTCGTCAGTTAATTAGGTTTAATTTACATAATTAGTACAGTATAAAGAGGATTGGGGATAATCATGGGGTACGTAGCGCTTACTGTGTAAACACGTATTCTGAATTAAAAATCAGATGTAATTAAGGCGCGCAGGCCCTGTTTAGGCAGGGTTTTAATTGTAATGAATTTCTAATTAACACTCAATGATTGCCAAATGCAAAGGGCTGTAAAATTTTCTTGTAGTTTTGCTAATTTATTGTTTACTTAATATCTGGATATTAATCCGACGGCCAGAGATAGACCCTAGCCCCGCCCGGCGGCCAGCTCGAGCCAATGAAGGTGGCTGGGCGGGTGGGGCCTGCTGGCCGCATCAGCGAACAGAGGTGAGGTCGTGGGAGAGGCCAGGGGGCCGCAGAGCCTGCGCGAAGGTGCTCAGACGTGTCCAGCTGGCTCCTGTGAGAACAGGAAGACTGAAGCTCCCGAGCTGTGGGACAGGCCGGAAGCCACACACTCTGGGTCCCTGCAGCCAAGACCCGGTTCTTGGGGATCAGAGGCCAGGCCAGCACTCCTCCCAACGAAGGACTCCTGGGGACATCAAAAGGAGGGAGGAAGGTCTCCATCTAGATCCAATTCTACGGACCACCTGAGTAACCATGGGCCCTGACTTGGCTTCAATATGTGCATCTGTAGGATGTGCACACTGGCGCTGAAGGTTTGGCTCGGAGGCCCAGGAGCACTGAAGAGGAGCATCTTTTTTCCTGGAGCCCTGAGGGGATGGGACCCTGCTTGAGTGTAGGTGGCTTAAGCTTGGGGAAGGGGCAGAGCCAGGAGAACTTAAAATGGTATGAAGGTTGCAGCGTCCTGCTCTGCCCACTCTGGGGCTCTCTCTGCACTTGGGGATGAAAGTTAGGCTGGGAGGGCCTGAGGAGGGAGGCCAGGACAGACTTATTTCCCCAACTAGACATAGAGATGCCCGAGGCCTGGACAGAGGTTTTCTGAAAGAGGAAGGCTGAGTAGTTCAGCTGGCTGCAGGACTCTCCCTCAGCCCCAGATCTCTAGTTCGGTTCCCAGCTGCCTCCCCTTTGTCAGCCCCAGCTTGGCCCCAAGTCTCTTTCCAAAGTTCTTAGCACAGGGGAGACTCTGTAGACACTTCAAAATTTCCTATCAACCCAAGGAATACATAGGAAGAAAATTCAGTGGCCCCTGGAGGTTTCTGCCCCATAAAACAGCTTACCTTGTTTTCCTCCCCTGTGCCTGTCTTTCTGAAGCCTCAGAGACCTCTCCTGGACACTACACTGAGCCTCCTCTAAGCCTGTCTGCTTGCTTGGATCCCTCACTCCTGTCTGTCTGATGCTATTTTGTTTTCATCCTTGGATTGTGCACTGGTTAACAGTTCCTGATTTCTTTGTGGGTGTCTTCTGTCTCTCCCACTGGAATGTTTTGTTTGCTGTCGTATTGCCAGGGCTTAGAACAAGGCCTATTACATAATTGGTGCTCACCATGTTTGCTAAATGAATGAGTGAACAGCATTTGAGTGGAAAGGTTGTGAGCTGACTTGTTGGCCTTTGTGATGGAAGGGTGCACTTGGTGTCTAGTGGCCAGTCTGGTTCTTCAGGGAAGAGTTGAGGGTTCTGTGCTCTCTGGTGATGTCTAGGAGGATATTGGGATTCTCACCTCCCACACAGATTCAGGCAAGGCTTTTCGCAGAGCCTGTGAAGGCTGAAGGCTGCTTCTTGTAGAAGGAGGAAATGGGCTCTGAGAGGCATGTGGGGAGCCACTGGCAGGTTTTCTGAGTACTCGCTGATAACAAGGGTTTCCTTCCCAGGGCCTCCTCCACACAGGATCCGGGGAGGGCTGGGAAGAGAACAGACTCTGGATTCAGCAAGGCTTGGGTTCAAATCCTAGGTCTGCTCTGGTTGAGTCTCCAAACTTGCATCTGTGAAATAGCTCCTGGCCTCACCGGGTCAGGGCTATTCAGGGTCTCACGAAGATGTCATAAGAATTAGATAAGGTGCTGAGTGTATGGCACATAGCACAGTCTTGGACCAGACTGAGTGCCTTGGGTGCATCATGTGATCAAGGATTCACTCTTGGGCTCCTGAAAATCCTTCTCACAGTCCCAGCCCTGCGCAAAGCAGATGGCACAGAGTAGGTGCTCAGCCTCTGTGAGTTCCCTGCCCTGACAGCCTCAGATCAGTTCTGGACAATCACCTGCACCTTGGTGGAGTTCAGTCTGCTTGCTGGAACAGGTTGAGCTTTACTGAGATGTCATTCACATACCATATAATTCACTTAAAGTGTACAATTCATTGCTTTTTCATATCTTCAGAGAGTTATGCACCACCACCACCATCAATGTTTAAAAACAGTTATTTAACTTATTTGGCTGTGCCAGGCCTCATTTGCAGCATGTGGGATCTAGTTCCCTGACCAGGGATCGAACCTGACCCTCCTGCATTGTGAGAACAGATTCTTAGCCACTGGACCACCAGGGATGTCCCACCACTATGAATTTTAGAATATTTTCATCACCCCAAAGAAAATCCTGCACCCATTAGCTATCTTCCCACCTTCCCCCAGACCCTGGCAACTACTACTTTGTTTGCCTGTTCTGTACTTTTCATGTAATTGGAAATGTACAAAATGTGATCTTTTGTGTCTGACTTCTTCTACTGAGCATATTTTTAAGGTTCATCTATGCAGCAGCATCTATCATTACTTCATTCCTTTTTATTGCCAAATAATATTCCATTGTATGGATATCCTACATTTTGTTTATTCATCCACTGATGAATATTTTCATTGTGTCTGCTTTTTGACTATTATGAATGAAGTTGCAGTGAACACTAATGTACAAGTTTTTGTGTGACTGTATGTTTTAATATATCTCTTGGGTACATACTAAGCATAGAATTGTCAAGTTATATGGTGAGTGAGTGAGTGAAATCACTCAGTGGGGTCCGACTCTTTGTGACCCCATGGACTGCAGCCTACCAGACTCCTCTGCCCATGGGATTTTCCAGGCAAGAATACTAGAGTGGGTTGCCATTTCCTTCTCCAGGAGATCTTCCTGACCCAGAGATTGAACCTGGGTCTCCTGCATTGTAAGCAGACGCTTTACCCTCTGAGCCACCAGGGAAGTCCTGGTTATCTGGTCATTTTATGTTAATCTTTTTTAAGGAATCACCAGACTGGTTTTGCAAAGCACTGCACCATTTCCATTCCTGCCAGTGACATATGAGGGTTCTGGTCCCTCCACATCTTTGACAGTACTTTTTATTATCCATCTTTTTTATTATCCATTCTAGTGGGCGTGAAATGGTATCCTGTTGTGGTTTTGGTTTGTATTCATCTGCTGAGTCATGGTTTTGAACACTCTTTTCATGTGCTTATTAGCTATTTGTACATCTTCTGAGACATGTTTATTCAGATCCTTTGCCCATTTCTCAACTGGATTATTTGTACTTTTATTATTGAGAACATTCTTTATATATTCTAGAAACAAGTCCCTTATCAGATACATGATTTGCAAATAACTTCTTCCATCCTGTGAGTTGTCTTTTCACTTTCTAATGGCTTCTTTTGGAGCACAAAAGTTTTTAATTTTGATGATGTCCAATGTATCTATCTTATTTTTTGCTACTTGTGCTTTTGGTGTGAGAACTGAGAAGGCTTTGCTGAATCCAAGATCATAAGGTTTACTTTTATATTTTCTTCTAGGAACCTTATAGTTTTAGCTCCTACATTTTGGTCTCTGATCCACTTACAGTTAATTTTTGGTGTACAGTTAATTTTTTTGTGTATGATATGAGGTAGGAATCCAAATTTATTCTTTTGCATATGGATATTCAGTTTTCAGAGCACCATTTGTTGACAATATTATCCTCTCCCCATTAACTTGTCTTGGTACCCGACTGGATTTTCTGGCCTGGAGAAATGACTATCTTCCCTTCCCCAGGAGAGATGGGGCCTCCCCAGAGAGGGGGCCCAGCCAGTCTATTTCTAATCTTCACAGTAACAGTAGATATTGACATCCTGCACAGTAGATATTATCATCCCTGTTTCGCAGTTGAGGAAACTGAGGCCCCAGAATACAGGGACTAGCTTGTCTTGATTCCTACCATTTCCCCAGCTCCTGGAACACAGGAGGTGCTGAGTAGGATCTGATGAATAAACAGTGTCTCCAGAGTCTGAGCTGGGCAAGCTGGAGCGTTTTCACAGAGGTCCCGGGGGAGTCCCCAGTCCCTGACACTGAGATAACTGAGGCGCTGTAAGGGTCACCCTCCAGGGGTAAAGGAGACCAGAGCACTGAGCTCTGTTGGGGGAGGAGAACCTCCCCCTCCAACAGGGGAGTGGAGCTGGAGGAGGGAATAAGACTCCTGGAAAATGGGAGTTATTGGCACTGGATAAACGGTGCTGGGGGAGGGGAGAGGGAGGGAGAGAAGGAGAAGAGCAGACATAGGCTGGTGAGTGGGGAGGACAGCTGAGGATGGAGGTCTGGAAATATGGGCTTTGTAAAACGATGTATGCACTTCTCAGGTGGCTCAGGGGTAAAGAACCTGCCTCCTCATGTAGGAGTCGTGAGTTCAATCCCTCGTCCTGGAAGATTCCTTCAAGAGGGAAATGGCAACCCACTCCAGTATTCTTGCCCGAAGAACCCCATGGACAGAGGAGCCTGGCGGCCTACAGTCCATAGGGGTGCAAAGTGTCGGACATGACTTAGCGACACAACGACAACAAAAAGGATGTACAAATGGAAGGATGTGTTCTAAAGGTATCTGAGACAGCATGGGCTGGAAAATGAAGAGGAGACATTTAGTTTCTGATTTCTGCCATATCACCACAGTGTTTTAAAACAACACAAATGTATTATTTTATAATACTGGAGGTCAGAAATTGGAAATGGGTTTCACTGGGTTAAATTCAAGGCCTTGACAAGGTGCTGCATTCCCCCTGGAGGCTCTAGGGAGAATCGGCTTCCTCATCCTTGCCAGCTTCTAGAGGCTGCCTGCATCCCTTGGCTCTTGGCTCCTTCCTGCATCTTCAAAGGCAGCAGTGTAGCGTATTCAGAGCTCTCTCAGCCTCCACCTGGTCCCTCCTGCCTCCCTCTTCCACTTTCTCTAAAGTGGTCTTCTGCCCTTGTGATTACACTGGGCTGACCTGGATAATTCAGGATAATCTTTTATCTTTTCAGGATAATCTTTAAAGCCGCATGAGTATATTCATGGATTCTTGGGGTCAGGATATGAAGATCTTTGTAGTGGGGGGCTGTCCCCTTAGTGTGCCTACTACAGATGTCTCTCAAAAAGAGGCTCTGCAAAGCTGGAGTGTGTGCAGGGCCTTGATTACAGCATATGGATGAGAGCAGGGGTGCGTTGGGTGAGGGTGCTTCTGCCCCCCTCCTTGGCCTCCTCAGCCTGGAATCCGGAGCCTGGGTGTGGCCAATGCTGAGCTTGGAGCTACTGCCCCGAGCCGCACAGACCTCCTGGGCAAGCGGAGGCAGGCCTGGGTGTGGGCTGAGGATCACCCTGGTGGGGGGCAGTGTGGTCACCCACAGGCACTGCCATTAAGTCCAGCAAGCCCAGGCCAGGCTCTCATACCAGATGTGCATGGTCCTCGCTGGTGGTGATGTATCTTATATTCCCATCCTTTGTCCTTCTCCAGATTTGGGGGGGGGGGGGCAGATGAAAAGGTGGGGAGTCACGGGGACTGAGGAGTGGCTGTGTGGGTCTGTGTGAAAGTGTGGCAGGGGTGTCTGGAGGAGATGGGGGAGGAAGCCAGCGCTTTGGGGAAGTGTTCTGTGCGTGTCCCAGTCAGCCTGGAGAATGACTTGATAATGACACCAACAACCCCTCATAAGGACATTGTCATGACCCCACTTTACCAGTGAGGAAACTGAGGTCCTTCCAGAGAGATTGGGCATCCTGCCCAGGGTCACACAGAGAGTCAGTGGAAAGTGAGGATTCCAGCCCAGGTCTGTGTGGCTGCAAGCCCAAGCCCATGTCGCTCATTGTTACACTCCACTGCCTCCGGCACAGGACTGGCAAAAAGGGATCTGGGAGGCATGGGTGGAGAAGTGCTTGATTTGGGTGTCAGAAAACTCACATTGAATGCTGCCTCTCCCACTGCCTTGCTGATCACGAGATTTAAACTACCTTTAAACAAATTATTTTTATTATACAAATAATACATGATTGTTGCATTATATCAGGAAATGCAGAACAGAAGAGAGATTAAAGAGCATCTGCACTCCACTGCTGCCCAGTATTAACGGTCTTGTTTCCACATGGTGGGGTGGTAGAGGCCAGATCAGTGATTTCTCTGAAGCTCCCTGGCCCCACCAGTCTCCCCTTCACTTATTTAACCACTATTTCTTGAGCATCTCTTGAATGTCAGGCAGGGCCCCGGCTCCTGCCTTCCTGGGGCTCTTCCTGGAACAAGGTAGACAGGCGGTACGAGAAAACGGATGAGGACAGTGAGGCTGGGTGGTGATGAGGAGCTGGGGGAGTGTTGGAAAACACCTCCCCAGAGCATTTCATCTGAGTCTCAGAAGATGAGTAGGAGTTGGGCAGGAGAAAAGGGGAGGTGGGCAAAGGTGTCCAGGGCTGAGGGAACAGCCTGTGCCAAGGCTCAGAGGAAATGCTCAGCTCACTTAAGACTAGAGGGACTTTCCTGGTGGTCCAGTGGCTAAGACTCTGAGCTCCTGGGAGGCACCTGAGTTTGATCCCTGGTTGGGGAACTAGACCCCACATGATGCAATTAAGACCTGGTGCACCTGAATAAAAGAACGATTTTCTTTTTTTTATAAAAAGGGCTCCCACCCCTTGTGATGGGAACATGGAGTGGGAGACAGAGGTGGGGCAATCATGCCCCTACCCTTGCAGGGGTGCTGGGAGGACCAAACAAAGTGAGTGTGAAGGCGGTGTGCCATGCCCAGCTGATACTGCAAGCCAGCACTATTTCTCCTCTTTCTAAGAACTGAAGTGACCTGGACACTGAAACTCAGGGGATCTTCCACACTCCCCCACTCCCCTACCCCACCTACTTGTCTCAGTATGCACCCCACTGTTCTCCCTACTCCCCACTTCCTCCAGAGGGGAAAAAGATAAAGGGCAAACTCTTAGGAAGAACCAGCAATACAGCCCGACTGGATGCTTTTAACTAAGTCTGCGGGCAGGAGAGACTTTTTATCCCTTGCAAGTTAATGCAAACTGTTAGGGAGATAAATAAATGACAGAGCTGCCGATGGACTGTTGGGCTCAAAGAAGGGAAATTTGTCTCACTTTAGAAGAAGGACCTGGAGGGCTCAGCCCCATCGACTCGTTCATTGTGCTGTTATCTGCCAGAGAGGTGGTGACACCACAGCAATTAAGACAAACTTTAGTCTATAAGTTCGTGCCTGCAATCTCATGGCTTCAAAACAAGACAAATGATACTGCCAAGGGAGGAAACAGTCTTTTTCTGACTCGGTCCAAAGTCACTGCGAATATTTGTAGTTGTTCAGCAGAAAATTTGTCATTACGAGGCCAGGCTCTACTCGCTCCCCCCGCCCAACTTCATCATCCATCTTGGTGGCTTGTGCCAGCCTGGGCTGTCTCTGGGATTCTCCCTGGCTGCCCTCTGAGGGGCCCCACCCATTGCCAGGCACACCCGCCTGCCTCTTAGGTTTTATGGGCATCTCGGGTGGAGCAGGACATGGCTTCTGCCAACCGGAAAGGACTCATGACAACGCCAGGAAGTGCATCAAAACCCAGCCCTACCTTGAGGGCTGCGGACCCTGCCCATCCCCCTTCTGCTCTGGCACGGGGAGTGGGGAGTGCGTCCTGCGCCATTTACTGCCTCCACCTGTGTAGGCTCCCACCCCTCCACCATCCCGCCTTCCCTGACCCCGTCCCACATCACCGCAGCTGTTGGCCTTCTCCACGTGCCCCTCAGAGCTGCTCCTCTTCTCAGCCTTCCACCTGTGGGTGGACTCAGCTGTGTCTGGCTGCTTGAAGGGAAAGCAACCCCTCAATGTGGAAGTTGGAACTCGGTCCTTGGGAGGCAGCCTTGGGAGATCACCTGGCCTCACGGGTGGAGTCAGGCCCCTGCTGACTGCCCGGGTTTATGTGACTCCCCTCTTGTTCTCCAGCTCCCATTGTTTCCTGCTCTTCCCTCCCCTGTGCCAGGACTGAAGTCGTCCCCTCCCTCCCCTCCTTCTACTCTGACTGTGAACACAGGCTCCCATTCTAATAGGGCCCAGATTTAGCTAAAGGATGAAGCTCCCATGGGGAACATGGGCAGCGGTCAGTGGGGATGGAAGACATCTTTGACGCAGTATCTCAGCCCTCTCTGGGTTCCCCAGCCCACGAGGAGGCAGCCATCCATCCCCTTCTAACCCACCTGTGCAGCAGAGGGGTCTGGAGAGCTGCCGGCTTGCCTGCCTGGCACTATCCCAGGGTCTCGCTTCGAGATTATATTCTGGCCTTCAGTCCCGAGTGTGCAGAGATCAGGAAGCATATTCCTGCCCCCAAAGCTTCAGATCTGTTCAGCTCAAGCACAAGACCCCTGGTTCTTGGCCTGCAGGCAGGGCACCCATGGCTTTCTCAGTCAGGCTACAGCATCCAGCCCACCTTGCACTGGCCTGGCTTCCCCCAACTAGGCTGGGCTCTGGATCACACTGCTTTGGGGCTGCAGGACCTTTGTCTGACCACATCTGGGGAACAAGGGTCCCACCCTTCCTCCCTGTTCCCATTTCCTTCTTGGAAGATCTCCAAAGCCCTGGGGTCCTATAACCCCAGGGAAAGCCCAAAGGGCAAGACAAGGAAGGTCCAGGGGGCTGAGTGCTGAGGGGACTTGGCTCCAAGCCCTGGGTGGGGCCCACCTCCCAGTGTGACCTGGGGTCTCCACGAGGACCAACCTGTCCCAGAAAACACCACCTTCCAGGCTTCCCTGAAAGTCTGAGAGACTCGAGGCGGCGTCCCACGGGGCTCTGGTCTCCAGGAGGCTCTGGTTAGAAGGCAAATGGGTGTCACTGAGCCTGGGGAGGGGTGTGCAGGCCTGACCCTTCCTACCCCAGCCCCCCCACCTCAGAGCACCCGCCACGTGCCACGTGTCAGGCTGATGAATCGGACCCTCGGCGGGCTCACAGTCTGTACCTGAGAAAGGCAAGGAAGCGTCCAAGAGGAAGGGGGCTTTTAAGAGGGGCTTGTACGGAGGGGTGGGGTTGGCTGCGGGGGCAGGGTGAGGGTGGGTGAGGTGGCAGCTGGGCAGAGTCAGGAGCTCACTCCTGTCCCTCTGTGTCCCCGGATTCAGTCCTCCATGACCCTCAGGGCAAGGGCAGCTTGGCCTTGGGGCTGCTAAGGGTGACTGGGGAGATGACCAAACCTAAATGGGTTGAATGTGGCCCTGCCCGCCAGCCAGAGGAGTCTTTGGAGGAGAACCCCTCGGGGTTGCCCAGCCCCCATCTTCCCAACACTGAACTGAGAGAAACTTAGACCTGGGGGGCTGTCCCAGAGCTGAGGGTCTAGACCTGGAGACCTTGAGTGAGTGGGTTCCATGACTCCATGAACTCTAACGTGTGGACAAACTTTGTGGGTGTGTGCGTGTAGGGGCACATTATTCTGGGGGCAAGGGTCTGTCACTTCGACGGTATGCACATGGCAATTCGTGGCCCCCAAAAGTGAGAAGCCTTGTTCTGGAACATTCGGGCTGGGAGGAACTCCAGGACTTGGTGGGATCAACTCCTGCATTTACTGAAGAGGAAACCGAGGCTCAGAATGAGACGTGCTTTGTCCAAGGCCATCCTGAAAGTCGGTTTCCTGGTCCAGGGCCTCCAAGAGCCCTCTGAAAAAGTGAAAGTGAAAGCGTCACTCACTCAGTTGTGTCCGACTCTTTGCAATCCCCCGTCAGGCTCCCCTGTCCATGACTGCTGAGGGGACTTGGCTCCAAGCCCTGGGCGGGGCCCACTTCCCAGTGTGACCTGGGGTCTCCACAAGGACCAACCTGTTCCGGAAAACACCACCTTTGCCAGGCTCCTCTGTCCATGGGGATTCTCCAGGCAAGAATACTGGCGTAGGTTGTCATGCCCTCCTCCAGGGGATCTTCCCAACCCAGGGCTTGAACCTGCATCTCTTACCTCTGCATTGCAGGCAGGTTCTTTACCACTAGCGCCCCCTGGGAAGTCTCTGATGAGCCTTCTGGAGGACGTGTTTCTCAGTGCTGCTGGAGGGCGTTGTGTTGGGGTGGAGGGGGGTGATCACTGAGCAGATCCCTGGGCCCCATTCCAAAGGTACCGATACAGTATCCTTGCACAGCAGAGTTCGTGTGCAAACTGCTGTAGAGGACAGGGTATGTGTGCACTGCTCACAAGTTACGTAGGCAGTGCTGGCAGAACTGACTACTGGAGCCATGGTTAAGTGTGTGGTTGAGAGTATGGCTCTGAATCCAAACGGTACCTTGCTACTCACTTGCTGGGTGTCCTTGGGCAAGTCTCTGGACTTCTCTGCTTTGGTTTCTCCATCTGTAAAATGGGGGCATTCACAATAGCTCCTACCTCGTGTGAATGGTACAGCTGATAACGGAAGCCCTCAGTAGAGTGCTGACATGGATTCCCGCTCATCCTCCCCCTCTCCCTGGGCGTGGGGTCTGAGGATGACAGGCTGCCTGGGTGCATCTTCTCAAAGTAAGGATGACCTTTGTGTCTGGGTGGCGGCTGGTTCATGTCCTGGGCTGGGCAGGTCCCCCTGGGGAGCATCTTTCCACAGCATGTGCCCCGTGCAGCTCTCCCCGCCCTGAGCACTGACCCGGGGAGCAGCAGTCTCGATGGCCCGGGCCTCATCTCATCCTGTGACCTCCCAGCCTCAGGGATGCGGCAGGTGCTCGGTAAGTGGATGAATGCTCTGCCTGAGGCCCAGGGGCAGCTGGAGGCCTGCACCACCTTGAAAAGTGTTACCAAGAACATGACGACTCTGCCCCAGGAAACAAAAGGATGTCACACATAGGCTGAGCCTTCATGGGTAAAGAACTGAGCAGCGCTGGAACCACAGCCCCACCACCGTCCACTCAGCCCACATTCACTGGGCACTTGCAAGAGCAGGTTCTTGGCACTGGGTGGGGTGGAGTGGATACCATGTGAGGAAAACAGTATCTCTGCCCTTGTGCACCGTACATTCTACTGGGGAGGGTGGTGGGGGGAGGAGGTGGAAGGTAAAACAAGTGAGGACAATTAGTGGTTTGCAACAAATGCGATGGAGGGCGGTGGTGCAGGCAAGGAGAACATGAGTCCCAGGGAGCAGCTGTGGGCAGGCTGCAATTATAAATAGAGTGGTCAGGCCAGGCCTCAGTGAGATGCCATGTGAGCAAAGACCTGAATGGAACAGAAGGGAGCCACGTGGATATACTTGAGGGGAAGACACTCTGCACTTGGTACGAAGGCCTGTATGAGGTGGTGTAATACTAGCTGTCAGGAACATAAATGCAAAACAGTTTAGTTCAAGCTCACTGAACAGTCATCAATGCCAGGGTTCCTGGGGGTGACACATTCCTCCATGTAGTGATTCAAGGATTCAGGCTCCCTCCACTTGTATCTCAGCCCTTCCCCGCCTCCCACCGCAGTCACTTATCCATTTAGAAGGGGATGGAAAACCGTGAAGCCCAGAAGGCACATCTGCATCTTAAGCTCCTTGGCCAGGAAGCGACCTGCCATCAGCTTCAACTGCTGAGCACTAGCCCCAGGGCCCCTGATTAATGAAAGGGGGACTGCGAGACGGGGTCCCGGGCTGGGCAGCGGCTTGCCCACAGCCCTGTGCTACGCAGGGAGCATGAACTTTTGGGGGTCAGCTTGGTGTCTCTGTGGTGGCCCTCAGTGGGGAGTGGGCCTGGATGTTCAAGGGCTAGTAAGGAGGCCAGGTGGCTGGAGTGGAGTGAGAGGGGGGTGATGGGAGCTGAGGTCAGAGATAACGGGGTTGGGAGGTGCGGCAGACCATATAGGGTCACACAGGCCACTGTTGGGTCTTCTGAGCAAACAGGAGCTTCTGGAGGGTCTGGGTGGGGAGGGCCACGATGCCAGTGTTCTAACTGGCTCCCTCTAGCAGCCATGTGGAGAACAGACTGCCGGGGGGGTGGGAGCAGGGGGCCTGGGAGGGGGCTGTGTGCTGGTCCAGGCGTGGTGCCTTGGATGGAGATGGGAAGCCGTGGAGCCAATACACTCTGAAAGCAAAGACAACAGGACTCCCAGGTGGGCAAGCGGTGGGGTGTGAGAGAGAAAGGAAGCAAGGCCATGGCCTGGTACACCAGAGGGCACTGGGAGGACGGAGAGTGGCGGAGAGGGCTCTCACAACTCTGAGACCTCCGAGCGGACCCCCAGCCTCTCTGAGCCTTGGTTCCTCACCTGTAAAACGGGAGGAGAGGCCTCCTGTAAAGACACACTTACCTGGCGGGTGGCTGAGAGGGTTTCTTGACAGGATGGCTCTGAATGGCCTGAGGTGAGTGAGGTGTGCTGAGGGTGGGCTCAAGGGCAGTGAGGCCAACTTGCTGTGAGAGGAGCTGGTGGCGGGGGTGGGGTGGGAGGGAAGCGGGGGCCTCTGAGAACCACCCCAGTCCATTCCCAGCTCTGGGCCTCCTTCACCCACGGCTCCAGCTCAGATCACCGTGTTGGAGCCAGAGCTGGAGCTGGGACTGCCTGGCCCTCGAGTGCAGCCCAGCGATGGCGCAGGACGGGTGCTGGCTTGGCCCCTCCGTGCTAGATGACTTGGTTCAGGGACCTTGACACCTCAGTTTTTACTTGTCAGATGGGTTGGTCTGCGAGCCTCCTCAGAACTGGAGGAAGCACGCTGAGGGAGGGGCTGGCACTGCCCCCCCTACCCCCCGCCGTCTCTGCCCCGCTCCCAGCCCTGGGGGGGCAACAGACACTTCACAGCGCAGCCCTCACAGGGGGAGGCAGTTACAAAGAAGTAATACTTTTATTCCCATCAGGGATGCTGACGGGGCCAACCCTTTACAAAGAAGACGGTTAGGAAGAAGGAAGGGGGCCAGGGTGTAGGGGTCACCGTTTTCTGATGCCCCAAGCCCTCCACCCACCCTGCCAGTCAGGCTTCCAGACCCGAGGTGGGCGAGGGCTGGCTCTGCAGGGCGGGCCACCCTTGAGGGCTCCCTAGGCAAGGCCATCTGCCAGCAGTGTCGAAGGTGAGTCCAGCAAAGCTCTTTTGGTGCGGACAGCAAACAGAGAAGGCACAACAGGTGGGTCTTCCCCTCGGTGACCAGTCCTGAGCTCTCAGTGTCCACCCAGCCTCAGGGGGGGCCCTGCTGGCTCCGCCTCTCCTCCAGCGCCCTGCATACCCACATGGACACCACGGTGGCATTTCCATCGTTGAACTGCACGATGAACGGGTGGCCCTGTGGGGAAGAGGAGGAAGCTGTGACAGGCATTCCCCAGACTTTGCACGTCGCCTGTTCACCGCCTTCCTCAACAGCCCTGTGAAGTGAGGGCAGCTTCAGTCCCATTGCATAGCCTTGATCACTGAGGCCCAAGGCAGAGCAGTCTGGAGCCTGTCTGGAGCACTCACAGCAACCCTCACATTCTACCTTCTCCTTGAACTCCAACCAGCCTGGAAGGCCCCCCAGGGTCTGAATCTGTCCCAACTCCACACAGCCCGGCCGTCCCTCGCCCAGCGTCACTCCCAACAGCTGGCAGGCAAGGCCGGGCACTGGAACTGCCAGCGTTCCAGTCCAGTTGCTGCCCAGAAACCGGAGAATCATCTCGCCAGGGGCTACGGCAAGCCCCGTTTTCTTTTGTTTCAAGCTCTCCTATGAACAAGCCGCAGTCTCCAGCCGAGTGGAGGGAAGGCAGAGTGTCGGGTGCGGGGGCAGGAGGGATGCGCTGGCTCCTGCTGAGCAGCTGGGGGCTGGGGAGCGGACTCGGAGCACAGCGGCCACGGGCTCTAACTACTCAGCCACAGTCAGTCCCTTCCCTGCTGTCCGGGAGACAAGATCCCTCCTCAGGATCTTAGGGCCTCCTCGGGAGTCCCAGGAATGGTCAGAAAAAAGCAGGGGCAGCCACGGGTGAAAGGAAGACTGCAAAACCGCCTCCTCTCCCCCAAGCGCTTGTCTGTTAAGCAGTGCTCACACGGCAGTGTCCTCCCCTACCAAACTCTGCAGCTCGAGACTCAGGGAGCCACTGGGAGGGCAGAGAGAATGGGGGGCTCCCAGTCCCCCCAGCTCCTTTCCTCCCTCTGGCTTCAGCTCTCCAGCTCCAGCCTCCCCACTCCCTCTTGTTCTGCGCCCTTCTTAAGTGCCCTCCCCAGCCCCACCAGGCTGGGCTTTCCAGGCAGCTTTCCCTGTGAGCTCATCAGGAGGCACTGGGTCGGGGCTTGCCCAGACCCCATGTCTGTAGGAGCAGTCAAAGACCAGGCTGGGGGAGGGAAGGTGGCTGCTTGGTCAGCCCTGGGACCAAGGGACAGGAAGAACACCCAGGCTTCCTAGCCCTGGGCTGACACCATGTCCCTTACCCAGTTTCCCCAGTTTGGGCAGGAAAACCCGTCCGTGGAGCACCCCGTGTGGGGCCAGCTCAGAGGCCCAGGGAACAGTGTCTAAGGTGCAGGCAGGGAGGGAGCTCGGCTTATAGGGTGCCAAGGGCACCCCACCCAAGGCAGAGGCTCACCAAGACCACAGTGGAGCTGCGCCTGCAGCCCTGCCTGGCACCTCCTGGGAGCTGCCTGTGGCTCCCAACACACCTGCAGGGCCCCCCGAGGGAGCAGATGCCCCTGCAGACTGCAGCTGGGGAAGGGGGTGGGAGGTCAGGCTGGGTGGGCATCCTCCCAGGCCGCACAAACCTGAGCGGGGGCTGAGGCAGGAGAGCCCAGGGGGGACTCCCTCGTGGCTCTCACATGTCCCCCTGCCCATATATATAATCCCACCTCATATGTGCCCCTGCCTATATATATAATCCCACCTCATATGTCCCCCTGCCCATATATATAATCCCACCTCATATGTGCCCCTGCCTATATATATAATCCCACCTCATATGTCCCCCTGCCCATATATATAATTCCACCTCATACGTCCCCTTGCCCATATAATCCCCCCTGCCCATATATATAATCCCACCTCATATGTGCCCTTGCCCATATATATAATCCCACCTCATATGTCCCCTTGCCCATATATATAATCCCACCTCATATGTGCCCCTGCCCATATATATAATCCCACCATATGTCCCCTTGCCCATATATATAATCCCACCTCACATGTGTCCCTGCCCATATATATAATCCCACCTCATGTATGCCTGCCTAAATCAGCGCCCAGATAGAAGGAATTCTTCCTGAAGTCAGCGAGCACGTCTCCTTTTCAGGAGGCTCGGAGGAGGTGACCTTGTGCCCTTCTGAAGAACAAAGGGGGACGTTGTGCTCAGGAGCTGATGGGCCCCTCCCCTGCAGCCCGGGGTGGCACAGTGTCACTTTCCCAGAATGCCGGGTGACTTTGGGGGCCATATGCTGCATCTCTGCGATCATCTGTTCAGGAGCAAGCAGAGCGGAACCGCAGGAGGGGAGAGGGGAGCGTTCTTCCAGTTACAGCAAGGCTGAGGGCTGCGCTGCAGGAAGCATTCCACCCAGGTGTCCTGGGAGGGGGACCTAGGAGAGGGTGGGCACCCACCGCTTTGGTGGAGATTCTGCCCCCTTCCTCCCCTTCCCCCATCCCCTGGCTGAGACGGGACTCCCATCTCCTGGGTACCCCTGGGGCTTTACAACACCCTGCATGGGTGACTGAGACAAGCGGTTTTGTCCCCAGCTACTGCTGATGGGTTTGGGGGGGATAAAAGGGGAATCACAGAGGGAGGAAGAAAGGAGACACAGAGACGGAGGGGAGACCCCAGCCTCTCCAGGCAGCCCGGGCTGTGGCTTGGGAACTGGAGACTGCCTGGCCCACCACGTGACTGGACGCGCCGAGAAAGCCAGTACGTGGGGAGTGAGAGGATGGAGAGTTGGACAGAAGGAAACCGGAGCTGGGAAGGCACGGGGAACGCTAGAGATCATGACAGTCTGGGGGCCTTTCTGCCTACAGGGTCCGTGGGTACCTCAAGGTCTGGGGGGGAGGCCCTAAATCACACAGGTGGGCACGATAACCTCCACTTTGCAGATGAGGAAACAGGCCACAGGCTCACGGTTGCCCTGCCTTGGCTCCCAGAGCTGTGGCTGGATCACAAGTCTCTGAAACCCAAACCGACTGTCAGGCTTCTCCTGGGCTGACTTGGGGTAGGCAGACGTCGAGAGGCAACTCTCCCTTGCCTGATTTCTGCCACGGGATTCAGGCCTGTCTGAGCAGAGGGGACTGAGACTGCAGGTCCTGACCCCTGGGAGAGGGGTGTCAGGGCGGTAGGTCACTCTTACTTGACTCCCCCTCCCAGCAGCCCTGGGCGGGAAGCAGGGGAAGTATACCATAACCCATTTTACAGAAGAGGACACAGCCCTGGGGAGGGAACACGACTCGTTAGGTGCTAGGGCTTCTGGTCGCTCCTCTGGTACATTCTCAGGGCTGGAACCCAGGCCCTGTGACCCTCCTTCCTACCACGTAGCAGACGCCCCTCCACTCCCAGACATGCACAAAGCAGGTATTCCTCACAAGTTTAATGAACAAACAAAAGCTGATGGACGATGCTGGGAAAAAGCATGAAGATCACCCTGCCATCCTGAGGGGCCTCAGTTCCTAGGTAGCTCCTGACAGGCTCGAGCAGGTGCCTGCAACCACCAGGAGACTGGACACGGGATGGAAACTGCACACTGGTTAATACTGAGTCCAGCACTCTGGACTGAGTGCTGTGTGCCAGGCCTTGCCAAGAGCTCAGTCCCGATTCTCCCACCGGATCCCCATGCTCACTGCGGAGGTGCACATGGCCACCTGGCGGATGCGGAAACAGACACTCAGGGGCCGGTGTGAAGTCACGGAAGTGAGGGCTGGGCTGGGAGCACCGCCTGGGTCTCTGAACACCAAATGCCATGCTCAGGACCGCATGCTCTCCGACACGGACAACAGCTGCCCTCACAGGCCCCTCCTGGGGTTTCTGTGTGGCCCCCTGCAGCTGCGGCCACACCCTCTTCAATACCTGGGTAAATGCACACACCGCCCCCCTCTCCCAGGCAGAGTAACGCAGCCGTGGACAAGCCCTCCAGCTCCCTCAGGCTACCAGGATCAACAGGAGCATGGCGTGGCCCACCCCACTGCTGCCAGAACACCCACATGCCGCTTGTCAAGAGCATCTTCCACCCACGGTGACTGCTCCAGACACCCAGGCTTCTGCTGCCCACACATGTGTGTGTGTGAGTGGTCACTCTGCAGGCTGGAGCCCCAGACAAGCTCACTGGCCTCCGTACCAGGCGGTGGGAGCCACTCTCATTTCCCGAATTCTCTCAGGGCCAACTGCAACCATTAAACTGGCGAGGGCTGAGGTAAAATGGACCACAAACTCCACCACAGAAGATGGAGGCATAATGAAGGGGAGAGGATGGGACCGCAAGAGGTAGGATGGATCCCAAGGTGGGGCACAGCGGAGGGTGAGCGACGGGTCAATGACAAGCAAAGCCAGCGGGTCGCCGGGTGCAGACCTCCCGCCACCAGGCAGATGGTGCTCTGGCAGTAACTTGCGAAGCGGAACCAGAGCACAAGGCGTGTCCAGCACACCCTCCTCCACCTGGGCACTAGCGTCCAGGGCTTCGCTAGAGTTTGGCCCTCGACTTTTGTAATGATGTCCTAAATTTTTGCCCACTTGTGTCATCGTGATGAGACGCTTTCCTGACAACTAACAGCATGACCCTCCCCCTATGGACAGCACTCCATGCTTCTGCCAGAGGGGACAGGGAGAGGAGGGGTCTGGGTGCCCTCCACACGGGCATGAGGTGGATGTTTCGAACCTGCTGTGGTGAAGGGTGGCCTGAGGCTGACATGTCTGGACTCCCAGGCCAGTGCTCATTCACTGACACTTTGCTCTCTGGTATCAGTTGGGCTTCGAATTTCTTCCCAAATAGGAATTTACCCCACTGGGGTCTTCACACTTTCTTCTCTTGTATAACTTCCTAGAGAACTCTGAGCATGTGAATACGTTAATGACTTGCTGGTGCGGCGGCCGCTCTGCCGCAGTGCTGGCAGGCAGCAGGTCCTCCATTAGCCATGGGACTGTGGCAGGTAGAGAATCTGCCTGCAATGTGGGAGGCCCGGGTTCCACCCCTGGGTCAGGAAGATCCCCTGGAGAAGGGAATGGCAACCCACTCCAGTATTCCTGCCTGGGGAATCCCATGGACAGAGGAGCCTGGCGGGTTACAGTCCACGGGGCCGCAAGAGCCAGACACGACTGAGTGACACCCTGTGGCGGGAAACAGTGGCCTGCCTGTCCTCTCTGCCCACATCTCGTCACCGAGCCCCTGCTGTGGGCCAGGCCTCGGTTGCCCCAAATCGCCCTGAAACCACCCAGCACGCTGTTTACAGACAAAGGAGACCGAGATGCCAATAGACGTGAGCTGAGCTAAGGTCACAGAGCTAGAAAGTGGCAGAGCTAAGGGCTGAACCCAGGACGGTGTTCCGCCACGAGGACACCATACTCCTCTGCTCACTGAGGTTGGGCACAGCGAGTTTTAAATTCCTACTCTTTTAAAGAATATATGGTACAAAATTATTTTTTATTATTATGTATCTTATTAACCCCTTGAATAAGTTTACCAAAGGAGGTACTGTGTTCCCTCCACCCCCTATAACAGCCAGGCTTTATGTGTAGGAATGGGATAATAAATTCTGTGCCTGTTCATTTTTATGGTATATTATTTTTAACTGGGGCTTCCCTGATAGCTCAGTTGGTAAAGAATCTGCCTGCAATGCAGGAGACCCCGGTTCAATTTCTGGGTCAGGAAGCTCCACTGGAGAAGGGACAGGCTACTCAATCCAGTATTCTTGGGCTTCCCCTGTGGCTCAGCTGGTAAAGAATCCGCCTGCAATGCCAGAGACCTGGGTTTGATCCCTGGGTTGGGAAGATCCCCTGGAGAAGGGAAAGTTACCTACTCCGGTATTCTGGCCTGGAGAATTCCATGGACTTAACTGGTAGTTTTTAACTGACAAACTAAAAAGAGGGTGGCAAAAAAGGCAAACGTATCCTCCCTGATCGAAGTTGTATCAGGCACCTCTCATCAAGTAATTTCTTTATTATTCAGCAAGTCTACTGAGTATTACATTAAGCCCGTTCTATAGATGGGTAAGCTAAGGCACAGAAAGACTAAGGACTCTGTCCAGGACCAGGGTGCTCGAATGTGGCCTTGTCTCTGGAGCCCGTGTCCTCAACCATCACACTGTCCTTCCTCATCAGTACCAGGGCTGGGGGATGGTGGCACCCACTCTGTGGGACAGCCAGTCCTCAGAGCAGGCACCGGGGTCTATGTGACAACCCCAGCCTACCCGGTTCTCTGTTCCTTCTCTTTGGGTCTAGATTCTAGGGAAGCAGGAAAATGAAGACCTGGGATCTGGAAGAAATTATCCACAGCTACAGAGACCACACCCTAGAGATAAAGTGAGAAGTGAAAGTGAAAGTCATTTGGTTGTGTCCGACTCTTTATGACCTCACAGACTACACAGTCCATGGAATTCTCCAGGCCCGAATACTGGAGTGGGTAGCCTTTCCCTTCTCTAGGGGATCATCCTAACCCAGGGGGATCAAACCCAGGTCTCCCTCATTGCAGGCGGATTCTTTACCAGCTGAGCCACAAGGGAAGCCCAAGAATACCGGAGTGGGTAGCCTATCCCTTCTCCAGCAGATCTTCCCAACCCAGGAATTGAACCGGGGTCTCCTGATTACAGGTGGATTCTTCACCAACTGAGCTATCAGGGAAGTGCCCCCCTAGAGATAAGGGTGGCGATAATAAACAGGATGCCTGGCAGCAGACTGCACCCCACACCTAAGATTTACTCTGTGAGGCCTTTATTCGTCTCCTCTTGAGGGGTGCCATCTCTTCCGGAACAAGTGCACACACTTGTTCTGCTGTGTGTTATCAACATTTGAGCCCACCTTATCCTAGCATGAGACTGGAAGCCTCGAGAACATGCAGTGCTGATCACTGAGGAACCACCAGAAGTTAGCTGGGTTGACGGGCACGTTACACTGCCTCCCAGGAGCCTGGTGCTAGGGCTTCTCTCTCTTTGGAGGAGACCCTGGCCACCAGGCACCTCCTGGCCCACGGATGCTGCATGGGGCAGAATGCCAAAAATCCATGAGTCAGTTCAAGCAAGTAAACCACCCCCTCTCCTCCCACCAAAAGCAAGCCAGCCCAGCCCAGGCACACTCCAGTTAAGTCCAAAATGAAAAGAGTCCAACATGAGCCACAGGACCAGTCCAGGCATTAGGCAGGCCCTCTAAGAGGTGATCTGAGAGGCCAGAGGGGCGCTATGGTCAATGCACTGCCCATCACTTCACCTTTCTGCACTGGGCTTGCCGGCCTTACGTGAAGGCTCTCTGTGTGTTCCTTCAGGATCCAGCCCTTGTGGCAGGGGTAACACTTCAGTCCCTTCAAGTATGGAGAAGTGGTGGGAGGGGATGGGACCTCAGAGACCAGCAGGGCCATAGGCGGTGAGCTGTGTTGGGGTTTCCACAGTTTGATTCAAATCATTAAGATATTTTAAGCTATATTTGTTTTTAAAAAACTAACTAAAAATAACATATACACTCAACTATCTTCAATTCTTAAATGCTACCTAGAATACTGGCAATGTGTTACCCAACACTGTAATGGTAACTGATCTTCTATAGCTCTTCGGACAGGTGGTCTTGTTAGATCTTGTTAGATCGGTGCATATTACTGACTGCTAATATATGCGTTGATGCCTAGGAAGGCCGGGGTGGTGCACTGGGCACCTAAAAGAACTCAGGGCTGTGATGCTCACTTACTGGAGCCAGGGCCTACAGAGCACGTCAGCCCAGTGGCCAGGTGCACGATGCCCAGCCGGGGTATGGGCCAAGCCTTCCAGTGGTGTCAGCTCCTATAGGCCTGTAGACTTGCTGCAAGCAATTCATATGAACAGCAGCTAGCTACTGTCAGCAACTAAAGTCTAAAACTTTTCTGCTATTCCTTTTTCAAGCTTCTACATGGGTTTAAAGGATGTCTAAGCTGAGAGGACAGTCGGGGGGAGTCTGGATTTCCTTGATACGAGGTTCCTGAGACAGTGTCAGAGATTAAGTGGGATGCTGATGCAGATACTAGACTGCAACCATCACCTATGACCCAAGCTCTCAGATTTTTGTGTCCTTCAAGAGAGGTCTCATGCCTTTATAAGGAGGTGCCTTTAATGAATACTAACACACTCATGCTAAAAAAAAAAAAAAAAGCTACCTTCCCCCTATATTAATAATGAGATCCTGCATTAATTTTACACAATAAAAAGCATTGCACTGCTAAAGATTCAAAACTAGCAATCTAATCCCTCCTTATCCTGGAGACAACTGCAGATTAGAGAAGTTAAACAATTTTTGGAAAAATACAATGTCTGCTAAACTGCTGACAAGGGCAGGGCAGTGGGCAAGCCCATATAATATTAATTTTTTTTTAAAGAATTTTTTTTATGTGGACCATTTTTAAAGTCATTACTGAATTTGTTACAATACTGCTTCTGTTTCATGTTCTGGTGTTTTGGCCATGAGGCATGCAGGATATCAGCTCCCTGACCAGGGACTGAACCTGCACCCCCACACTGGGAGGTGATGTCTTAACTACTGGACCCCCGGGGAAGTCCCTAACATTAATTACTGTACATGAGATAATAAGTCACGCTCATCCTGAGGGTCCGCTTCCTTCCAGGGTGGGTGTGCCTGGGCTAATCAACCGGGGTTTCTGGGAGGGGAAGGTGGCCAGGACTGAGGCTACAGTAGGGGGTGCGGGAGGCTCCCCAGGACTGACTCAGCAGGAGAAGCTAAGGCACCACCAGAGCAACTCCTGCACCTGCCCTCATGTTGGGTAAGGCAAGGGGCCCTGGCCTGAGAATCAGTGGGCCTCCTCTCGCCAGCGCAGGAGTCATGGAGGCTTGGGAAGGGCCATGATGGCCTCACTTATAGAAGAGGAAATACTCCAGGGCACCTCCATCCCCTTGGCTTCATCATCCCACATGGAGGGACTTGTGTTGTCATTACACTTCTCCGCCCTGTCCCTGGGGAGGAGGAGGAAGAGTCAGGCTGGCAGGAAGTATGCAGCAGGCCCAGCCCAAGGGGGCTCTTCCTGCCCACAGTGGGGCTGGGTTCTGGACTGCCCTCTTCTGGTGAGCTCCCAGGCAGGCTCTGGACTGCCGTTCACCTCTGATGGGGCTCCGTGGGAAATTCCCAGCAAGGCCCTGCACACCAGCACAGCCTTTGACTCAGACTGCATACAAGGAGAGTATTCCTAAGTCTTATTTCTCAGCTGGGTTTGAACACGGGGAGGCTGCTGGTTGGCCTTGTCACCCTACCGAATATCTCTGCTCCCTCTGCCTCCGGGTTGGGGTAGGAAACTGCCTGTCTGCAGACAGGGCTTCCCAGACACACACGGAGTAGCGTGATGGGAGACTGCCAGGCTTCCGTGTAGATACATTGGGGGAGCAGCAGTGCGATGAAGGTGTGAGCCCTGTGTCAGCTCGTGCGGAATCTCACTGTCTGCCTAGCCTGGCTTACCTGGGCAAATGCCCCGCTGCAGAGCTCCCAGAGGCAAGGCGTTGGTCCTGAGACTGCTTTCTCAGCCTCTGATTCCTAAAGCTGGGGTGCAGGTTCCCTTCTAGCCTTTAATTTTCTTTGAAATGAAGAAATGGTCCTCAGCTGTGACATGCCATTTCAATCACCCTTCCTAAGTTTATTCTTCACAAATACCACGGAAATAGATGTTTCTTCCCAAATATTCAATTATTAGCAACAAACTGCTTACCTCTAGCCACCCTAGACTGTACATGAGGCACCTAAGGGGGTCAAGGTGAGATCTGCTTTCACCTGAGCAGATCTATGTGTTCCTACACAGAGTAATTGGCCAGGAAATGGCCCATCAAGAGGGCAAGGTGTTTCCAGAGGCTCTGCCAGGCATTCTAGGGCCTATGCTGACAGGGCAGCCCTGGGACCAGAGCAGTGTGGTACAGGAGAGGGCACAAGGAAATTGCAGTGGGGCACTGTGAAGGGAGAGGTGGGGGGTGCCAGCACCCAGGAGTTTATGTTGGAGGAAGTGGATCCATGTGGGTGGCAGAAGGGTGCCCCCTGCCCATCTAGAGGGGCTGTGGTGGCTGCCCTGTAGAGAACTCAGACAAGATGGGTGGGCGGGAAGAGCAGGGAGCACGCTGGCTATTCCAGTCAGTCTCGGGCTGAGCAGACACCGAGAGAAGTCAGGACCTGAGGATGCCAGAGGGAGAGTGGGGTTCTTGCTCCAATAATGCTGAGGCCTCCTATCTGAGAGGCTGAGTCTGCAGCAGGTCTAAGCAGTGAGCAGGGGGGCCAATTACAGGCATCTGGATGTTCAGGGTTTGTCTTTTGGTGTGGTGGGCTGTGTGGTGGTGGAGGTTTACAGACACAACGCTCAGAAGGATGGTTCCCTCCTGTCCTCTTTTGTTCTTACCTTTTGAGATTTGATGTTTAAACTCTGAGACCTTGGCTCTCAGTGTGTTTGTGTGTGCATATGTGGGTGTGTGTGTGTGCATATGTGGGTATGTGAGCGTGCAGAGGGGAGGGAAGAGACAGTAAGTTCCATCTTTCTGGCACAGACTGGGGCGCTCAGTAAGCTTGTTGAACAAAACAGAATGGGCTGATTCTGACAGTGAGAGAATGAAAGAGATGGGGAGAGACTGAGCCTAAAAGTCCTCCCTCTACAAACTCCCAGGCAAGGAACATTTTACCAAAACTGTAACAGATGAACTTGTAGGAAAGGAAATCTGCAAGTGCCAAAAACGAAGAGGAAACAGAAAACCTCTTCAGTAAGAGTGCGAGTCGAGGTCTTGTGGCCCTAAGGGAAGCTATCGGTTCAAGGAATGCAGTACCTGGAAAGTGTGAAATGCTAAGTGGAAACAGGAGACAAGGTCCAGCTGGGGAACTGGCCTGGGACCCTGAGCGAAGCTGGGACTGCGGAAAGGGTAAGCCAGAAAGTCTGCCCATCAGCAACGGGGATGCTACGTAAGGTGACTCTGAGCCTTGTGCACTTTGGGGTCCTATGTACCACTGCTCTGGTCTGAGAACACAAGGCTGATTAACCTAACATAACATTGATATTGATCCAGTAATACTCTGGAGTATCTCTCAGGAGCAAATGAAAAAACATTCTGAGGCAACACTTGTGGAATGCAATCATTTCCATAGCAACAAGCCCCATTCAGTATGAGCTTAAAAATTCCATAACATGTGAGGAAACAATTACCCATGGACAAGAGTAAGCAGACACAACACACAGGAAGGTTAGAACCAAGGTGATAGAAAAATAATTGGAAAGAAAATGCAAAACAATGTACAGTGGGAAGGACTAAAGATATAAAAGAAGTTGAAACACTAAGAACAAGATATTATGAAAAAGAGGAGAGATATGAAAAAGAATCAAATTTATAGAAATAACACATTTCTATGTGGAAAAAAAAGAGAGAAACTCTCCATAGATGAGCGAGACAGCAGGCTGAATATAGCTGAGGAGAGACATAGCAAGCTGGAAGAATGGTCTGAGAAAATTATCCAAAGCACTACTCAGTACTGAGAGATAAACAAAAAATTAAAAAATAATTTTTTAATGTGAAAGGGAAAGCCCCTGAGGAATGAGAAGAGACGAGACACAGTGGCAGACAGGAAATATTCAGAGACAACATCTGAAAATTTCGAGAACTGATGAAAGATATGAATTTTCAGATTCAAAAATCAAAATGATCTCCAGGTAGAATAGCTATAAAGAAATCCATACCTAGACAAATTGTAGGGAAACTGGAGAATACCAGGAACAGAAATTTTAAAAGCTCCCAGAGAGAAAGACCATGGCAACTGGGCAGCCAGCAGATTCTCACCAGCTAGTGGAGAAGCCTGGAGAAGGAAATGGCAGTGGAGTCTCCACTCCAGTGGAGAATTTTTGGAGAACTGCCTGGAGAATTCTGTGGACAGAGGAGCCTGGTGGGCTGCTGTCCATGCGGTCGCATAGAGTTGGACATGACTGAAGCAACTTAGAATGCATGCATGCACTGGAGAAGGAAATGGCAACACATTCCAGTATTCTTGCCTGGAGAATCCCAGGGACAGAGGAGCCTGGCGGGCTGCTGTCCATGGGGTCGCACAAGAGTCAGACATGACTAAAGCAACTTAGCAGCAGCAGCAACACAAAGAAGCCAGATGACAACAGAGTATCTTCAAGGCTCTGAGGAAACTCAATCTAAACTCTTAAATCCAATTGAACTAACAATCAAGAGTTAGGGCAGAACATCCCTGGAAGTTCAGTGGTTAGAATTTTGAGCTTTCACTGCTGAGGACTGGGTTTAATCACTGGTTCAGGAACTAACATCCTACAAGCTGTGAAGTGCAGCCCCCCACCCCCCCAAAAAAAAGGGCAAAGTGAAGACAATCCTAGAACAAATGACAGAACTCTTAATATACTTCCAAAAGGAAAAGAAACTTTAGGAGGAGGAAGTAGGATGCAACAGGAATAGGAACACATAACTGGTAAACACATGGATAAATATCAACAGGTATTGATTATACAAAATGAGAACAAGAGTAATGACTAACTGTGACGACCTAAAAACAAGATGCAAATGAAATCCTGGACATGAAAGAAGAAGGGACTGATTAGAAATTACTAAGGTCCTTATATTTGGTGGAGTGAAGCTGTGGTTGAGGCTGCTAGCTGCCTGTCAATATTCATTCCCCCTTCTTCCTTAGTGATATGGATCCTAATTTTAATAAGGAACAGAGTTGATGTCTGGCAGAAACCAACAAAATTCTATAAAGCAATTATCTTTCAATTAAAAAATAAATAAAAAAAAAAACAATGGGAAAGCACACACAAACACACACATACACACACCCAAAGGAACAGTGTCGTCCAGCAAAGCAACTGCATGCCCAGCCTCCCTTGCAGCTAGTTGTTGGCCAACGCCATGTAAGCTTGTAAGCTGTGTGCTGATCGCAGATCTGTCCTTAAACAAAGGAGTGTTTTGACCACTCTTCCTCATTCCTGTTGGCTAGAGCTCAAATGCCCCTTGACTAGAAAGGAACTGCCAGCTAATCTGGGATACATTCTGCCTGTCTTTATATGTGTGGGGAGTGTCCTGCTGTCATATTTAAGGTGTTGTTTATTTTAATCACGTGCAGTTAAAGCCAATTCTACCTAATACAAAGGTTAAGAGATTGAACCTAAAGCTGAGTATTGTCGGGAAGTGGGTATATTTAGTGATTAACTTTAGGTTTTGCGAAATTAAGTTAGAACTTGGGGATAACCATCACAAGCCTAGAAATAGAATACAGTATCTAAACCAATGGGAAGACTAAAAAGAGAAAAAAAAAAATCAATCTAATAGAGTAAAGAAAGGAGAAAAAAGAAGTCAGAAAAGCACTGTAGACAGAAAAGTACAAAACAGAAGAGTAGAAAAAAAATTTAGGTGTATCAATAAGCAATAAATATAAATGATTAAACTAATGAATTAAAAGAGAGTCAGGTAAAATTAAAGACATCAAAAGCAAAATGCAGAGATTCATTTAAAACAAGAACACAGAAATAATGAAAACAAAGGGGCAGGAAAACATATGGCAGACAAATACTAACCAAAGAAATATCGCATAGGTATATCAATATCAGACAAAAATAAAATTTAAAACAAAATATATTAGAGGTAAAGAGAGTCACTACATAAAGATAAAAGAAACCTTTTAAAATGAAGATATAGCATTTTGACATAGGCACCTAGCATCACCACTTCAAAGAAAATAGTGGAAAAGTTGCAAGGAGACGCAAAACCACACTAATAGTGGGAGACTTTAACACAGCTCTCTCAGTAACTGATAGATAAAGTTGCTAGAAAGTTAGTAAGGACACAAAATATTTACGTAATGCAATTAGCAAATTTGACCTAAAGGATGTAAAAAGGACACTTCATTCAACAATTAGAGAATCACATTCCTTTTAAGCAAAGAGAGTATACTGAAAAAAACCCACAGAGTAGTAATGGCATTTCAACAAATAACAGAGGTCTTTGTTATTTTGGTTGATATTATATCAACCATGCCCTCTGGCCATGGTGCACAAAAAGAAGACAACAATCACAAGATAACACAACACCACTGAGAATATGCAAACAAAAACACTTCTAAATGATTCATGGGTCAAAAAAGAAATCCCAATTGAAACTGAAGATTACTTAGAAATGGATGACAATGAAAACACTATATATAAATATTTGTGGAATGTGGGTAAAGTAATACTTAAAAGGTAATATATAGCTTTACATGGATATATTAAGGGAAAAAAGATAGGAATTTTATGAGTTAAGTCAATAAATTATAAGTGGAACAAAAAGTAAACCCAAAGAAAACATAAAACAGCAAATAATAAGGAACACAAAAGAATTAGACATTAAAGAGATGATCAAATCAATCAAATACTGATTCTTTAAAAAGATTAGTAAAATAGACTAACCTCTGACAAAACTGGTAAAGAGAGAACTGAAGCAAAGATCACTGGGGATGAAAAAGTGGTACATGCCCATAAATGTAGGAAAAAATTTAAACTAGTAAGGGCGTAGGGTATGAATGATATGAGACCAACATAGCAACATGACTCACCAGGAGGGAGAGGAGAGAGGGGAGAGGGGGAGGAGGTGTGTGTGGGTGGCGTTGGGGGCAGTCTGGAGGGTGGTGATGCTGGTGACCTGGAGGTGTCAACGAGTATTGACAAATAATCACCCTGGTAGGGGAGTCACAGGTTTTGAGCCCTGATATCACGCTTTAAACTTTTTAAATGACTCTTATCTATTGCTTCATCTGATTTCAAGAAGCATCCAATTAAGTAAAGGTGCTACCAAAATCCATCTCAGTAGCAGCTTTTCTAGTTTCTCAGTAAGGAAAAACAACCATTCACACAAAGACTGAACCTAAAGTGGAGATTTTTTGAAGTTATCAAATCAACAAAAAAACCTTAAGGAAAAACTGCTAACAACACCAGATGTTGAACTTTGGGGTAGATAACTATAACTGAAGGGCCATCTTTTTTTTTTTTCTTTTAAGGTTTCCAGCCATGACAACCCAGTTAGTTATCTGAGCTTCATTCAATTCAGTAGACAGGGTTGCTGCTGAGGTGAGTGTGGGGGAACCAGGGGGCTGCCTGGGGCACCCCTTTTGGAAAATCTGAAATAAAAGCTTAACAAAGGGCAAAGTTACCAGGCCTAGCCTATAAAATACAGGATCAAAAATTACTAGTTACTCCAGAGTTTCTGCTATCAGCAACCATTTTCTGAAACTGCCCCCTCCTTTTTTTTTTCTAAAGAAAATCCACGAAAAGGAAACAAGCCATTTGAAAATTCTGATCATTTTGTGTCCTGGCAGCAAATAAAAATCATCAATAGAACTCGCTTTTAGCCTTGAGCAATATTTTCTAAAACAAAACACAAAGAACCTGTGGTACTTAACTATTCTGTTATTGATTTACTGTGGTTTGCAAGGTAATGTTGAAGAAAATTAAATGTGCGGAAGGCTGAAATGCATTTTCTGAGGTGGTGAGCAGGGTAGCCTGTGTTTTCTGAGGCGGTGTCGCTGGTCATGCGCAGAATGAACGACTAAGGGAGCGCACTTCATCTGATTACAAATAAGCTGGAGAAGCTCGTTGCTGCAGAGTTTTATGAAACCGAAGTCTGTTTTCACTGTTGAGAAGGACAAAGTTCTTTAGTTGCAAGCTTGCTTCTGCTAGTTATGCGCCAGTGTACAAGGAGACTTCAATTAAATCCAATATGGATGTACTGGGTGGCTTCTGTGTGTCTGACTCTAAATCTGGTTTTTAAAGTCTAAGGACTCCCCTTTGGCACATTCATGGCTTATTAGGTCCCCAGGGCTTCCCTTGTGGCTCAGCTGGTAAAGAATCCGCCTGCAACGTGGGAGACATGGGTTTGGTCCCTGGGTTGGGAAGATCCCCTGGAGAAGGGTAAGGCTACCCACTCCAGTATTCTGGCCTGAAGAATTCCATGGGCTGTATAGGCCATGGGGTTGCAAAAGAGTCGGACACAACTGAACGACGTTCCCTTTCATTTCACTTTCAAAAAAACAAAAAAAAAAACTTCAACAAATAATATTTCAAAACAATTTTGTGCTAATTACTGATTCAAGAGCAAAGTGGTCATATTGTTTCAAACTTCAGCATTCGCATGCAGTCTTACAGAGCGGTGTATTTCCTGTTTAGCGAAATGGCCTGTTTTCAAATCTAGAGGCACTTTACATACCTACAGGGCACTGTAAATTTGACTCCCTTACTTAAGACTAAGAATCTGAAAGTTGCATTAAAACTTGAACACTTTACTTTCAGTTAGCCCTCAAGCCGTTATTTAGTCCATTTGCGTGTAGTTTAGACTACTAATGCTAACACACTTAGTATCTTGTTTCTCAATCTTAAAGCACAAAGTAAACAGACAAATAGAAGAGGAAGAGCGGAGGGCTGCCAGAAAGGGAACAAGGGCAGGAGTACCAAGTGACATCTATTAGCAACGCTACACAACAAAAACCAAGGAACCAACTTGGGACCAGCCAGTGCAAAGACAATGGCCCTCCACGTGTTAGTATCAGGAGACACTGCTGCTGCTGCTGCTAAGTCGCTTCAGTCGTGTCCGACGCTGTGCGACCCCACAGACGGCAGCCCACCAGGCTCCTCCGTCCATGCAGTTTTCCCGGGGAGAGTACTGGAGTGGGGTGCCATTGCCTTCTCCTATCAGGAGACACTAGGACAGCAGAATACAGCAAATGACTGTTTATGAAGATGGTCTAAGAACATTTTCTAGAAAGCCAAACCCTGATGCACATAATCCATTTAAGAGGATAGGGAAGTGTATAATACTTTTAAAACCTCTTGCCTGTAATCTGTTTGAAAACCTTTGCTTTTATAAGGAGTAAGTTTCAGTTATCTGAATAATTCCCTTTATTTGGAGGTGCTCATTTATGGAAAGTGGTGACTAGGGGACTTGCTGCCCTTTGCATTTTGGAAGGTCAGTATTAAACAGGGAAAAGCTCACACTCTGGCTGCCTTTCAGTAGCACCGTGTGACGTCACCAGGCACACAAGCCTTCAGAACCTCTGAACTCAGTTAAGACATATGGGGCCACTTAGGGCCCAAGTTTATCTTGGCTTCCTTTGGAGCGAGTTTGATTACTTCTAAGATTTATGGTCAAAGTGGATGGGGAAGAAAAATACCTCACAGAGCAGATTTATAACCTCATCTTGTTTTTATAACAACATTAGGGATGACATCCTATGACAGAATCTTGGAATGACTGCAGGGCAACTTGGAAACTCAGTGGGAAGTTTTATATTTTTGGGGTTTGGAGCACTTTGTACTTCCAGAGGTCAGGGAGGAAAGGGCCAGGGAAATGAGCCAGGGAGACGGTCAGAGAGTGAGTGTCGGCTGGTCTAATTTTCTGTGTCAACTCTGAAAATTAGATAAACAATGACAAACCAGGCTTTTTAAATGAACTTGTCACTTCTGGTTTTCTTGATACAAGGTAACATTTTTCAAGTCCTGGTAGCCCTAAAGACAGATTTAACCCCTGAGAGGTTTCTGTAAGTATTCTAAAGCACCCACATCTAAACCAAAGGTTGAGTACAACCCTATCACCCTTAAAAGAAAAACTAATTATCCTTGAAAGTTAAATACTCTTCTTCTAACAATTAAGGGGATTATGAGTAGAGCCAAAGGTCCAGCCTTCTACAGGACAGCCTTAGCAACTTGATTTGTTTTCCTTTTGGTCATCTTCCGGGCTCTCCAGGCCAGCTCCAACCTTCAACATGGTCCTTTGATCTTTCAACCAGTGTTCTAAGCAGGGACTGGTTCCTCGCACCAACTCAGGGGAGCACAGACTGTTCTGGGTCCCCTGCTCCTATGTCATGAAGACATTGGTCAGGAGAACCGCTCTGGCCTACAATTTGGCTGTGTGACAAGCTCCCTGGTGGGGAGAGGAAAGATCAGTGAATCTTTAATAGCTGCCCTCAGTGGCTTTGCTCTAAGGATATTTATTCAGTTGGAACATGCTGATTTGGAGAGAAAAATAAGGATAAATATAATTAGCAGCATCTGAGTGGAGTTTTTCATTCCACAAAGTGCTTTCAACCTCATCATCTAGTTCAGATGTCACAGCAATGCCATGAAGTCTCAAGGTGGCATGAGTGTCATTATCTACTTGTGGATTCGAAAACTAGGTTCATAGAAGTTAAGTGATCTGGCTAAGGTAGGGTTGGGATCTGAACTGGACATCAGCTCCAAAGCCTGTGCTTTTTGTTAGGTTTGTTAGTATGTTATGTTTTGTTACATTATAATATATGATAACAGCAATATAACAGCCAATGGCTGTGAGCACCTATTCCATGGCAGATACTAGTTAGGTGTTTTCATTTACAGTATTTCCTATGATCCCCAGTCACCTGTCAGAAGAGATGTAGGCCTACTTTACAGCAAAGATACTGATGCTCCTAGGTGGTAAGCCCTGCGCTTCAGGCTGAAGTCTCAACACTGGCTGGCACCCAGGTTCTTGGACTTCATATACCACTCTTTCCCCACACTCTACAGCTTGCACCAACAACCCCCCACCCCCCCGCCCCCCGCCCTCCTGCATTCCATACAAAGCACATGTGCCATGATATGCCCTGGATCAAAGTACAGAACAGGTCTTTTAAGGTTCTCTGACCCCAGCCTTTGCCTCATCCCTGAATTCCACTGTCTTTTTCCTTTCTGATGTAGTAGAGTCTCCTTTTCTAAAGTGTCCCAAGCTTCAAAACTACCTCTGCCGCCAGCTTACTGTTGAGAAGAAAACTATCTGATTACACCAACTCACAGGATGGTATGAATAACTAATAAGAGCATTGGGACTATATGCATTTGAAAAGAGGACACCTGCCCCAGTCCAGCTGCATTTCTGATCTCTCAGGTGATAAGAGTTCTGGGGGTGAGGGGCTCTGTCTGTGTGGGCAGGTAATTCCCCTGTGGTTTCCAGGGGCCTGTGAATTTCACTCTCCATCATGCAGCTTTCCCCCCCCTGCTCTGGGAACTCTGTGCTCCAGACAACCAGGAGAACATCACCAATTGCACAGGAAGGCCATGGTCTGCCCTGGACATCAGGAAGGCTGTGTGTAGGAAATGCCCAGCACAGAGGCTATGCTGGAAACAGCTCTATAGTCGTGACTATCAGTGGCCTGGACTTGCTTTTTCTAAGGACATTTTTGCAATACCTAACACGTGCTCAGTGCTAAGTCTGGAAGACCGAGACCGGCTCTCCTGACAGCTGCACACGGTGTGGGTGGACAGGCAGAGGAACATGAGGGATCTGGCTCTCCATGTAGGAAGGACTCTCCTCACTCACTGAGCTGCCCCTCTCCTGAGCCTCAGGCCTAAAGACCCAACTTGCTCCCTCATTTAAAACGGGGATGAGCTGACTTCCCTGAGTTCAGAATTGCGTGTAACTAAAACACAAAACAGAAAAAAAGGAAACCCAACTGTTGCACTCGTGCACAGCTTATAGACAAGACGGCAGTGCCCTCAGACAGCATTTCAAATACAGTTTATTAGTGTGTGATATGAAAAGGGTATTTTTATTGCATGATATAATGCAATGGGACCTTGGGCGCTCTGTGGAAAGACCTCACACTCAGAAGTGTAATGAACCCGTAGTCCCCAAAACATTATACTGTACATTAACCTATCATTAATGGCACGTTAGGGCTAGGGGCATTGCACGCTTGCTGGTCAGGGCTCCATCAGGACAGTGTGGAGAAAACCACACAGTCTTCCCAGGCTTAAAGCAAATAGAGAAAATAAATATTCCTGATGTCTACAGGCAGCTTTAAGGGAAGTTCAATCCCAGCTCTGCCTTGCAATTTCCAAGACTGCTTTTTTAAGAGAGGAAGACGCACAACTGAACAAAAGAAGGAAATGAGCCTTCTGCAGTTCACCCGCAGCTATATGCCCCACAACCCCAATGCAGGCTCGACAAGGTCACAGGCAGAGGGCGCCTCTGGTAGCAGTGCTGAAGCTGCCTGCAGGACACTCAGGCCGGAACCTCAGTCTCCAGAAGCAGAAGGGATCTTGGAGACTGTGCACCTACCTCCCTCCCTCTCTAGATGGGGAAATCAAAGCTCAAAAAGATAAAGGAAGAGACAACCTATCCAAAAGAAAAATGCGCACAGTATGTGAAAAAAATAGTGATGGCCAATAAACATGAAAAAAAACTTCATGCTTAATAAAAAGACTGCAAATGAAAACAATTGGATACCATTTATCACTGATCAGATAGGCGAAGATTAACATCTAACACTTTAGTAGCAAAAGAGGTGAGTGCTCAGTCGTGTCCAACTCTTTGGGATCCCATGGACTGTAGCCTGCCAGGTTCCTCTGTCCATGGAATTCTCGAGGCAAGAGTATTGGAGTAGCCATTCCCTTCTCCAGGGGATCTTCCTGACCCAGGACTGGGACCCACATTTCCTGCATCGCAGGTGGATTCTTTACTGCTGGGCCACCTGGGAAACTCCAAAAGCAGTGAGGGGGAACTGCAATTCTCATATCCATTTTGTAAAGGCGTATGTATATATATATATAGAAAGATGGTCACCAGCTTAATAACAAAGGTCTGGAAATCACCCAAATGTTTTATGGCAGGGTCCTGGTTAAATAAATATGAAACATCTATATAATGGAACACCATGCAGCATTAAATAGAATGAGACAGACTTTCATGTGATATGAAAAGATCTCAGACCTCAAAGATACAAGCAAAAAAGGTAAGAAAATAAAATTAACAATTCTTGAAAGACACACAAGTTACTATTAATAGTTCTTAATTCTGGAGAGTGGGGCTGAGGGTGTATTTTGTATCCTTCTGTACTCCTTGAATTTTTAAGCATAATTTTAACACTAGTTTTAGAAAGTCAATGATGAGAATAGGAGCAAACATTTTGGGGGAACTTATTTCCTAACTTCTATGCTAAGTGATTTATGCACTTTATCTTGTCTGGATTTTCACACACACAAAAGCAGTAATTTGGTCACTATTATCCCTTTCTATAAGGGCTTCCCTGGTGGCTCAGATAGTTAAGAATCTGCCTGCAATGAAGGAGACCTGGGTTTCCTCCCTTGTTTGGGAAGATCCCCTGGAGAAGGGAATGGCAACCTACTCCAGTATTCTTGCCTAGAAAACTCCATGGACAGAGAAGCCTGGTGGGCTACAACAGTCCTTGGGGTCACAAAGAAACAGACATGACTGAGCAACTAACATACACACATCCCTTTCTGTAATATGGGAACTGAAGTTTCGAGGGGTAAAATAATTTGTTCAAGGTGACCTTATTGTCCATCTCCTTTCAATAATGAAACAGTATTTGTAAAATAGAGAAAAACCTCTCCAGACTCTGATGCAGCCCATGACCACCTTCCTAGGGAAAGCTGGGAAAGCTTGCCTTATCCTAACTGTGGTCAGGGAGGAAGGCAAGACAAAAGACTGCTGACTTTGAGGTAGAATTGAATTTCTGGAGGTATCTAGTCTCCACATCACAAAAGGAGATGGGCCGAGGGATCCCAGGCTACCCACACTGTTCAAGTAAACAATGCTTGGCAACCAGGGCTTGAACACATGAAGGGAAGCATTTCCCCAATTAAACATGAAACGACTTCAAAGGTAACCCAGCAGGCACTTCATGAATGAAGAGGCAGCTGTCTGAGACCAGCAGAATCACAAGTGAGAGTCGGGGCCAGGAAGGACAGGGCAACCCCACGCCTTAGGACTATCTGTGCGGAATCTCGACACTGCTTCAGGAAGCTTGCTCTGTTTTCTCATTCCTCCATTCTCCCCAATAAAAGAGTCTTGTTATTTTTGGATTACAGACTTTGCAGCAACATTTTAAAATGCTAGATTTTATTTGTCCTAGGGTCTGCCAACACACGCTGTAATTAAAATGTTGATTAGTAAACAGTTTAAATATATGACAGACAATGCAGTTAAAGCCTACAGTTAGGTCAATATGTGATTTAGATTTGCCATTTAAAAAATCTCATTTAAATTTTGCATACATTAATCACTACCACACTTCAAGGTTCTGATATCCACCTGACTACAATATTAAAATAAAACTTGCTGCCCCAGGGAAATCCTACTTATTCTTAATTGTTTCGAGGCTTTGATGGGCTTTTAATCTAAGATTAATTTATGCAATTTTAAATAACTCTTCTTATGATTAATAAGCTTGAAAATTAAAAGGAGTCTAAAGCAATTATAATGAGCATTTGGTCATAACCTCATTAGAAGAAGGAGTGAAGGATACAGCTCTGGAATTCTTACAAGACTACAATTTAAGGTTACTTTTAGAGAAGTCAAACGTAGTTCCTAAAATTGCAAAGGCAGGTTAGCAAAGGTCAGTGTTAAAATGACGGCTAGCTAGATTAGCATACTAATGATTTTCCCTGATAGTGACAGAAAGGACACTGAAAAGAAGATGCAGAAAGAGAGACAAATGACATGCTGCCGAGAAGCTACAGGCTCTCAACTGGGTTTCCTGTCATTCTGGCTGGAGAACTTCATGGAATTTCAGAAAGAGTCAGGGGATTAGAACATCCCTATTTATAAATCAGTTTCAGCAAGAGAGTCTGGTCTACATGGAACAAGCAGAGATCAGTCCTATGTAGTCTTTTTGCCTGTTGTGATGGGGTCACTGCCTTGCTGTGGATAGCAAGGAGATCAAACCAGTCAATCCTAAAGGAAAGCAACCCTGAATATTCATTGGAAGGACTGATGCTGAAGCTCCAATACTCTGACCACTTGATGTGAAGAGCCAACTCACTGGAAAAGGCCCTGATGCTGGGAAAGATTGAGGGTAGGAGGAGAAAGGGACAACAGAGGATGAGACGGTTGGATGGCATCACTGATTCAATGGACACGAACTTGGGCAAACCCTGGGAGATAGTGAGGGACAGGGAGGCCTGGTGCGTCGCAGTCCATGGGGTCATAAAGAGTTGGATATGACTTGGAGACTGAACAACAACAACACTGCCTTGCCTAAGAACCAACAGTGGCTTCCTGCAGCTGCAACTCCTCACTGGCATGCAAAGCCCTTTTGGAGCTGGCTCTCTGCTGAGCCACCCCTTCCTTTACAAAAGGAAGTTTTTTGTTTTTTTTTTTTAATGTGACCCATTTTTAAAGCCTTTATTGAATCTGTTATAATATTGTTTCTGTTTGGGATTATTTTTTGGCTGCGAGGCATATGTGATCTTAGCTCCCCGACAAGGGATCCTGCATCCTCTGCATTGGAAGGTAACGTCTTAACCGCTGGACCGCCAGGGAAGTCCAATATCACCACTTTTTAATGTCTATTTCAGACAAATCCTACAGGTCTGGCTGGAGCTGAGACGCATCCCCTGACCACCCTCAGCCACCCCGTCCTGAGCCCTCACACCACGCACAGCAGCAGCCCACAGCCCACCCTGCGTTTTCTGTATGTCTCCTCTGGGTGTGTCCAGTCTGCTCCTTGAAGGTCTGGATGTTTCTTACATTTCTTTTGAGCCCATCACAGCACCTCACAGACAGCCCATTCTTGTTATTTAACTGTTTCATAATAATCCCTCCAACAAGATGCTCACATTGCTGATACTCGAGGACTGACACAAAAAGTTAAAGCTTCATAATGACTGAGGCAGAACTGACAGAGATCTGTCTATCCCTAAGAAACTACCAATTCATTAGACACTACTACAAATGTCTAACTTATGTTTATTTGCTCTAGATGGCATTAAGCTCCAATAAACATATTTGTCTTTCAAGAAGCTACTGATCAGATAGCTTCACATCTGAATTCTACCAAAAATTCAGAGAAGAGCTAACACCTATCTTACTCAAACTCTTCCAGAAAATTGCAGATGAAGGTAAACTTCCAAACTCATTCTATGAGGCCACCATCACCCTAATTCCAAAACCAGACAAAGATGCCACAAAAAAAGAAAACTACAGGCCAATATCACTGATGAACATAGATGCAAAAATCCTTAACAAAATTCTAGCAAACAGAATCCAACAACATATTAAAAAAATCATACACCATGACCAAGTGGGCTTTATCCCAGGAATGCAAGGATTCTTTAATATCCGAAAGTCAATCAATGTAATACACCACATTAACAAATTGAAAGATAAAAACCATATGATTATCTCAATAGATGCAGAGAAAGCCTTTGACAAAATTCAACACTCATTTATGATTAAAACTCTCCAGAAAGCAGGAATAGAGGGAACATACCTCAACATAATAAAAGCTATATATGACAAACCCACAGCAAGCATCACCCTCAATGGTGAAAAATTGAAAGCATTTCCCCTGAAATCAGGAACAAGACAAGGGTGCCCACTCTCACCACTACTATTCAACATAGTCTTGGAAGTTTTGGCCATAGCAATCAGAGCAGAAAAAGAAGTAAAAGGAATCCAGATAGGAAAAGAAGAAGTGAAACTCTCGCTATTTGCAGATGACATGATCCTCTACATAGAAAACCCTAAAGACTCTTCCAGAAAATTACTAGAGCTAATCAATGAATATAGTAAAGTTTCAGGATATAAAATTAACACACAGAAATCCCTTGCATTCCTGTATACTAACAATGAAAAAACAGAAAGAGAAATTAAGGAAACAATACCATTCACCATTGCAACAAAAAGAATAAAATACTTAGGAGTATATCTACCTAAAGAAACAAAAGACCTGTACATAGAAAACTATAAAACACTGATGAAAGAAATCAAAGAGGACACAAACAGATGGAGAAACGTACCGTGTTCATGGATTGGAAGAATCAATATTGTCGAAATGGCTATTCTACCCAAAGCAATCTATAGATTCAATGCAATCCCTTTCAAGCTACCAACGGTATTTTTCACAGAACTAGAACAAATAATTGTGAAATTTGTATGGAAATACAAAAAACCTCGAATAGTCAAAGTAATCTTGAGAAGGAAGAATGGAACTGGAGGAATCAACCTGCCTGACTTCAGACTCTACTACAAAGCCACAGTCATCAAGACAGTATGGTACTGGCACAAAGACAGAAATATAGATCAATGGAACAGAATAGAAAGCCCAGAGATAAATCCACGAACCTATGGACACCTTATCTTTGACAAAGGAGGCAAGGATATACAATGGAAAAAAGACAACCTCTTTAACAAGTGGTGCTGGGAAAACTGGTCAACCACTTGTAAAAGAATGAAACTAGAACACTTTCTAACACCATACACAAAAATAAACTCAAAATGGATTAAAGATCTAAATGTAAGACCAGAAACTATAAAACTCCTAGAGGAGAACATAGGCAAAACACTCTCCGACATAAATCTCAGCGGGGTCCTCTATGACCCACCTCCCGGAATATTGGAAATAAAAGCAAAACTAAACAAATGGGACCTAATGAAACTTAAAAGCTTCTGCACTACAAAGGAAACTATAAGTAAGGTGAAAAGACAGCCCTCAGATTGGGAGAAAATAATAGCAAATGAAGAAACAGACAAAGGATTAATCTCAAAAATATACAAGCAACTCCTGAAGCTCAATTCCAGAAAAATAAATGACCCAATCAAAAAATGGGCCAAAGAACTAAACAGACATTTCTCCAAAGAAGACATACAGATGGCTAACAAACACATGAAAAGATGCTCAACATCACTCATTATTAGAGAAATGCAAATCAAAACCACAATGAGGTACCATTACACGCCAGTCAGGATGGCTGCTATCCAAAAGTCTACAAGCAATAAATGCTGGAGAGGGTGTGGAGAAAAGGGAACCCTCTTACACTGTTGGTGGGAATGCAAACTAGTACAGCCACTATGGAAAACAGTGTGGAGATTTCTTAAAAAACTGGAAATAGAACTGCCATATGACCCAGCAATACCACTTCTGGGCATACACACCGAGGAAACCAGATCTGAAAGAGACATGTGCACCCCAATGTTCATCGCAGCACTGTTTATAATAGCCAGGACATGGAAGCAGCCTAGATGCCCATCAGCAGATGAATGGATAAGGAAGCTGTGGTACATATACACCATGGAATATTACTCAGCCGTTAAAAAGAATTCATCTGAATCAGTTCTAATGAGATGGATGAAACTGGAGCCCATTACACAGAGTGAAGTAAGCCAGAAAGATAAAGAACATTACAGCATACTAACACATATATATGGAATTTAGAAAGATGGTAATGATAACTCTATTTGCAAAACAGAAAAAGAGACACAGAAGTATAGAACAGACTTTTGAACTCTGTGGGAGAAGGTGAGGGTGGGATGTTTCAAAAGAACAGCATGTATATTATCTATGGTGAAACAGATCACTAGCCTAGGTGAGATGCATGAGACAAGTGCTCGGGCCTGGTGCACTGGGAGGACACAGAGGAGTCGGGTGGAGAGGGAGGTGGGAGGGGGGATCGGGATGGGGAATATGTATAACTCTATGGCTAATTCGTGTCAATGTATGTCAAAACCCACTGAAATGTTGTGAAGTAATTGGCCTCCAACTAATAAAATAAAATTAAAAAAAAAAAAAAAAAGAAGCTACTGATCAGACATGCCCAGGAACATTAGATGAGACAAATCATGACCCAAAGAGGCTAAAGGATTCAGTGCCCCTACATATTTAGCACTTAACGGTTTACACACTTTCACAAACTATTTTAACAGGGAAAATACCCACGATTCAAGATTGGTATTACTACTGTCATTTATAGATGAAGAAGCTGAGACTCAGTTAAACTAAGTAACTATTGATTACCCAGGCGAGGCAGAGGCTGTATCTGAAATCGCGTCTTCTGAAACCCAGATTAATGCTCTTTCCAATCTGCCATGTTGCTTCTCATCTCATGTTCAGAACAGACTCACTTTCGAGATCAAGAGCCCATCTATGGCCTCTGCAGACTTCACACACAGAGGACAGAGTAGGTCCTGCTGGTTGTCTGGCACACACCTTTCCACTTCTACAACCATGGTTATAGAAACGAGTGGCGTCATAGGATCATCAGCTCAACGGACATGAGTTTGAGCAAACTCTGGGAGATAGGGAAGGACAGGAGAGCCTGGTGTGTTGCGGTCCTTGGGGTCACAAAGTTGAACACGACTGAGCGACTGAACGACAACAAACCCTATGAACAAGTCACAATCTGCCAGTGGAGGGAAAGCAAAGTGTCGGGAGGTGGGGGTGATGCGCTGGTTTCTGCTGAGCAGCCGGGGGCTGGGGACAGGACTCTGCAGGGGTGGTGCAGCCACCTCAGGCTTTAACTACTTGCCCACAGTCAGCCCCTCCCCTGCTGTCCAGGAGACAAGATTCTTCCTCATGATCTTAGAAGGACCAGAAAAAAGACTCTAGGGGATGCAGGCTTCAGTCGTTGTGGCTCCTGGGCTCCAGAGCACAGGCTCAACAGTAGAGGCGCATGGGCTTAGCTGTTCTGTGGCATGTGGGATCTTCTAGGACCAGGGATCGCACCCGTGTCTCCTGCACTGGCATGTGGGTTCTTTACCACTGGGCCACCAGGCAAGCCCAGTGCTCTTTCCCTTGTGATGAGAACACGTAGGCTTTACTCTCTTAACAGCTTTCAAATATATCATGTTAGCTATAGTCATTATTTTGTGCATCACATCCCCAGTACTTACTTATCTTAGAACCAGAAGTTTGTACCTTTTGACCATCTTTATCCAATTCACCCTTCCTCTGTCTCTTATTACCACCAAACTTTTTCTAATGAATTTTTTTCCCCCAAGATTCCACATATGAGATTTTGTCTTTGTCATTATCTAACTTACCTCAAACACTGTAATGCCCTAAAGATGCATCCATATTGTTGCTAATGGCAGAATTTACTTTTTTATGGCTGGATAATATTCCACTGTATATATGTGTGTATCTATCTCACAACTTTTTTACTTATTCATCTGTTGATGGACACTTGGGGTTTTCCCATGTGTTGGCTATTGTAAGTAATGCTGCTATGAACATGTGCGTATGGGTATTTCTTTGACTTAGTGTTTTTGTTTCCCTCAGATACAGTCCCAGAAATGGAAATGCTGGATCACATGACAGCCCTGTTTCCATTGTTTAAGGAAGCTTCACATTGTTTTCCAGAGCAGCCTTACCAGTTCGCAATCCTACCAACAGTACACAGGGTTCCCTTTTCTCCACATCCTTGCCAACACTTATCTCTTGTCTTTTTGATGACGGCCATTCTAACAGGCATGGGGTGATATGTTCATTGTGGTTGAGATTTACATTTCCCTCCATAATTAGTGATGTACTTGCTGGCCATTCGTATACCTTCTTTGGAAAAGCGTCTATTCAGGTGCTTTGCCTATTTAACTTTTCTATTTTAAATTTTTATTATTTATTTATGGCTGCACGGGGTCTTCACTATGGTGCACAGGCTGTCTCCAGTTGCAGTGAGCGGGGGCTGACACACGGCTTAGCTGCTCTGCAGCATGTGGAATCATCCTGGACCAGGGATTGAACCCATTTCCTCTGCATTGGAAGGCGAGTTCTTAACCACTGGACCACCAGGGAAGTCCTCCTTTGCCTCTTTTTAAATTGGTTTGTTTTTCTTGCTTTTGAGTTGTATGAGTTCTTTATATATTTTGGATATTAATCCCTTACCAGATATATTGTTTGCGAATATTTTTTTCTCCTTCTGAAGAGTGTTTTTTATTTAGTTCTTTTTGATCATCCAGTCAAGAGAGAAGACTGGACAGCTACTGTGTGCCTTGTACGTACCAGCTGGCTCAGTGGTAAAGAGCTCGTCTGCCAACGCAGGAGGCACGGGTTTGATCCCTGGGTCAGAAAGATCCCCTGGAGAAGGAAATGGCAACCCACTCCGGCATTCTTGCCTTGGAAAGCCCACGGACAGAGGAGCCTGGAGGGCTACAGTCCGTGGGGTTGCAGAGAGTCAGACGAGACTGAGTAAACAACTGTGCTGGCTGCAGGGGGTGCAGGGCCTTCCTCACCACACTGTTAGGCTCCTGGAGGGCAAGACTGGTGTTTCATCAGTCTCTGTGCTCCTCCAGCTGTGCAACTCAAGTAACTGGCCTGGGAGCCACTTGCTACTAGTTTGCAAGAAGATAAGAAGCTATGCCACGAAGTAAATCAGCACACAGCTTCTTCACAGAGAAAATTCTGCTATAAAAAACTGTCAGGTGAATTAAATAGAAAACTTCCATATGTGCTTGATTTATATTCTAGCACAAACTCCTCATCTTGTGTTCAAGAAACTGTTCAGATATTATCATTAGTCCACGGTCTGTATCTGAGTCGCACTAAACTATAGCACCTAACAAGCTATTCCGCATATAGAACGTGCTCAGCAAGGTTTGCTGAGTTAAAAGAAATTTCTCCCAAACTCAAAGAGTAATATTGCTTAGAAGCTGCTCATTTCTATAGTTGCGAAAGAAAACTAAAAAGGTGAGAAGGTTTTGTGGCCAGATACACTGCAGAACATACTCTGCCTTCAGTTTTTACCATAGATTGATGAAGCCAAGAAGCAGGAAGAGCTCACAAATTTTCACAGCTTCCCTTCAGAGAAACAACAGACAGGTGCAAACTGCTGGTGATTACTTCCTCTCTTCCCACTTGGTTTATCTGCACCGAGGTTTAGGCCCCAGTCAGGCCCCAGCCGCTGTGTCCAGACACCAGCTCTCTGCTCCAACCACAGCCCTCCAGATGTAGGACGAGGCCAAGGTGGAGGGGAATAGAAGAGGTGAGCTGAGTAAGCATCCTGGAAGGATGAACAAGCACAAACTGTTGACATTCTACGTTTCTTTGTGGGGTGTCTGCTTTAGTTTTGTTTTGGATTGGCTTAGCTGCAATTGTCACAACCATAATAACAACCCTCTGCCTACTATGCACCAATACATATTAGCTTTGATGTGGTGCTCAACAGTGCTATATTCTTCCTGGCTGTGTGACTCTAGGCAAGTCAATTATCCTCTCTGAGCCCTGGTTCAATGTATCAGTAAAACGGGAATAAGAATAATCCTCATAGTGTTTGTGTGAATGTCAAATGAGATGAGATATACAAAAGATCTCTGTAAATACATGTGTATTTAACAATATGATCTGTTAAGCTTACTATTCTCTCTAAAGCTTTTCTTCCTTTAAAGATTAGAAGACTTTCTGAATTTATCTGCAGCCACAAGTTGCATGCAAGAGTTGCTCCAATTTCAAGTAATTTCAGAGAAAATAGGTATTATGGATTTTGACTAGTGTAGATATTAGATATAAGCTGTGTCTCACGTATGTGCAGAGAGTAATACACTCACAAAAATACCACAATATCCTGCAAAGTGTGGCTCAGCTGTGACCCCATGCATAAAGCCTCCCCAGGCAACCCTGGCTGGAAGAAATCTTGCCTTTCTCAGAGCTCATGTACCTGTTAAATTCATATCACTTCGGTTCAATAATTATCTATTGAGCATTCAACGTGGGGCTAGGGATTGGGCTAAATGCTGAGGTACAAAGATAAAGATGACCTGATCTTTTCCTCTAGGAACCCGTGGTCTTGCTCATGGCCCGTTACGTGACTGCCACAAGGTGTGAAAACAACACTGACAGAGGTGCTTGGCCAGAAAGAAGGGTGACACGCGACAGGACGGCAGCAGCCCTGCTGAAGGAGGCCTGGGAAAGCGCCGCAGAGGCTGAGCCAGTCGGGCTCTGCAGGCTGCACAGGAGTTCACCACGTGGGTATAAGGAAAGTGCATTCTCGATGGAAGAAACAGCACATGCAAAGATATGACCATGTGAGGACGCCTCATGCGCTAATGGACTGTCAGACCGTTAGGACACAGGCTGAGTGTACAGGAGCGCAGTGAGGTGGAGGGCCAGGTGAAGGTGGGCAGGAGGACGTGCAGGAGGCCTCCGGTGAGTCTATCTATCCTGCGCTCGGCTGTTCATGTCCTCACATTCCTCACTAGACTGGAAGCTAGTTGAAGGCAGGACGCAAGATTGACAAACTCTTTCCTCGGCATCAGGCAGGACGCTCTGCCCAGGGTAGACACTCAACAAAGAAGGGTGGGTGTGTGCTCAGATGCACAGTTGTGACATTCTCTCCCTGTCTCATCAGAGCAGAAAAGGCTGCTGAAATACAAACCTGCACCAGACGTGCAGTGTGTTACAATTCAGCCAGGCCCCGGAAAGCTAGCCTCATGCCTGCCTTTGGTACTTAACCCACTTTCCAGATGACACGCACTGCTGCCTGCACAGGTGAGCTGGAAAGGGGGCCACTTCCAAAGGCAGGAAGCCGAGGTGCCAGCCAGGGCTCTGCTGACCTCCCTGACAGGGGAAGGAAAAGCTCGTTTAGGAGAAAGAACTTTCCAGTCCTGGAGCTGGCGCCTCAAGCCCTGAAAACGCCAGCATTCCAGGGCTGCTGATTTGCCTTCCCAAGAGCGAGAGTATTCCAGAGGCAAGCCTGTGGCTTAAAAAAAAAAAAAATCATGTTTAATTTAAAAATTAGAAACTGGAGCAGGCTGTGAGCACAGGGGTTGATTGAAACAAAATTTAAATTCCTGTCAAGCCCATTTAAACACGGGGGCCCTTCATAGACAATTAGCTGCTCCCTGTGAATGCTGAATAAACTCAGGCCTGGTCACTGCGAGCAGAGAGGCGCCTACTGTGAGGCGCTGAAAAAAAAATTAACTAAAATCAGGCTGTATGAAATATTCAGCCTTCCAGTATATCACAGGGGTTTGAAAGTGTAAACAAGACAAAAATCGATTCCTTAGTGCCCTCAAATCAAGCCCCCAAAATGGTTAGGGCATCTGTTTCTGCTAAATTTTGTTTACATCGGCAGATTTGCCTTAATTGCAGTTGTTTATTTCTCATTGTCCCTGGGGCCCTAATCTCCCGATTACTAATACTTAACACTCATTTCACATCTAAAGCTACTTCTAATCCTCAACAGGTTTTGGGGGCTCTTAAAATTATTGAAACCGCAGAGGCGGGAGAGACAGCCTCTTTGTGAAAGGAACATTTTCTTATCTACTACCAGCTGGGCCCAATCATCACCAGGGATGGCTACAACAAAGGTGCTAAAAGGCTCTTCCACAATGACTGCTGCTCCACTGGGGATTCAGAGGATAAAAAGGAGCTTTGATGGAAAAATCTGAACAAGAGGCTAAAGCAGTCCAGCCAAATAAAGTTACTGTCATAATCAAATGCTGTCAATCACCATGAAAATCCAATTAAAAATGTCTCAGCACAGCCCTCTTAAGTGGAAAAATGTACCCTATGTATACAAATTTTTGTCAACTCCACACCAGTCCCACAATGAGAAAGCCCTCCTATTAATTGAACCCCCCCTCCCCCACCCCCAAAGATGCTAGTCATTCAGAAGCAGTCTGAGGGAGCTGCGGCACACACCAGCTATTGGTATACAATTAAAAGAGTTAATCGGGTTACATTTGAAAATTCCATTTTTATTTGTGTCGAGGGAACCTTTGCACGAATAAACCAATGGTAACTTATTTTCCTACTTCAGAATCAGTGACCATTTATATTAAGAGAGCGGAGAAACAGTAAACCAGGATACTGGAAAGAAACTAGTCCATGCTCCGGCAAATGTCTCTCGGTAGACCATGGCCTAATGTTTAATTCTAATCTTGAAAATTAAATAGAGGACAGAAGGCCCAAATGTCTCTGCTGCCTTTCTGCAGTCTCTTAAATGGCCAAGTGAACCTCAAGTTATCTGCAGGCAGATCTGACCCCCCAAATAGCTGTCTACAGAAGGCCTCAGAGACCACACAGCTCCTGGTCCCCCAAGGTCTCTCTCGAAACTGCTACAAACTAAAAAGCAAAAAACCCATTAAACAAATCCAGCTGGCTACAACTGTAAATAGGTGACTTCTAATAATTTTCCAGCCCTTGAGATTCCTGGCTAGACTCATTCACTATTGATAAGTATTGCATCGATTTATTGGAGTGCTGTCGATGTTGTTTGGTTGCTAAGTCTGTGTCCGACTCTTTGCGACCCCACAGACTATAGTCCACCAGCTTCTCTGTCCGTGGGATTTCCCAGGCAAGAATACTGGAGTGGGTTGAGAATTCCTCCTCCAGGGGATCTCCCCGACCCAGGGATCAAACCTGTGTCTCCTGCATTGGCTGGTGGGTTCTTTACCATTAGCCTCCAGGGAAGCCCTTATTGGAGTGTACTTACAGGAAAACAAGTTTGCTGCTTTCAATAGCAATTCCCAAATCACAAAGACTGGGCTTCAGGATTGTTTTATATTCCCTCCCACAAGTGGCTGAATAACTCTGGATTTTTCAGCCTGATCTATTATTCCCAAGGACTGGGGGGCAGGGTGGCCCACACCTGATATGGTGATAGATAGAAGACCTTGGGGTCCCCTGCCGTCACTCTAACCTGAAAAAACATGGTGCTGGCCAGGTGGTCTCTAAGTCTCGACTTTCTAATGACCTCATGACTTGGAATGAACTGTCAAAGGTGAATTCTCCAGTGGCCAGAACACACGCCAAAGATCACAGGTGGGCTCTGAACAAGGCTTGCTTCACACTTTCTTGCTCTTCCTGTCCTTCCAGGGTGGAGAGCAGAGCCCTGGGGCCTGTTCTGATTGGTCTGGCTGCACTGGTCGTTAAAAGCCGTGAATGGTATCCAAGCAAACCATGTGATGTCCCAGAAATTCTATTATTTTGGCACCAAATGATTTTCCCACATGACCTCTCATAGCAGAAAGTCAAACAAGAATCTCTGATCAGACCATGTAGTTCTAGTGTGGCCATCCTAACTCATACTGAATATCAGAGCCCAGGATGGCATGTTCTTGGGTGAGTTTCCCCAACTTTACTCTGAGTTCCGAGAGAACAGGGACACATGATGTCATGTTTGTCTTTATGTCTAATTCAGTGTTTTACTACAATGAATTAGAGTGAGTGGCACGTGCAAAGAATAATTGATAGTGCTTTCTCTTCTTTTAGTCAGAACAGAGAACATGCCTGAATGACAGCCACATATGACCAAGCTAGGAACTGAATAAAAGATCAGGCTCTTCTTTCAAGGAACTCAATCTAGTGGTAAGGAGAAAAAACGGTGTCAAACCAGTGAGTTTCACTTGGACAGTTTTTAAAAGCAGCAGCAACAAAAAAAGTCCCCAGTATCTGCTCCCTGGTCCAATGCCAGAGATTCTCTGACTTGGGTTGGGATCTGGGCAGTTTCTTTTAAAATCCACTCAGACGATTCTGATGAGTTAGGAACCCCTGTACCACATGGGCCAAGCTGTGAATCTACCATGAATATATATTTTATGTGATGAAGTGCTGTTTCAAGTTAGAGACAATAAATGGTGGAGGGATTCCGAGAAGGGAGCAAGCTCTGTGAAACAGCGGAGTGGGGAAAGCTGCAGGGAGGAGGAAGGAGAAGTTTGAGGACAGTGGAAAGGAGGGCATTCTCGGCTGAGGCCACCACCCAAATAACAAAAACTCCCTGCGAACTGAGCAACATCAAAGGAGGAACAAATGCATAATACATTCAGAAGACCCAGCTCCGCCTGGGTGAGTGGGCAGAAGACTGAAAAGCGGCTCCACTGTTGCACTTCACGGCATCCAAGGGAATCAAACTGTTCCTGTGGCCAAGGCCGTGCAGCCCCCGTGCCCTGAAATGATGCTGGGAAGACGGCAGTCAGTTCAGTAAACTGAGAAAGAAGACTTGCAAGCAGGAGTTCAAAAATTGCAATCTTAAACAGGCAAATCATCACCATATTAAGAGATCGGACGTGACTGATGGAGGAAAAAAGTTATACTTAACTGGGAAATTAAAACTGTCAGATCACTATGATCAAGGAATGACAGATTTTTATCTGTCTGTATCTCTCTGGTTATGTGCATATATACAAATACATTCACACGTATACACATGCATTTATCTGATAAAGTCTGGTGAAAAGATTAAGCAGTCACATCCATGAAAAAACAAAGCTTACTTTCTGGGGTTATAATCTCTCTGTTCTTGCTGAAGTGCTAACATGTCATCAAAAATTCAAATTAAAGCTGTCTGATTCAGTGTGATCTCAAGCATTCAGACAGTGATTCTGCCGTTGTAATTATGTGCAATTAAAAACTAAAATCAACTTCTTACTAGTGCCTTCCTATTTATAAGCAGACACAAAACAGATGCTTTTAATGGCCTTTAAAACTTGAAAATAGTAATAATAAAAAATTCATTACGTGGTTGTCAACTGGACCCTATGTGGAGGCCCCAGGCTTCTGCGATGTTTTTTGTGCTTGGAGAAAATATTTAGCTGAAGTTTCAATATTATCCAGTTTCCCTCTGCAAATCTGGGGTGTCTTGGCCAGTGAGCTGATGTGCACTTCCCAATGGTGTCTTCAAGAACTGGTGGCTAGGCACACATGTAAGTCTGGCCCTAATAGTCTGTTTTTAATACATGGTCCATGTGATGCAGCAAATTAGCTAAAGGTAGTGAACTACCACCAAGTTCAGAATTGCTTATTAAACCATCACTAGTAGCTTAAAAAGCTTAGATTACAAGCACATGGTCCATGAGTACTGGGCAAGGGGTGTGTGTGTGTGGAAATGTGCTTTTCCTCTGTGCTTAGGGACTCAGTAAGCATTGGACCAAAATAAAGTGGAACTTCATCTTTGGTCCAGTTAGTAGAATACAGTGATAATGCTGAATTTTATTTGAGTCGTAGGCTCCCAGAAAGCAGTAACACGTGAGGAATCTCCCTACTCCTGTGTTAGCTCCAAAGACCAGTTGCTCTCACAGAGATCAGACCCCTGTCCCTCCCTCCGTAAGGCTGGCGGCTAACTCCCTGGTTCACCTGACTCCACAACCTTGGCTCCCTGCCCTTTGCTTCAAGACATTCTTCACTAAGAAACATTCTCCCTATTGCAACAGCCTGACTACAATCATCTTCTGTGGGTTTGAGTCCCATAATAAAGCCATTTGGTCTGAATCCAGAAGTCACACTGGAATCTGAGTGCTGGAGACAAAAATCCTAACATGATGGTTTTTCCAATTTTTAAAAGGGACCCTACCCAATTTATTGCATACCTGGATTCGCTTAGAGAACAACGCACCAGTCTATCTGAAAATGTAATTATAATCAGGTTTTGGATAAGCAGAAAAGCTAACAGTGACAATGTAATTTAGAGGAGTTAAACAAGTTAACATCTCTTTGCAAGTAATTAAATGTTTAAACAGATTTTTCTGGAACAGTTTGGTGTTTATTAGCCCCCAAACAATACCACCTCCAGTACATAAAGCCCCTTCTGAGAAATGAGATGCCTTCAAGTTTGCAGCTGCTAGAATTCAGATGAAGAGGAAAAAAAAAGCCCTTTCTAAAAGCACTATTTTGATTATAACTGACACTCCCCCCCAAGACCCATATTTGCTTCTCTGGGGTTTCCAGCCCCGCTATTTACTTGCTTTCTAAGCAAAATGTCAAATTTCAATCACAAACTGCACTGTGTGCTTCTTCTCAGGTGCCTGAGTGGAAAACCAAACCTGAGGAAATGCTAAACGAGGATGCCCTGCTCTGGAATGTACCAGGAATTGCACAAAGTAACAGGCATGATTATGAGAACCTGAGGAGAAAACCCATGTTTTTAAACAATTACTAAAGCAGTATAGTGATGGCATAAAGACAATTTCTGCGCCAGCTTGTTTCTCTGAAATTCTCTCTGCCACTGAACAGCTAGAACAGATAATAACTATTAGTAAATCAAACTCCTCTGCAATATCCAGCTGTGCCTCACACATTTACATACAGATAGAATGGGTATATGTTTTTAATATGTATGTGATACGTACTTGTAACACAGCCGAAGCGCATGGTACAAAGGAGGAGGAGAATGGCAATCGGATCAGCATGAGATAATAAAGTGGCCTAGATAAAGTATTAGCCAGCGATTGATCTCAAACCGGGAGGCGGCTTCTTCTGACCTGATTACTTACTATGCATAGATTCCATTAAATAGAGCTTAGACATGGAAAGCTTCTGGAAACACTCTAAATGCATAGAAGGATCTACAGCGCTCTGAACTGCATAGATGCCCATGGCCCACACGGTCCTGGCTTGAGCTAAAGCCCACATTCAGGATAGGCTGAGAGGTTAAGGGGCTGCCTGACAGCTGGTGGGAAGCTCGCTGGCTGGGTCCCACAGGGAGCGCCCATCCCTTTCCTTCCCTCCCCCATGCCAGCGAGCATTTCACCCCCCAAATGAAGGCCCCCCTCCCGAGCAGCTCGCCTGGCCCTGGCCACAGGGCTCCTGTGATCAAAGTGGGAAGGAAATGAGGAGCTGAGCAATCATTTACGGTCACGGTCCCCCTTTGAAAAACTGATGACAGCCACGAATTTCTCTTAAAAAAAAACAAAACAAAACAACGCACATCCCCACAAGCATATGCAACTTCGGAGTAATTTCAGGGGCTCTAACAGACTTCCGGAAGTCACTGACCCTAGGTCAAGCACTGCTTATCCAGTCCATCCCTTTCATTCTCAGATGAGGACACAGAAAGTGGGGAGGCATGGGGGAGCTGCAGACCGGGGCAGGGAGGCTTCCCTGCTAAGTCAGCCTGACCTTTACTATAAAGGAACCGGGAAGGAAGATTAATTCCTCAGAAGGAATTCCCTGTGGTTTATACAAATGGTCTATACAGAAAGGTTGCTCACCAGGTGGCTTTTACTTGAAAATACGCAAACGTATAATCTGAATAGCCAAGCCAGCCACACCCTTCTCCATCTCCATGCCTTCATCTCAGGTCATCTCTCTCCCTGAACGCAGGGGTAGGATCCTTACTGTTTTGCTTTGGGAAACCTCCCCCACCGCCTGCACATCACCATCCTCTCCACTCGTGTTGCAATCCCATCAACCCTTTCCGCCTGGCAGAGGCTGCCCTTTCCCCACAGAAGCTGGAACAGGCTTGCTTGGTTGTCTGAAGCCTCTGAATGCTGTCTGCCACTCCCTCAGAGTTTCTGCAGTGTGGAAACTTAGTTTTCTAAGTTTGCTGGTCTTCAGTCACAGAGCCAGGGCAGCGCTGACGTACGTCTTTTTTGTGCTTTATATCAGGGTGACTTAAAACTGGGTTAATTATGGAATCATCATCAGAGGAGCAGAAAGAGTATGTGTGTGGGGGTTCCTATCTGTCTGAATGTTCCTCGCTGCCTGCATGGCTGGTTTTCCTTTGCTTAAAGTCAGCAATAACTAGCTTTAAACGATAACTTGAAGAGTTACTCATGACATAACTCGAGGAGAGGGAAGATCTTCCCCAAGGATGAAGGACTTCCCTGTAAGTGAGTAGGAGTCCACTCAGGAGAACTGACTCAAGAAAAAAGGTACTGATGGGTGGGTGTGCCGCTTCTATGTCAAGTCAGAGTTTTCAGACCTGGATCCTAGAGTTCCTCCTACTGGAAGTGGGATTTCTTAACGGATCGCCCAGCATGTGGTAAATACATCGCCTATCCTGACCGAACCTTTGTGGCTTTGTGACTCCAACAGGCCAGTGTCGGTGGGATTTCTGTTCCGACAGCACTGGAGGTTTCACACTGCTCAGAGAAGGTCTGGGAACTCGACACACTCATGCTTGGCCCATCCTTTCCTTTGCCCGGAATGACTCCTTGCAAACTCTCTATTAAAATTCAATCCAAGCTCCAAAGGCCCTTTTCAAATGCTACCTTCTCCATATAGCCTTTCCCCATTTCTGAGGATCCCCACAGACCTCTGCAATTCTTTTCTAGTAGCTGGTTTATTCTAGTGACTTGCACAGGTGCCTTACCCTCTGCAACACTGTATGTGCAAGGCATACTCTGTTATCTTCCAAGTCTAGCACAGGACTCTGCACGTATCTATCGAATTCAGTTGTCTGCCTGCTTCTGAGATCTCTCAAGATGACGTGGATGCCAATGATGAGAATTCTGAGTTAATTCTTCATGTAGCTTAAGGGCTATGTGCCAGAAAACAGTACCAGTTCCTGTGGATCCTGGCTGGCCTCCCCCAAATGTGAACATCAGGGGAATTTCTTAGTCCAATTTTAAGACATTTCCACTTAGAACAGAAAAATTGTAGTCATCTTAGGAATAACCATGCAAAGCAGACAGAATTAAATAGCTAAATGGCTAAATGAGTTCTAACACTCTAGAGCCTAAACTTGAGTTATACATTTCATCTTTTAAGAATGACATGGTCAAAAACTGCAAAGATGATGATTTTTAAGACTCAAGTATTCTCATATGTAAGGCGACTCCACAAATGAAACAACAAAAACCACTTGAGCACTTGCCACATGCACGGCCCAGGCCCAGAGGTGTGGGCGATTTGGCACACCTCTCCCTATATTCTCATTTACTAAGGCTGAGACTTGTCAGGGACACACTCGAGTTCATGTAAGAGTTTCTTGATGAGTCTGTAACTTTCGATATTTCTATCCAACTTCACCTCTGATGTTCTCCCTTTGATCGAAAAATGCAGGCCCACAGGGACATCTCAACAGCCCAAGCTGTGCAGACCATGTTGCTATCCTGCTGGCTGGAGTCACCGGGCTTGGGAGATAAACTGCTCTTTCTGTGAAAGGCAGGCCCCCACCCACAGTGACAAATGGCCTCTACAGTTCATGCATTCCAGAGAATGCTCTCAGCTTCCAGATGGGAGCACCGTCAAATAGGTTGTAGACAGAGACAGAAAAGGAAAAATTAAAGTCATTAATATGCTGGAAGGAAGAGAGAGACTGGTTCCTTTAAGGGGATCCCTAGGATGTGACTCAGGTTCCTCAGGTCAGGGACAGCCCTCGTTCTTTCTTATCCCGTAGGGGGTCCAATATTCGGGCTCAACCCCCTTGACCACAGAAGTGTCACACACACTCCTTTGTTTCCTGTCCCCTCACTGAGGCTGCACTAAGGCAGGGTGCCTCACTATTGCTATACCTAGGGGAATAAGCTCACTCAAATCAAACTGTGAGCAGTACTAGAAATACTGTTAAATTAAGTATAGGATGGTGCTTCCTGTGACTAAATTTTTCATTGTATCTTATTGATTTATTGATATTTATTAATTAAAAATGTGGGACAGGACACACCAGGCTGTATAGTTGTAAAGAGATATATCGGAATATGTCTCCCTTGTCTCTCTCCACACACACAGCCAGCCACGTATGCTTGCTTCCAAGGCACTGGCAGGACGTGCCCTTCAGCCTTGTCTTTACGACTTGCCACCCTGGAGTGGTGTTCCCCACCAACACAGACATCCGGATGCATTTATGAGTGTATGTACGATCTGTAGATGTTTTATTTATAAGTGGCCAACTCACTGCAGCACTGAAACATGCATTTACAAATATATATCTGTTTTATGAAACCCTATTCCTTTGTTTTAATAGCTGAGCTATCCAGCCATAGCATGATAATGTACAAGGTAAATGGGTCTCCATCTCTAGAACCTGTTCCAAGTTTCCTCAAATGTGACTAACTGCATGAATTTCCCAAACATCAGAGACCTCCCCATCAAAAAAAAAAAAAAGAAAAAAAAATGAGTTTATTCTAGACATGCAACCTGCACAGTTATAAATTGCAGGGGTTTTAGGGGTGAACTTTAACTTGAAATTACCCTGAAAACTGAGATTTTGCTCCAGGGGTAACATGAAGAAGAAAACTACCTTCCTGGAAAGCACGTATGATGTAAAAGGGAAAGACACTGGTATATTATATTTGGGGTGAAAACTGTATGACACAGGAGTTTGGGTGTTTAGAGTATTTACAAGGATGAAATACAAAGGCTAGAAACCTTTGAACTGATATCATAAAATGCTTCTTATTTAAAGTGGTGAGAGAAAACTGATCAGAATTCGTCCTGATTGCAATAATCTAGAGACAAGGAATGGTATGCAAAACGTCAGAAGGAGTAGACTATAATTATTATTTACCAATGCTCGACGCTAGCGTTGTTCTAACAGCTTGTGCATTGTCAAATCAACAATCTGCACTAAATAAATGACCATTTGGGACTTTGTTAGGGAACGACTCTGCTCCTCTCCGCTTGACGAAAAACCGTCATTTGTAATCAAAGAAAGCGGCCTTGGAGCTGAGAACACAGCGCTTGCAGCCTTACAGTTGCCTCTTTCTAAGGAAAGACTAAAGATTCACATTAACTTGATCTTTTACAGCCAATCTAATTTCATTCTACATGAATCCAAGAGGCCGCCACGGCACACTCAGAATTTCCTCTAGGATTGCACTAAAAACTTAATATGCTGACTATCTTTTCTGTTACCAAGCCTCTGAATTCTGAGAGGCTGTAATAGCAAATAAGGACAAGGAGTAACCTAGATTAACTTGTGACCCTTGAGTGTGAGGCAAAGGCAAAGGATTCTGCATGAAGCTTCAAAATGGTGATGGGTTTTTAAGAAGTGGAAACTGCTATCTGAGGATGTGAGCTTCAAGAGCACCCACCCAAACGAAGTAGATCATACTGGCTTTCTGGAGCCTGTGGATACTTGAAATCTGTAACTAAAAACATCTACTTACCATCAGTTCCTCAGGGGCTGGCCTTTCTTTTGGCTGTTTTCGCATGCTGTAAGAGAAGAACTTGCATTATCTGTGTCGCTCGTAAATCTGTGCAATAATTCCCACCACTGGCTACTTGCTCTGGAATTTGAATGTTTTCAAAATTCATCACGTTCAGTTCTTGGCCAAAGCATTAGCATGTGTTCTCTTTTGTTTATTTTGGCCTTCAAATAATCAGGTTTGGGGGGGAGCTAATGAATCAAAAATACAAAGTTTTTCTTTTTTTTTTTTTTGTTTTGGAGTTACTCTTGCAATACAGATAAATAATCAATTTAAATTTATCCTAATTCTACTTTTGAATGAATTATGAAAAAAAGCAGCAATGTTCTCTTCCTGACTTGGTTATCAATTCATTTCAAATAAATTTAGGGAATCATATACTTCTTTTTTGGTAACTGGGATAAGACAATAAGAAAAGAAATGTGACAATCAGGTCAAATGAGAAAACATCTCATTCCTTCATTACTACTCAGAATAACAAGTCATACATAAAAGAGGTCAGACATCTAGATAATGCTACAAAATTATAAATGGGTTATTACATTATCTTGTCTTTCATTTATTTTGGCTGCTCTGCAAGTTGATAATTCATTAAACAGCTGTGGGGAAGTTACGTTTGCTTAAAGAATCACATTCCTCTCACAAAATATCTCGTCTGACATAAAACAGGTATAATCAGTGGCTGCAGCACGTACTTGGTTAGGTGACGAAGCACCCACTCATGGGACTGAAGTAACCATGAGTAAGCTACCTACTGACGGCCAATTCATACTAAACTCAGTATCTGTGGGATGAAGTCATGAAAAGAGATTGCTGCTTCTGCTGCTACCTGGAAAATCAGAGATACTCTCTTCATATGCGGCAACCTCAAACAAGCAAGAAAAAACAAAAACAAAAACATACAATCTCTGCATTTGCTGACAGCATTTTTTTTTTTTAAAGTAGAGATCTAATGATCATTTGGTAAATAAGAACCGTAGTTACAAACTGTTAATGACATCGAGGACATTTGCCTTCCCAATAAATAACCATATGCACCACTCAAATACTGCATCCATTAGCAAGTAATTCAAGCTGTCTCACCAGTGGATTTGGTAACACTCCTAATCTGACATTCCAAAGTAGCTGTATCTCTTGGGAAAACAAGGCTATTACCCACTATCATTTCTGTTTTGGCTTAACATCTGTGGAAATTTCAACACAGGTTATCCCTCCCTCCGTCTCCACAAAACTTTAATATAACAGCTGATCAATTTTCTTTGGACAGAAGGCAGGCAAGGCCCTATCTGCTCAGAATGGGCTCCACCCCCAGGTTGGTCCCAGATCACACAGCGAGAGAAGCAGGGTGGTCAGGGCACAAACCCAACATCAGCGAGCAGTTGATGCCCAAACCCAGTGCTCCAGGCAGCTCAGGAATTGCACAGTTTGTTTTTCAAAGTGTACCTTTCAAAATGGGACATCCCCATCATGTGCTTCCGTTACTAGGAATTCCGCATAAAGGATATAAAGAGAGACTAATACGTATTTCTAGATAATGGTTCTAGTATTAATGAGCTTAGGATTCCAGTGTTTAACCAGTATGTATGCTTTTTAACAACATGGCACATTTTGGAAATAAAATGTTTGCAGAATGAAAGTAGTTTTTACAAGCTATGGAATATTATATAAGTATTTTAAATAAACAGAAATAGTGCTAATAAAAATTTTAGAAGTTGGGGGTTAAAAATCTCTTCCCCACATATTTTTCCTATGGAATATAAACTACATAAGACATTTTTATTAAGAGGTAACATATTACACTTAGTCAAAAAGGTGATAAAGCTTGACATTTATATTAAGGAATATTTCTTGGTTTCACTTGAGCATCATCATCAGATGGCTCATGGGGTGGGGGGAGGGGCGAGCGTACAGCCATTCTGGGTTAGCAAGGACTCCTGAGTGCACTGTTTGTGCCCCCACAGGAACCAAGGGCTCATCCTCCACTAGTGGACGTGATTCTGAAGGGGTGATGAAATGAGGGTCTTGGGAAGGAGGGAAAGAGGAGCAAAGGCAGTTGGGAAGGAGTTCCAGAATGTGCAGAACAGCTTGCGATCAGTTGTGTCTCCTGCTTTGGGGGCAGTCATTTCTATGCTCCCAATTTCCTTCTCCCTCTCCCTCTCTCCATGTCGGGGTGAGGGAGCAGGCAGGAGGATGGCAGCGAGGGAACTGGGGTTCCAGGGTCACACGGGTCCCTGTAGGGAAGAGGTGGATGATGTGAAAGGGGTGATAAAAGAAAACTTCATTCTACGGGGAAGAAAAAGGCAGACGGCTGGAAAAGAACCCTTATACCTGTTTCCTCAGATGTAAAATGACAAGGGGTTGCCTAGAGACTCTGAGAGATTCTGTGGCCCCTTTGATTTAAATCCTGTGGCTTTCAGTTCTTACAAGGTTAAAGTGGGCCTAATATAGGAACCACATTTTCATAGCCTCTCTAACATCAAAATTCATTGAAATGGGACACCAGTATTTTGTCTAAAATATAACCAAAGATAAAAGTTATTTACCGAAAATCCGATGAATTAATAAACTATTCTGCTTCTACTAAGTGACAGGCATTTTTATGGGTAGTTTGAGGTCCCATTAATAAAAATAAGCTTCACATGTCTGTGCAACAAGGGCTACAAAATTGTGTATTTCTTTAAAAAAAAAACAACAAACAACTGGATAGCAACAGTATCTGTGCTCAAAGAAGTAGCCTGATTCTCAGAAGTTTATTAAAACAGGAAAAAGCCTCTAAAGTACGTTTATGACCCTGTGTGTAAATAACGTTTACATAATTTAAACAATTCCTTCAGCTTGCTGCCCCATCTGCCCAAGGCCCCAAAGTCCCTCCCGTCTCCGAAAGGAAGCAGGGAGAGCCATAAGGTCTCACGGAGCCGCCGAGTTAATGGCATGTATCATTTACATTGAGGGCATGGCATGTTTGCAAACAGGCTCACCACTGAGTGATGAAATGTACAAATGGCTCGGAGAACTCTCCAACCGGAAGGACGGGCGAATCCTGGGACGGAGGAAAAACAAGTCATCAAAAGTCACAGCAATTCCTTCTCTTTCTTTATACCCTCCTCCCCCCATCCCAAAGAAGCAAATAAAGATGACCACATAACAAGGATTCACCAGCATGTGGGAAGGAAAATAAGGCATCATCCAATTAAAAAAAATACAACTGTCTATACTCTCTTTCACATTTACGTAAAAATGCCAAATTTAAAGCCACACACATTTTATAATGGTGAGAAACAGGAGAGCAAAGAGGGAAGGGAGGTGAAAAAAGGACAATGATAGCCACGGGGTAGGAAAGAAGGTACGGAAGTGTAAATGAGAAATTAATGATTATTTAAGTAACACACAAATGGTCGTGTAATTAACAAAGAGCTGTGAAATTATTCTTCTGTTGACCTTTGTTTCTTTTACTGGATTTGCTATTTATTTACACTTTCCTTTTTATTTACATTTATTAGTATATTCAGTTGCTCTTAACTGCTTGCCTTTAACTGAATCAGGTGGGTCAGAGTTGGGTGTTTTTTTTCTTTTTCTTTCATTTTAATAGAAAAGCTTTGAAAGGGGAAGAGCTGTTTCCTAAAAAAGAAATTCAGCCTATTTGCCAGTCTAGGCAAACTCATCACAGGAGAAAGCCAGTGAATTAAGGACGCCCACCTTGACCACTGGCAGAACTCGTGTGGGGATGGGAGCCACTCAAGGGAGCAGGAAACTACCACAGCAACAAACGACAGTAGCCATGTAACACAGGGAGCAAACCCCATTACCATTCGCAAAGGAAGGCTTTAAGAATTTAGGAGTTTTTCCAAGAATGACAGAGCGCGCCACTGTGTTTATAGTGTAACAGCTCAGGATGTAATGAAATTACACTGCAGAGTACTTTAACAGTCATCTCATTAGACCTACAGTTGGAACAAGAGAACCACATAAAGTAGGCAGCTGCAAATGACTCCATTCTCATCCATTCTCATTTGCTATTAAAAATACCTTTCGGCGGCTTTTTTCCTCCCTGACATCCCCACACAAAGTGCCCTGCAAAGTATGATACATGCACCTATTTAAATTAACAAAGGAATGACTTATTTTAATCTCACTGTGCTTTGGAGTGCTTTGGCCATTTGGATGAGCAATATATCATTACATACAACCTTCTAGCGCTGCAGGCAAGAAACTCAGAGCATGCAGCATTTGGTGGGAGCCAAACAATTTCTCTAGCACACAACTGTGTCAAATGCATGCATGTATTCATTATTGAGAACGAGAGGAAATAGCTTTGATGTAGTGGAAAAAAGAAGATGATAAAAGCACCTCTGCAATATGCGTGTCATTATCAATGGTGGCAGATAGATACAATTGCACAGCCTCCTCTGTGATTAGTAAATATACATATAATTGCTGTGGCCAATTATCAGAAAAATGAGATCGGTAATTACAAGACAGAAAATTAACTAGAACTCTTATTAAGGCTTTGTTTCCAATTCAAACAATTGGGAAGTGGTGGAAAATACAATTAAATCAAAAGAAACTGAGGGGGTCAAGGCAGCCCCCCCCCAAAAAAAAAAAAATCCCAAAGAGGTTTAAAAAAAAAAAAGGAATGTGAACCAAATGTTTCTTAATTTTTGAATATCTGTCCTCTTTGAATTGATTCTTTTCATCCAGATGAGAGGCAGGTCAGTAATCATAAAGTTAAAATTCTCATCAGTAGAGACAGACTTCCAAGAGGAAAAGAAAAAACAAAGGAAAATGGGAGCGAAATAAAATCTTGCCAAGTTCACAGGATTACATGCAGGCATTACATAGAGAGGACATGAAAAATGGGGGACTGAAGAAATAGTCTGCTCAAAAGAAACAAGGCACATAGTAACATGACAAGTCCTCGATAAAGGAACTATAAAATGGTCACGGAAGTCCTATCAGTTTGAAGAACAAAAATAAAACATGATATCAATTTCAGCCCAGTCTGTTTTAGGAAAGTCATATATATCACCAACCTGCGAGATTCTACAAGGCCCAGTTCAAGAAATGACATTTTACTGCCTCAAACACTATTAGTAAAAAGATATTTCAAAGTCTGAGGTACAAAAATTATGGACTCTGACCAGGTAGTTAATTTTTTCTAAGTCATTCCTTTCTGAAATTTTTTGGGACGTGGTAGTACTGGAAGTATCTGAGCAGCAGTTGCTTTAAGATGAATGTTTAGGAAAGTAAAAGCCTAGTGTCTTAACGCAGCTGAATATTTACTGAGATGGTTAAAATTCTAGACTGGTTTTCTACAAAGACCCTGGTGCAAAACGTGATGCTGATGTGGGCCTCATTTCAAAGTATGATACCAAGAGTAAATTGATGAACTATAGGCAACTTGATGAAGATGTCATTTTAACATGGATGAGAAACAAAATGAGGGAACTGTGACATCTGTGCACGGGTAGTTAATTTTATTTAAGACCTGATATTGTAGCCTGTTAAGTTCCTCATAATATAAAACTAAGGAACACTGGGTGGTGCCGATGAATAATTTATTTCACTTGTGAAAATGCCAGCACAAGTCGACTTTGCAGAACCACCGAGTGGATTTTCATCGCAGTGGTGCCTGGAAAGAATCCGTCATCAAAGATGCAGGGGAAATTCTAATCTCACATGCATAATGCCAGATACTTCTTTTCATTTTAAAATCCATGTATCTTGTGTATCTCAGAGGAGAATTTTCTGAGATACAGAAGACTGACTAGTGCACGGGTGGTTGGGTGTCAAGAACGCTACATGAAAACATGGAGGCAGGGAGTCCTTGGAGAGCCTCCTCCAAATCCACAAAAGCATGCAGGCTGTTAACATCCCAAAGGAACAAACACACTTGATAGCGGTCACCACGCTGAAGAATTTTTTGGGTATACTTTTCTTGTTTAAAAACAAGCTTAAAACAAGTAAAATTAGAAGTTAGTTTACATAAGGATGTAAAAAAAAATCTCCAAGAACCTGTCTATTTTGTTATCTAATTCCAATCTGTGCAAAGGGGATGGGGAGGCTCACAAGAAAGCTGCTCTGGCGTCTCCGTGGCCCCCAGAGAGGGAAAGCAGTCATTCACCTTGGAGTCAGAGCAAGAGAGAACCATGTCCAAGGGTTCAGAGGATCTCTAAAGTCCTGCTACCTTTGCTGCTACTTATCAAAAATCGTCTCTGTGAAACATGGGTTCAGGCAAAAGGAAGAAAAAAATACATTCTAAAAATGTAAACACAAATTAGAGAAGCAGTTAAACCAACAGCTCAGCACTGGCAGAAAGACTCTAAATTGTTAACAGAAGTCACTGTCTTTAGGAGCTTAGGGGCCACACCTCACTGGGAGGGCTTCTGCGGGACAATTCTCTGTTGAACTTCTAAGCACGGAGGTATGGAACAAAAACAGTGGACACAACCTTAACCACAAGTCGTGACCTGAGATTCTGGTCCCCAACCAACTTTCGTGTCCTGCTTAAGGGGACACAAGCCGGATCTCGTTACAGAACAGGCAACTGTTGTATAAAAACTGCAAGGGCCATTTCAGTAAGCAATTCTGGTCATCACAGAGGACAGCCTTCAAGTCTCAGAGGTTTCATGAACTACCTGGTCAGCCCCTCGTGCTGAACAACTGGAGCACAAGCAGGCGGCAAGCTAGGGAACAGTGAAGGACAACGGGAAGAAAGTTTGAGTGATGCCTTTGCCTTGTGAATAATGAACGGTTCAGGAAGGTCAACCCATTACAACAGAAACTGTTTAATTATTAATTACGCACAATCTATGAGCAAAAGGACAAGTTCAGAATGTTTAATGTATGCTAACTTCAGCTGGACTCTCTCTGGGTATTTTGTTATTAGCACTTGTCAGCAAGGTACTCAAGCATAAAGAAAGGTAAGCAGCAGAAAATCAGAGCGTGTGTCTATGTGTGTGGACCTGCGATGAGGAGGGGGTGGGGAGGAGGTCCAACTCCAACCACAGCTGCTGCTAGTTCAGCTGCAGAGTAAGTATGCCAAAAAACTACACTGTTACCTCAAGAACAGGCAGGTAAGTTGGACACTCCAAACAGAGACAATACAAATGAGAAAAACACTTTTGAAATGACTTACTTAAAAAGGAAATCATTATTTCAAGGGCATAGTTTTTTTTAAACCATGATGTTTCTTGGCTTTAAAGGATCTGTGTCATTTATGTTTACACACATGCTAGTGCACACACACACACTAGTGCATGTAAGACTGGCAGAATCTGAACAAACTCAGTGGATTATATCAGTGTCAATTTCCTGGTTGTGATATTGTACTGTACTTACAAACTGTTACCACTGGGGGAAACTGGGTTAAGGATACACAGGATGTCTTTAAATTATTTCTTATAACTGCATGTGACTCTAAAATGATGTCAAAATAGAAAGTTTAAAAGTTAAAAGGTAAGGAGTTGTTTTTTTTTTTTTAAACTCATTGAGGTCCAGGTTTTTAGTAGAGTTCTGTTTTGAATAATGGAGAAGCCTGGTATAACTATTTAACTGGAAAAAAGGTTGAGGAATCTTTGCTTTAAAAATGTACCTGAGGATTTAATTTTTGCCTTTAATTCATAATAAAAGATGACAATGGAATCTGAAAATGATGTGGTGGTGAATTCAGACACTGATAGGCAGAGACACAAAATATTGAATAAAAATGATACAACCATTCATTGTTTATTTATTGCTTCACTCATTCAACAATTTTCTTGACCCTCTACCATATCATGGTGCTTTGGTGGCCACTGCAAGATGACTGATACTTAATCCACATCCTGGAAGAATTCACGTTGTTCAGAGGGATAAGATGTGCACTGCTAAGAATGATGGGGAAGAAACTAGGAGAGTCTGGAGGGCTGGAATATTCCATCTTTGGTCTCCTACTTTCTTCCATCCTCACTGCCAGAGAAGCACCTAGGGGTGAAGGGACCTTGAACATCTTAATCTCTGTTATGTTCCCTTCCTGTGTGCAAAAGAGACATTCCTTCAAACTAAGATTATACACTTATTGGGAGTAAAACGTAAAGAGGACAGAAGGACAAATTCTCAAGAATCTCAAGGTGTTGGCCACACTGGTGAATTCTGAGGTGAGTTGTGCTGTGACTAGATTAAACCAGACAAGTTAAGCGAAATATGGCCATCCTTTTTAACAGCCTATTTATAGACTTCTTTGGTGTCAAGCCATCAAGCCAACAGGTAATTAACATCAGACAGTCACCTGTGGTCTGACCAGAACTGAGAGCTATGCTCTGACATTTTAAAACTATATTTTTTTTAACTCAAGCCTCATGTTCCTTTGGCCTGGCTCAACAATCTTTGGCCCTCCACACTGGAGTTCATGCTAATTGGCACAGCTCTCCTAGCTTGCTCCATGTGATTCCAATGGCTTCATGTCAGACTGCGTACAACATTTTGCTTTATCAGATCTCAAGTTGTTTTTTGATCCTACCCTGTTCACTGCCTTAAAGTGGTATCTTTGTGAGACAACTGGCAGAATCCACAGGGCAAATCTGCTCTTGACTGGGGAGGAAACCTTGTTTGCCTGGGTGGGGGTGGGGTATGGGGAAGATACACACACAAAAACAAAAGAACCAGATCCTGGCCTTTAAAGATCTCCATAAGGGACTTCCCTGGTTGTTCAGTGGCCAAGATTCTGCATTCCCAATGCAAGGGGTCCAGGTTCCATCCCTGGTCAGGGAACTAGATCCCACATGCTACACCTAAGGCTCAGCACAGCCAAATACATAAATATATTTAAAAAAAATCTCCACAGAAGTCATCTCCAAACCAAAAATCTACCCATCCGAAGTGTAATCCAATAGTAGATTCTGGGAAATCAGCTCAGTTTTAAATATTTTGAAGGTTCTCAATGTTCACATCTGTAAGTTTCTGCTATAACAGACTGTAGCCAGAGGGGAAAAGGCAGTCACATCTCATCAGAGAGAGAGAGGCGGAAAATGGATAGACAAGTGTTCAGTCAGAGAGTAATTCAGCCTGGTTAATATATTAGTAAATCAGAATTCCACACCAGGCTTGTACAAATTCAATCAATGCTTGTTCAGAACACTTAGTTTACTTAAAAATGTGGCCACTTTGTCAGGGAACAATAAGTGTTTTGACCCTAAAGTCTATTTTTGATTTCACAATCAGATAGAACTGATCTCATCTGCAGGATGCGATGAGGGATAGCGCTGGGGTGAGAAAGAGGCTTTGCGTTTAGGAAGGCTTGCAGATGGACGTCATCAGAAAAGGAAGCCTCTGACCCTCTTCAGCTGGAGACCACGGAGCCCTTGTCTTACTCATCTCACTCCACATCAAGACTTGAGCAGAGAAAGTGAAAGATGATTCAATTTCCACGCCGGGTCACCTCATGCTCTGGGTTGCCAGAAGTGACGAATTACACGTGTGGGCATTTGGGTGTGAAGTTCTATCCACTGGGTCCTGGCTGACAGCATCAGCTCATTTAACTGGTCTCAGGTGGACCTGGAACCAGGGGCAAAAGGCTAGAGTCTTCACCACTGAAACATCCACCTTACCCGCAAACTGTTAAATCATAGGAGAACCAGCTACTAGCCAAGAGAACATCACGACCAGACAGCTTATAAAAAACACAAAATACAAATGAACAGTTCTAAAGAAATCTCTGAAATTTGAGATTATGCAGCCCCCACTCTCCTTCCCATTTTCTCCTAAATGTTTTGGCAGTTCTTCAGTACTGGGATAAAACAGAAGATAAACTTTGTCATTTATGTCAAAACTAACCCCCCTCCCCCTTTTTTTGGTCATTTAAAAGACTTACATTTACTCAGATATTTTCTAAACATATGGCAAAGATCTTGGTGTTTCATAAAATTCCTTGAAAATAGGTAGGTGGAAAACTTGAAGTGGATTAATCTCTTAAAACCATATTTGCAATTGCTTCTTTTCCAAAGTCAATGAACATCTTTTTTTCTCTTTTTATTTTAGGTCTCATGTTGGTCATACACTCTAGTTCACAGTATTATTTAGAGGAGCCTATCTGAATGGTAAACACACACATATACACACAGATACACCGACATTCACGTTATGTCTTCCTTTTCAATGGCTTAGGCAGAGCAGAAAAAAAATGCTTGTCTCATACCAAAGGGACTTCATTTACAAAAGTAAAACCCATTATTGTTCCCTACCACTCTCTCTGTAGTCTCCCAATGCATTTCTATTGCTTTTTCATAAAACACTGGTGCAAATAATCAAGCATGACCATTGACATCCACGAGATTGAGTTTTAGGAACCATTAAATGAGCTCACCCTCGTGGGAAGCCTCCTGCTCAGGCTAGTCTAAAGGTAATTATTCAGCAATTCCTACCTGTGGTTCTACCTAGTCCCTATATAGTGTTTGAATTTCATACACTGGTAAGGTTAGTTTTTTTTTCTCAGGAAAAGTCCAGCTTACACATGTTTGATCCAGGACCTAAATTATAATGTTAATATACACACTACCATTTCACCAGGTTCTCTGTGTAGAAGTGCTGATTAAAAGCAATCTTAAAGGTAGATCACAAACTATATTAAACAAAAATGCAAGAGGAAAATCCAGGAGTGAAAAAGAGCCCTTAACATGTTCCTAAATGAAAGGAATTATTCCTTTTTTCATTGGTAAAGGGTTAACATTGAAACAGCTGAACTACATCCACATACTGTTCAAGGGCAAGAACCTGGCAGGTCCGTGTCCTGAAAAATCAACAAGCCATAACGCTATCCAGATAGACTCAGGGAACTTGCTGAAATCCAAAGTCCCCATGGCCACACTGAGTGTCCTCCTGAATGTTCACTCAACTGCTAGTTAAAATAATTACTGCTGTTTGTCACCTACACTGCCAGCTACAGATACAGGAGAGGACAGAACTTCCAGGGGCTTCACGGTGGAGGAGTGTCAGTCGTATTTGCTTACACATTTTTATAAACCAATTCAAAGGTGATGTCAGCTGTGAGTCGCAGGTTGGGAATTATATGTCGAACTGTGCCATACCTGGTTCCATACAATAAACACAGACACAAGGGGACTGAAAGCTGGCTAAAGGAGATACTGAATCAGTTTAAAATTAGCCAGTATGAGAGGAACAAAGAGAGGAACAGGGAGGGAGGAAGGGAGAGGAAGTGAAAAAAACAGAACTACATACTGTGAAATGAACAAGTTCAGTTAGAACGTTCATCAGGATTTGGAAAATCATAATGCCATCTGCTACTCTGGACCTCAGAACATCAGGGATCTCATGGGCCCAGACGCTTCCATTTCCAGGAGGAAGGAAGGAGCTTAACACTCCCTGGAATGCTGCCTCCGTTCTGGAATGGAGGCAACACCCCAGCCGACCAGTTTGGACTCTCTTTTGAGAACATTTGTACAGCTCACAGACATGTTTTCTCTGGTTTAGGGAAAATTAACGGCAGGCAAAATGATTACAGCGACTCGGCAGTGAGGCAGAGCAGGGCCCCAGCCCGAGCTGCTGCATAACTGACCCTGGCATCCAACGTGGGCTCAGGGTGTACAGGTCCCATCATGGTGGATTAAACGAGCACTGTCCTACGGCTGGATAAGACTTCACAATAGAGCAACACATGGTAAATGACAGCAGCCAAAACTGGCCCCACCAGGCAACTGCCCATTCACAGAAGCTATTCACGAGCCTTCACCACCAAGAAATTAATTCATTAATAATACATCAGGCTTCGTGGACAATTCAAAGAAAACAACACAAAGCTACTTGTTCAATGACTGTCTGAAGATGCAGAATTTTCCCTGTTTAAAAAAAACACACTAATCTAACTGACTTATTACCAAGATCAAGATCATAAGGATGTTTATGCTAATATTTTGATTAGTAAAAAAGAAGAAACGGAAAAAATCTATCCATTGAATTCATTCAGCGCCACTAAGAAATAATAAAAATATATATTTTTTCAGCAGTAGCTAATAAAATCTGATTTTATATAGCTGTATTTAAAAAATTATTTTTTCCCACTTTAAACGATTATATAGTCTTCAGACTATCAGGAAAATTTCTGTTTTTAACTTGCTTCTTCTGTTACATTTAAAAAATTTTGTTCCTTCTTTCTCCTTCCTCCCAACAACTCATAAATATGAATTAAATATAATTATAAATGAACAGAACATTAACTTTTGGATTACTGCTGTGTTTTGGTAGAATGTTAATGTCATTTCTAAAGAAACAGTTATTACCAAAAGAAAAAGTAATTACTAAAGGAATCATGGCCTTAATGCTAACCTATTTTCAATCTTCAAACCACTCAAACTACATTAATTTAAACATACTGGACTTTTCAAAAGAAGTATTAGATTTCAAAAGATTGCCTTACATAAAAGAGGAATATCGGTTTTCAGGATCCCAATTATACATTCCCGACATTCTGAGACAGAGATCTAGTTAACAATACCGCAGGACGACACAACTATTATATATCTACTTGTATCAACTTACCAAGTTTCTAATGCCTCCCAGTCATTAAGTTGTACAAGTTACAAATAACATGAAATCCCACATTATCAATACCCATTTAAGCCAGTGGTTAGAGTGCCAGCCACTGTGGTGGGAAGCTCCAGGCAGGCATGGGTCGTCAGACAGCTCAGGCCATCGCATCTTGTCTCACTTTAAACTACCTGTAATTTGTGTGCTGTGAAAGCAACAGGCCATCCTAGGATGTTGGAAGCAGGAGGGGTGGGGATATTCCTTTTACTCTTGGCTAACTTCAGAAATCAGAATTATGGTGCAGGCCCTCAGGCAAAAAAATGAATGGATGTTATTCCCTCTGGAGCTGGTTAATACCACTTTTTGAACTCCAAGGAGGTATTAGTAGACAGCCTTGTTCACGCATCCACACCCCTACCCCGCCTCCCAGAAAGCACCTGCTACATGCATTCCCCAGCAGCTTCTCAGTTAACCAGCCCTCAGTTAACCTGAGGAGGGACTCTCCGTGAAGGACTTTTTAAAAGGCAATAGTGGTTTTAATAGCCAATCCTTTTGTATACATAAATCTTTCTAAAAGGAGTCTATCTCCTCCCTGCCAACTTAAACAGAATATGCAGAAGAGAATTCAATTCTTTTTTACAGGCATGGAGTCATTCTTATAGACAGTGAAACTGAACTGTGTTGTAATATACTTCTGCCCTGGGGGCATGTCTGCAATACTTTCTAAGTTGTCTTCTTTTACAGTTTTGAAAAATAATCTCTCCCTTTGATGCCAGAATGTTCAGCTGTCGCTTTTTGCTTCTATCAAGGGCAGTCACAGTGTAGTAAAAAGAGCTGTGTCCTTTGGCCCTCAGTTTCCTCATCTGTAAAACGGAGTGTAGTCGGAAAGCAATGTGACATTGGGGAACACGGTGGATCGGCTGGTAAATCAAAAAGGTTAAGGCCAGACTTGTGAGTTTTGATAAAGGACTATATTTATTAGCTAAGTATCTCCTCGTCATACACTATTACTTTTTGGATTTGGTTTTCTGAAGTCTTAAAAAAGAGTAGTAACTTTTTATAATTATGCATAAATTTCATTCAACAAATAGTTATGAGTAGATACAGTACTAGGAAGACAGGGGGAAAAAAAAGCCTGGGAACTTAAAACTTTAGCTGATGTATTTATTATAATTGAGTCTGAAACAGGAATTGATATAGTTTTTCAAAAAATAATTTTATTTATTTTTGACTGTGTTGGGTCTTCGATGCTGTGCAGGTTTTTCTCCAGATGCAGAGAGTGGGGACTACTCTCTAAGTGTGGTGCGTGGACCTCTCATTGCAGTGGCCTCTCTTGCGGCAGAGCATGGGCTCCCGGCCACGTGGGTTTCAGGAGCTGTGGCTCGTGGGCTCTAGGGCACAGGCTCAGTAGCTGTGGCGTGTGGGCTTAGCTGCTCTGAGGCATGTGGGATCTTCCTGGATCGGGATTGAACCCGAGTCTCCCGCATTGGCAGGTGGATTCTCTACTACTGAGCCTCCAGGTAAGCCTGGAATTGAGTCTTGAACGAGGTGCTTGGTGCTGTCCTATGAACAGAATGCTAATTATCTCCTCCTTATGTGTGTGTGTGCCCCATCTCAGTGAGGGCTTGACTGCCCATGCCAAATGCTTCTTCTCTGATTCCATCTTCCTACTCTCCCCTACATGCAATTACTCACCAAATTCAGTTTATTCTATTTCCTAAACACCCTTCAAACATGCTAAGGCTGTCCTAATGAAAAGTCTGCATACTTTCTGATCAAGACTATAAGCACAGTAAATTCCCGTCGTTCCCAATTCACTTTCCACAAGCCTGTCAGAGTGACTTTTCTAAAACACAAATCTGGTTCTGTTGATTCTCTGCTTAAAACCCTTTCACCCCCTCCTCTTTCATTTCAGCAAATGCTTTTGGGTACAACGTTTAAAGATTTTTCTAAACCTGGCTGTTGCTTCATTTGTTTTAATACTTTGCCAAGCAGTGTAGCCATACTGAACTCCGTATGGGCCTCAAGCATCTCTGAGGCCAACTCCTGCTGGCCCTTGGGCTTCCCTTCTCTGTAGAGCCCTCCGGCGTATTATCACCTGCTTCATTACGAGCTCTCTTCTCTGTGTATCCCCTGCACCTTGTCTACACTTTGGGTATATGTGGAATTTATAAGGGGCTTCCCAGGTGGCTCAGTGATAAAGAATCTGCCTGGCAGTGCAGGAGATGCTGGAGACTTGGGTTCGATCCCTGGTCAGGAGGATCCCCTGGAAGAGGAAATGGCAACCCACTCCAGGATTCTTGCCAGGAAAATCCCATGGACAGAAGAGTCTAGAATTTATAGGCTGCAAACATCATTAAATGCCTTATCATACATGCTCATTTATGTCAGTAGGTAAAACAGCAGTCACTGTGCTCCTCTGAGAGCTCATCAAGTCTCACACCACTTATAATACCTGCAGTTTAAAGTTGGTGATGGCAGGAAAGCCTGGCGGGCTGCAGCCCATAGGGTCACAAAGAGTCGGACGTGACTGAGCGACTGAACTCAAGTGAGCTCATATATGATTGTTTACGAGCCTGTCCCCCTAACTAAAGCAGAACCTACTGGCAATTGTATCTTAACTAATTCCCTATCCCCTGTACCTAACTCTGGGATTAATACAGGTTTACAGAATGATTGTTTGGGCTATAATTAGTGGTTTTCAAACTGTCATCTAAGGAACTCTAAGGACTTTTATGTGGTTGCCAGAGGTGGGATGGGGACAGTGTGGCGACCTAAGCTTCCTAACCTGTGATCAAACCAGAAAGGTTTCAAAGTTAAAAAAAAAAAAAAAATATATATATATATATATATACATACATATATATATATATATATATATATATATTTTAACTTTCATGTGTCAAAGGACACCATCAAGAAAGTGAAAAAACAATCCATAGAATGGGAGAAAAAATTTAGAATTGGGTATCCAGAATACAAAAAGAACTCTAACAACTCAAAACTAGTAATTTAAAAATAAAAAACAATTTAAGAACAGAAAATGCACTTGAAGAGAAGTGAAAAGAAGATATTCAAACAACTAACACACAAAAATATGCTCAATATCATTAAGTCATAAGGGAAATGCAAATCAAAACCACAATGAGAGATTACTTCATATCCACCATAATGACTACAACAACAACAAAAAAACAAAAAAAAAACTGAAAATAACAAGTGTTGACAAGAACATGGAGAAATCTGAACCCTCATAAACTGCTAATGAGAATGCAACATGGTACAGTTGCTGTAAAATGCAGTTTGGAAGTTCATCAAAAAGTTAAATACAATGTTAATACATATGTAAGACAAAACAAAGGTATAAAGGATGTACTATGGGTGATGCTGGCATTTTCCTGTACTTTACTTGCCTATGGTTTTCTAAACATGTACTACTTGGATAATATTAAACAATAAGCATTGTTAAAATGAAAAAAAAAAAAAAAAAAAAGCTAAACACAGAATTTTCATGTGACCCAGCAATTCCACTACTGGGTTTAACCAAGAGATTTAAAAACATACATCCACATATAAACTTGTTCACAAATGTTCACAGCAACATTATTCCTAATAGTCAAAAAGTGGAAACAGTCCAAATGTTAATCCACTGATGAAAGATAGACAAAAATGTGGTACATCCATACAATGGAATATTATCTGACCATAAATACCGATAAATACCTCAACATGGATGTACCTTGGAAATATTATGCTAAATGAAAGAAACCAAACACAAAATGCCAGATATTACATGTCCAATATAAATGAAATGTCCACAACAGGGAGATGTATGGAGAAGGAAGGTAGATTAGTTAGTGGTTGCCAGGAATTGGAGGAGAGAGAGGAACTAGGAGTTACTATTAACAGGTACTAGGCTTCTTTATGAAGTGATGAAAATATTCTGGAACTGAGCTGTATACTTTATAAGAACGGATTTTATGTTATATAAATTATATCTCAGTACAAATGTCAAACAAAACAGAAAACAGAAATAAGTTTCTCTATGATGATCTGTACTTAGCAGTCCTTTTCAGCTGGACAGGATATTCCACACATTGATTCTTATGCCAGAACCACCCTTATCTTGATTACTGTATCTTGTAATATGTTTCAAATTCAGGAAGTTTAAATTCTCTTTGTTTTCTCTCCCCCTAAGATTGCTTTGGATACTCTGACTCCTCTGCATTTCCATATGAATTCTGGGATCAACTCATTCATTTCTACAAGAATCCACTGGGATTGTACTGAATCTGTAGACCAGTTGGGAGGTACTGCCATCTTAACAGTACTAAGTCTTCCATTCCATGAATCTGGGATGTTTTTCTGTTTAAGTCTTTTAACTTCTTTCAAAGATGTTTTGTAATTTTCAATGTAGAAGTTTTCTACTTCTGTTGAATTTATTCATAACTATTTGATTATTTTTGACGCTAACTAACTTGAATTGTTTTCTTAATCTCACTTTTGAGTCATTCATTTCCGGTTACTAACATGAAGAATCACGACTGACTTTTCTGGTGGCGGCGAGCGGGGGCCGCCCTCTAGGTGTAGTGCGCGGGCTGCTCGTCGTGGCGGTCTCTCCTGTGGCAGAGCACGTGGTCAACGTGCACAGGCTTCAGCAGGCGTGTCATGAGGTTCGGTAGTTGTGGCTCGTGGGCTTAGATGTCCTGTGGCATGTGGAATCTTACTGGACCAGGGACTGAACCCATGTCCCCTGCATTGGCAGGCGGATTCTTAACCACTGGACCAGCAGAGAAGTCTCACAACTGATTTTTGTGTGTTGCTTTTATAACCTATCATGTAGAAGACACTTCTGATCAGGTATAAAACATGACTTATAGGAATTCATTTTTTCCTAGTAAAAGGAATAAGTAAACAGAAGTATACATCAGAAATTTGTTAACTGTCCTGCTGAGCACCTACAGATGTTAGAGAGAAATTTATTTTTAGCTATAATATGCTTGAAACATATATATACACTCAGAGTAATAATCCATTTTTTTCTGGCTATCATATTTTAGATATCCTGAACATTCTGAAATACATCTGGGAACTCAAAAATGATTTGCAAGACAGTTTCAAGCCCTTCTGTCTGACATTTAGTTTTCTCCTTTTCTGACCCTGTGAACTTCTATTCATGCTGTAAGACCTAGCTTAAATGCCACATCTCCTCAAGGCCCTCTCCTAAGCTACCCCCAGAACACATACTCTTCTGGTAGAACAAACTCTCCTGTTTCTGGGTTGTATAGTATGCACCCTATAATGAAGCATAATTATTCATTTCTGTACCATTATCTTTTCCAAGTCTGTGGCTGGGTAGGCTCAAGGGGGAAGTCCCCACTTCAGTCTTTGTAGTTTCCAGCACCTCAATTCATTGATTTCCTGGCTGGCTCCAGCCAGCCCTGGGTTTCGGTGACTCAGCTATCACCTCTCTGTTCCCATCTACCATCACCAGTGTGGCCAGTCCTTTGTTGCCAGTCAAACTGGGAGCCCACGCACTACGGAGAGCTCTGGAGAGCCACATAGCCTCCTGGGTCCCAGTACACTGCATTGGCCCAGGATCTGCGACTGTGCCTCTGCCTTTCTACCCTGACTCACCTAATTTGCAGTTGACCTGGGAGCCTTGCCGAGAAGCCCAATTCTCTCTGGTCTTGGAGGCTGTTCTGAGCACAGCGTGGTCAACTTGGGCTAGTATACAATGTGCACTTTTGAGAACTATCTGCTGAAATGAATGAACACAAGTCCACTCATTTTACTTCATCAGTCTTATTTGCTCTTCTCAGATGAGTGTGTTTGACCTTACACATAGCACTTGGGTATCCAATTTCATTTGATACCTTTCAGTTTTGCTATCAGTCACTGTGAGGAGTGTAAAGACTGAAGACAAGATGATCAGATCACTGGGCTAACAAGTAGTCACTGACAAGAATGAAGAGTGACCAGAGAAAACAGAGGTGATCACAAGAGAGAACATAAGAAAAGCATGAAGCAGATCACACACCCTTGTAGGGCCATTTAGTCTGGGAGCAAATGGTTCTATACACCTCAAAAAGCCCAAGTATACTGCTGAGTGCCAAGGTAAAGTAACACAGGCAAAATGGCTCAGAAATTCACTGAGAGAGAAAGGCAAGATCCCCATAATTCTGTAACCCTATAGGACATCAATACATCAAAGTTTAGTTCAGTGCTATGTTCAAAACATGGACTTCAGTCATCAAAAAAAGGTTATGATACAATGAAACCTTTATATCAGTGAAAAATGATATTCACCACACTTTATCAATAGGGTGCCTAAAGCAAATAAATTTTAGAAACATTCTTTCTAAAAATGCAAATTTTCTCATTGATGTCAGAGCTCAAAGCAGTTATCAGTTATCTTGACAGTAAGGGCCACCTTATTTCCCAAAGACATCAGATGGCCAAGGCATCATGGCACACAGACATACATGACTGACAACAAACCGAAGGACTTTACAATTCAGGTATTCAAGGACCTGGAGTGGACCCGGTTATGAGTTTTACAGTAAGAAGTTCTTTTGAGAGAAGCAACTCTGAGGCAAGTACGGTGCCTCTAAGACAGCACTCACATGCTGAGTTAGCCAGGTCCACGCTGGATAAGCTCCACCCCCCACCTCCCTGCCCGGTTCTTTGGCTACGCTTCCAGTTTCTACTCTGTGGTTCAAATTTCATGTTCACGGCTCTTACTCCTCTGGTTTAACTTTTGGTGTCTTCTATCTGGATCTAGAATGGCTAACTCTGGCTTTGTCCCACAATTCCACCTCCTGACTCCCAACTCCTGAGGTTCACCCCTGGCCACTCTAGCACCACCTGCACCACCTCCTATCCACATGATGTTGTTTTACTACGTCTTCATTCTTTGCCAGGCCACACTAGGAGGTCAGGGTATATCCACATAATAATAAATAAAGTATGTTACACTGGGCTTTGCTTGTTAGCTATTTTGTACGTGACTCCAAATATATCCATCTTATCTGAATTAGATTCCTTTGAGGGTGGTCCTTTTTGATTGTTAACTTTTTCCTAAGAGAAACAGTAGGCTCATTGGAGAGCCATTTCATAATGTGGTATATCCCATGCCCAAGGAGTAAGATGGTTCAAATCCTGGCTGGTTATACTGACTCAGAAATAGAAGCCCTAAATGTCAGACGTAAATGAAGATAGATAGGTAATTGTCCTCTGGGATCTACAAGGGCAGACTTGGCCATTATATTAATAGAAGAGGTTCTCAAACTTTATTGTGCAAAATTACTTGGGAAGCTAGGAAAATGTAGATTCCTGGACTCCATTCCTAGAAAGTAGAATTCAATGATCTAGGTCCAAGAGTCTGCATCTTAAACAACTGTCTTAGATAATCCTGATGTAGCTAGGCCTTGAACTGCCCATACCCTTTGAGAGACACGGTTTCACAGCAATGAGAAATCTGACAAATGCGGGGCAAGCACAGTTACCAAAGGATCCCACCAACTCTTCCTTTCTTAGGAGCTATGATGCACCTCGCCTAAGGAGGCCATCTCGCCAGCTCATTCCTAATACTCTTATTGCCAACCATCAGCTGGTTCCAAGATCAACTTATGTTTGTTTTAAAGATATATGTGAATTTCCCAAGTCTCCATAAAAAAAATACCGATGTTTTTAGATGAAATGGGAATAGATGTCTAAGTTACAGTTTTCTCTCAACTGAGGAAGAAGCGCTATAAAGAAAAACATACTATTTAAGTTATAAGCTATTGTCCTTCATCACATAGACCTTCTCTTCTTAGAAAATGTCCCTATGATGATTTCAAAAGTCTCAAGATTTTACCCAACTCAAACAAGTAAAATATTTTACATTTAATAGCAATCATGGCTACTTTAAATAAGGAATACAAATATCCATTTGATCCAGAAAATCTTCAAGTGAGCTCTCCAGCAATACCCGTATCATTGGAGAAGATATCTGTACCTGAATATTCTGCTGCCCAAGAGTCTGGCAGACCAAGAACAGTAGAGCCCAGGAAATGTGTCAGGCTGTGGACTTGACTTGGTAGGCTGTTTCCTGGGACACTTTCCTAAGCAATCCTGAAGGGGGAGCTCACGAAAATCAGTTTAATTAGGATTCTTATGGGGATGGGATGCCTTTAGAATCTAAGATGACAGAAGACAGTGATGAGCTATTAGATCCAGGAGGTCTGTCTGATATTTGAGATAATGGGGCCTCCATTTGTTTCAGGATGATGCCTTCATTTTTGCACTAACATGGTTTATGGCTTGCATGGGATATATGGACTGACTGATGCAGCCATTAAGGATGCTGGAGCCCCATTCTTACTATTATTGTGATATGTGTATGTGTTTGTTTTTTTCCTAGGAGGATCTTTATTTTTCCTCCCAAATCTCATAACTGGTTATACAGATGTTTAATTGAGAGGAATAATTATGAATTACGATTTTTTTCTTTCAAACTTTCCTATCTGAAACATTTATCGCCTTCACTACAAGCATTTCAAATATTGTAAAATTAAAGTTTAAAAAATAAACACTGCTAGCAGGCAAGCCCAAGCCCAGAAAAACTGTTTCTACAAAACATTAATGTTTCTTAATTGGAATCTTGTACACCGTAAGACTGCTAATTTACAGAAAAAAAGGAATTTAAAGGCAGAGTTTAAAGTAGAAAAGCTGACTGAGAATGAACTTCAGGTAGCTTAACTCCATGAAGGCAAAAGGGACAGTAAAACTTGATGGATAAGGATAATCAGAGATAGGGTGACTTAACATGTGAAAATACCAGTTAAAAGCACAAAAAGTCAGGAGTGTGTTCGGCGGGGCGGGATGGGGGGCGGGTGTGGGGGGGGAATGCCTAATTAGGAATTAAAGCTGAATTGTTAACCTAGAGCTTTTCAACACTTTTGTCACTCTGCTATACTTTGGGTAAGTAAAGCAAGGAGGACAAATTTTATCCAGCTTATTTCTGCTGTTCAACTCTGACCCTTGTCTACTGAACGACTTTAAATATCTGTTACAGAAAAAAAATGGTACCACTTTAATTTCCGGCTCCATCCCCATCTGGCCAGAGAGAGGATAAATTAATATTACCGTGTTTTGTCTTTAGGGCTTCTGATACCCCCAAGGACCAGCCTGTAGGATAGTCTGTTTTGGCAGAGATCCTCAGCCAGCATCAGAAGAGCGGGATTCAGGACAAGGCCAGTTCACGTAACGCAGCTCAGAGCCATACAACACAACTTGCTCTGAGCATGTTGGGCACTGTGCTTCATTAGGAAACAAAATATAAGCTTTCCACACCATTAGGGATGACTTTAGGAGTGAAAGCACATAAGACGATGCCTCACCTCATCAACAATGCACTGCAGAAGCTGGAGAGGCTGCAATGGGAAAGAAGAGAGGAAAAAGTATTAGCCTCTATGCAATATCTTTACAGTGGAGTGGAAAGAAAAAATCATTAATGCAATAAAATATAGCAAGATTAATCAACAACAGCAAACTCTTATAAAAACATTGATGCTCAGGATGTTCTATTATTTCTAATGGTACCTAATCTAATACAGGCAGTTAAAGGTTTGCATTTTCTTCAAAATGCAATTTGCTAAGTTTAAAACAAGGCATTCAAGCATGCAAAGGAAGCAGCCATCAGGAAAAAGAAAAGTGAATTTTTTTCTGAACTCATAAAGCTTACCATTAAAGATCCCTGGTTTTTCTGAATCTGAAAAAAGGCAATATGTAATTAGCATGTCATAATCAAAATGACTCACTTGGACACATTATGATCACTGAGAGAAAATTATTGCATTGCTGGTGGCAATTTGCGGGCATGTGTTAACAAAATTTACATAATGAAAATACACAAATGTTAATAGCTCGCTTCTCATTTATAGGCGAAAGTCAGCAGAATGTTAATTTCACACAACACTTTTTAGTACCCTCCAGGTTGTATTAGAATAGGGAGAAAAACCATAATCCATTTCAAAAGGCTGTTTACGATTCAGATATAAATAATGTTTTATATTGCTAGATTGTGAACACTGGGCTTAATGTTGCAATCATTGCTAATGTTATGAAGCTCACTCTTTTTAAATTAAAAACCGATTTATTTAAAATTGAAATTAAATCATAGTCAGAAATTAGAATTTTGGATTCCTGCCAGTGTCTGCTCACAATCCCCTATTTTGTGAAGAAAACTTTAATTATGTGGTTGAAGTATTTGCCTCTGACTCAAGAGTGGGTGAGGACTCCACCTTTTCCAAAGTTCCTCCAGCCTGTTTGCAGGGCAGCAATGCTTTCTGGGAAAATCAAATGCATGCAAGTTTTAACACTCCTTTTTAGGGGATGAGAGCTGAGTCAAAGAGGAATGCCTGTTCTGGAGGCAGGACGCTCACACAGGTAACACCGATAAACCATGTCTCTTAGAAAGTCACTAAATTAATAAAACACCCACTTAGTAGTTACAGTATTAAACACTTAAGTGTCCTTCCCTCTCCAACCACCCCCCTAAAAAAACTGCCTTGCAGTTACTACAAACTCAATGAAAATGGAGTCCCAGGTATTAAATTTCCTGAGGAGGAAAATTTCAGGGCTTATATACAATTACTGAGGGGTCAGTTGTTTGCTGGGATAGACTGTGCTTCAACAAGCTGGTAAAATATAGGTAAACTAATTAATAGTTTCTTATATGCTTTTAATGGTGCTTTTAGAAGTTCTTTCACATACACATTATCATTAAATTGCACAACCACCCTGAGTCTGGCAAGGATGGTCATCTCTAGTCTATGATGGGAAAAACTGGGCCTCCCAGAGGTGGGGGCAGGTCCAAGGCCTCCAGGATCTGGCTGTGGTTCTTCTGGGGCCTCTCCCATGCTCCCCTCTCTCTAGCATCATATCCGCCTACATCACAGCATTCCTTAAAAACAACTGGATTCACATGTGTTTATATTTGGCATGGTAAAGTTGATAAATTACCAGTTTTGGCGCGCGGGTTCTTCTGAACTGGACTGTTACGCTTCTCCAGGGCAGAAGCCCTGTTTTTCCATTTCTTTTGCATCCCTTCGGCTGACCAGCAGACCCTCCCACCCAGTGCCTGAGTGTTTTAAAAAGTGTTTTCCCATGTGTTATCTTAACTGAACATGGTGTCCTCTCTTTCCTGCTCTTGGCTCTGCACCATGCCCTCCCCAGGCACAACTCCCTGAAACTTCCATCTGAGCTGGTTTGGGTCTTAGTCTACTTTGGCAGTTCCTACTGAATACTGCGCATTCTTACTCCTCTAGTCAGCGTGTACTTCTGTATAAGGATCTTCGGGGAAACATTTACATTAAAAAGGAAGACGGCGCTTAACTACCACCTTGGAGTGGTTAGGATTTTAGTAAAAAGCCACGGCTCCTTTAAAAAATCATGAAAACCCCAGGCAAATTCTCCTATGAGATATCTTTGGTGTTTGCTTTCACAGCTGGTCCTTGAACAACATGCATTTGAAATGTGCAGCCCACTTACACGAGGCTAGTTTTCATTAGTAAATACTAGAGTACTCAGTGGTTCGTGGTTGGTTGAATCCATGGACATGAAGGAACCTCGGATATTCAGACATGGGGGACCAACTAAATTAAACCCAGATTAACCCCTTTGTTGTTCAAGGGCCAAATGTATTTTTTTTAAGTATACATAGATTACCCATGCCCCCAACATTCTTAGTGAGATAAATCTACTTCAACAGGAGAGTTACTTGCAATGAACACAGAATTAGAAAACCATTTTTGACATCAAAGAGAATGTTTTTCTACAAATTTCCAGCAGTCAGGGGGATTACAAATTCTCCAAGGAAAACATGTAGCCAACATTTTAAGTGATAGGTTTCAAAATGAATTCAGGGATGGATTGTGAGACATTGTTTCCAGTAACAGCAGTTGCCTGAACTAAATGAAATTTTCCTCACAGACTGAGACCTAGGAAAAAGTCTCCACCTTGCCCCATTCTTTGGGTTAAAAGCACGGTTTAAGACCACTTAAAACTGTTACTCTTTACTACAAGAAAAGGAGAAACAGCAACATCAAAGTCTGTTTTATGATTTTATAACCATACTGCTTTGCCCAGGTTTTTAAAGAGAGACATTGTTACCAGGTTTTATTGTACGGTTTTGATAGCAACATATTATATGAAATCATCTTCATAAATTTTGTATTAAGGTAGCAGTGCCAGTACCTGAAATTGATTCAAAATGCTTAAGATACTCAATTACTTTTTAACACTGTTACACAATGCAGTGACTTATATCTTCTATTTCACAAGAATCTGATGATGCAACATCATTGTAATTGATTCATTTTCTCAATTAAATAAAGCTACTGTGCTTTTCTTTATATGAATGCCACACAGACTATAGAGTTAGATGTATTATCTCCTTTCTCTGTCTCAGATATATGGCCTTAAATGCTATATTCTGTTCCTCTGTTAATTCCACCAGAAAATTTAATGCCATGGTCATATTTTTCAAATTCTGAAGTGCCATGTACTCGACTGTATTTATATTAGGCGTATTTTTCACTGCTAAACTCTTTGTTGTTTACCTTTTTCAAGATCACATTACTGTACAGGCGCAGCAACCATAAAACAGACCCGAACAAAGTCAGCCTCCAGTCACCGCCTCTGCGTTTACACACAGTTCATGAAAAAGTGAAGCCCCTGGTTTTATAGCACATTAAAAGGGGTACTAAGGGTTCTCAATATAAAATGTTAGCTTCGTGAATGCCTCTCTTTATTCTGGGTCTGCCTTCCAAATGCTTAGATCTGAGAGCAGAGTTCAGAGGGACACAATAACATTGTTAGGGCTGATGTACTGCCTGTACCTCCCAACATATGAGATGCTGTTTATAACTAACCTGTTCAAGTCCACCTTCCTGCCTACACATTTTGCTCATACCGAGTTTTCTATGTCTAACTAATAACTGGGGACAAAGAACAGAATGATAATTGCTCCAGTCATAGACTTGGCTGATCAGTCTCTAGAACCAGCAGCATTTTGAAACACTAGTTAGACAAACCTCTTCTCTCTTCTGGGCATAGCTTTTTTTTTTTTTTTCCCCTGTTCATCAGCTGTTAGATCTAAGATTTTAAGCCACACTAACAGGGGATGCCTCATTCTAACATAAGACAGATCCTTATGTGTCTAAATGGGGAAGAATGACTTCACAACAGGCAGGCCTAAATCTCAGTTGGGTCTTCTATTTCCTTAAGAGGACCACAGAGCTGGCGATTTAAAAAGCTCCTGTAATGTGGCCTGTGACTCTGGAAGATGAACCTGGAAAGGAAATTACTGATGCAAAAGTTTGCTTATGGGGCCTCAATTATTTAGTCAATGACTCTGGTGATAAAAGGCAACTTTGGAAGGCTCACATTATGCTTCTATCTCTGGAGAGGTACTTTTTCACACAAGATGGTAGATAGACCTTGCTACCAGCCCTTTTATATTCAGAAGCACAATCAGAAAACTAAAATGAATCCACCTATGGAACTTAGAGAAGATACAAGCTCAAGCTTTCATTTTCTCTTTTACTCTCTGAAATTATGGCTTGCCCTGCAGCTCTTGTCGGAGAGATTTATGTGTGACCTGGGTCAGATCTTCCAATACCAGTTGACAAATTTTCTCTTTACATATTTACTGCTTTTCAAGCTTGTGTTATTTTCTCTTAAATAGAGAGAGAAAAAAAAAGAAAGAAATATAAAATTAAATCATATGACTGGAATTTTAAAAGAATACTGTTTTTATCTGTTGTGCTCCTGGTATCACATTCTAGCTTTTGATGCTGAACTCTATTCTCTTTCTAAATGTCAAATTTTAAGAACTGTAGTTATTTTGCAAGGACTCTTTTAAAATCAGATGCATTAAGCTAGAACTCTGGCTAAATATTAACATAAACAAGTATTATAGCAAACTGAGATTTTATATTCTACATGAAGAATGATGACCCAATTTTTTTTTTTTAATAGATGGAAGGGACCTCTGAGATCTAGTTTAATCTACTCATTTTGCTGTTAGGGAAACTGAGGCTCAGAGGGGAAAAGTGCCCAAGGTCACAGAACCTGGCTTAGAATTGACTGCTAACTCATGAGGCAACTAGTAAGGGAGGGGGAAATGCATCAGCTTTGGAATCAGAAAGATTCCTGGAATTCCTGTCTGATTCTCATGGCTTCAGAAGCTCCCTCCTTTCACTAGGCTTAGGGCTCTAGTCTAGAAAAGATAAGCTAGAGGGGCCCAAACATCCATCCCACCCCTCGAGTCTCCCCCTCAGGCACAGTTTCTTTCCTGACACAGACATTCAATCCGACTATATCTGGTATTGGGCTGGGTGCTAAAACTGAGTCGCATCACCTCCAATCCATCAGAACTTGTAAAAAAAAAGTGCCCAAATCTCAAAAAGCCCTCAGAGGGAGAAAAAAAATCACCTTCACGTGACCACAAACTGAATTGTTATTGTTGTTGCTGAGTTGTTGAGTCGTGTCTGACTCTTTGTGACCCCATGGACTGTAGCCGATCAGGCTCCTCTGTACATAGGATTTTCCAGGCGAGAATACTGGAGTGGGTTGCCCATTTCCTTTTCCAGGGGATCTTCTTGACCTAGGGATCTGACCCTAGATTCTTTACCTCCGAGCTACCAGGGAAATCCCTTACAAACTGAATACACAATGCTTGGTAACTTAAAATAATAATGCTTAATAAACAAAGGACTGTTTTTTTGAGAAGGAACAGGACAAAATTTACCCTGGTTAACTATAAATGGGAATTTTGGCAAACTGATATTTTTAGATTAACTGAATGTATTATGAGATAAAATGAATAAAATATATTATTTCTAACAATGTAAAGTGAACAAATATAGTTCACTTGTGCTCTGTCTCCCCTATTCATCAATCTCTGTCCTTGTTCAAGTTCTTATCATGCCTATGAATCTATCAGCATAGCTTGTATAAGACAAAACAGAACAAAAACAAAAAATAAGTTATATCACTCATTTAAACACAAATAAATGACCTAAAAATGAGTGATAAGGGGATTTAGTAAGAGGTTACTCAATAAGGTATAAGAGGTCACTGTGATCCCCACTGTTCTAAGATCCACTCACTGGCATGTTCTCCCTGCCTCATACCCCAAACTTGGGCCAGGGTGCTGCATTCCAGAGTGACCAGTTCTGAAAAGTTCAAAATAGATATCCCTGAATTTGACAAACAGTTGGGGCAGCCAGAAAGGCTCTAAGGTGCCCAGAGGAGGGCACAGCTCAGATGGGACCAGGCAGAAAATCATCACAGCCATAAATTAGATCACTTGGCTCTTGCTGCTTCCCGAGCATCAAGGACAATGCATGTCCACCGCACACAACAGCTGCAGCACCAAGGTGCGGAGCAGCTATTATTCATGTGCTGGCTCTGCCGGCCAGAGAGCAGGGGGAAAAGGGCAGGATGGCCGGCCTCCACTCTTTCATCCCTTGTGTATTTAAAACTGACGCGGCTCGTGTCCTCCCCTACCCAGGGGTACAGGAGCTAGTGTGAATCATTTCCTGGGCAAATAAATGAGAATTTCAATATCCAGACCTAAATTCTGTGAGAAAAGCAGGACTTGAGAATCACAATTCAACATGACCAATGTGAGTTACAAAACTTAACTTTTTCCCTCACAGTACAAGGTTTGGCCGAGGAGTCCATTAAGTAGTTGTGTTTCAAAGAAGATCTGAGATGTTTGCTGCATCAAACTTTTTTCTTTGCTACAAAAAAAAGGTGTGGTCTTATTTCAGAATCTAGTTTAAGAATATCTGTTCTCTGGGTGTGGGAGAGGGGTAGGGGAAGAAGGAGGTGTTGCTTTTTCTGAGAAAGGCCTGTTGACCATTCTACTTTTTATGGTTAAATAAATCTGCTATAGCAAAAGCTATTTTAGCATGGCAAAATATCTGAAAGGGTTTTTCTAGAGTCGCCATTTAGGTTGCATCTCTGTTAGCCTAAATCCTCCACATGCCACAGAATCCAGAACAATGTTACAGGTCACCTAGTCCAATTCCTTGCTTCATGTAGAAATTAGCTTCGTAATATTCCTGACAGACAGCCATTCTGTCTTTGCTTGAAGACCTCCCAGTGCCAGAATTCCAATGATTCTATCTTGGGTAGCTTGAATTGTTAGGAAATGTGTTCTTATTCTGAGTCCAAATATGTCTTCCTATAAGATACGATCATGGTCTGGAGCTGCAGTGATTAAGTCTAAAGACAGCTCTTCACATATTTCAAAACGGCTGTCATGTCTTAACAATGTTTTCTTTCCTCAACAAACATCCTATTTTCTTCCTAGGATCATTTGCTATGTTTGGCTGCCCTCTATCCTTCTCCCTTCCAGTAGTAATGGCATGCTAACAAACATCCCCTTGCCCCTAAGTAACCCATGAGCTTCATGGGAAGATGACGTCAACCCCAGCTTTAGAGGTGGGGCATGTAGCTCAGTCTTAAATTAGTCGCATCGCCTACATGCCCTGGGTGCAGGGAATTAAACTGGTCCAATCAAACTGAAATCTACTGCCTGGGGCTGCTTGAGGGGAAAAAGAGACCTGCTCTTCCCTTCTAAACTGAGAAGCAGGTCACCCCAGGAGCTCTATAGTCATTCTTGGTCTGTGAAGGGAAAAGCCTACTAAGATCAGAGCCCAAAGTGAACTACTGGATAAGGTTCTACCTAAAACCAGCAATACTTAGCTTTTCGGTCATGTATTTCAATAAATTCCCCCTGTGATGGAGGCAACTTTGAGTTGGGTTTTCTGTGACCTGAACCAGAAACTTCTGGAAGAATCACCCAGGCATGATTTCACATTCTCCGCTGAAGCTACCTTTCTCTGAATGTGGTGCCATTTAGGTACATTCCTCATAAAGTGCAATGCCTATGCCTGAACACACACCTTGCACTGGCTTACATCACCTTATTCTGGACACTGTACTTCGTAGAATCTCAGAGGCCACAAGGGTATTCACATTTTTGATAGCCATATCACATAGTCAGCTCAATGGAGAGAAACAGAGAAGTGTATAAGTTTTGGGCTGGAAAAAAATTACTTCTTTCTTGTACTCTTCTATTTCTTATCTGTTTCATACTGACAGAGTATTTGAGAGTCAAAATGAATGGATGATTAAACCAATTACAGCATCTAGACAAGTCTGATGAAGTTTCTGCCTGGGGTCTTTCCCTTGTAACTGATAGAAAATGCATCAGTCTTTCATTTGGCTGAAGGAGACTCATAGACTTGGTGTCTGAAAGCACCCGAAAGGTCCTTTAATCTGACCCAGCTCCATCCCATCTGACTCTTGAATCCCTCCATCATTACACCCCTGCTGATGTGGGTTCTGTTTGAATACGTACAGTAATGGGGAGCCCGTGCATTTTCTGACTGCCCATCCTACCTCCTGTTCCAGTTCTATCCTCCTCATATTGCAAATCCACATCCTTTCTTACAGAGAATCCTCAAATATCTGAAGACAACTATCAAATCTCCTTGGAAGGCTTTATTCTTCAGGTATTGATGCTGGCAGGGTAGAGTGGAAGTACGGACAATGGAAGGGGATGAAATTATTAATTTAAAGCCTAAGTATGTGAATCGATTCTTAGTTTCTTCTGATTCTAAAACATGCTATGCCAACATGCAAAAAAGTAAAATTAGACTAAATTATCAATTCATCAATTCATAAATATTTATGAAGATCTTGCTCTATGCCAGTCACTTTATGAGACTCTAGGACCCAAACGATGGATAAGATATATACTTGCTGGTCCACAAAAACAAAGTGACTTTTTAAGTTCCCTGAAATTTAGTGGCAGAGATGAGACTTAAGCACAGGGCACGCACTCACCTCTATGTCACTGAATATTTGTGTGAAATATAGTTCGATAGATTCAGGATGCTGTAAATTTCTAAGACAGCTTCCCCATGAGGCCCACAGCAAGTCATGTTTTCAGGCATTGCAAGGAAGGTTTTCTTTGTGAGCTAAGACTCCACATATTGCTCCTTAAACAAACAAACAAAAACCCAAACAAACATGATATATCTGACAACGTGGTTTGGCCTGCTGAGATTCTGAGATAAGCTGTAATTGCAACCAATATGTGGTTCTTACAGGATCAGGAAAGAAAAGAAAATCTTGAAATACAGTCACATGTAACCATGTTAATTAACGAATGTCTTATTGGCTTGACTGTGAATTCAAAATAGATTTAAAGAGAAGAAGTCATAGATTTAGAATCAACTAAAGAAAATTTGACTTCTGTTTCAGAGTTTTGGTTCACACCTCTCATATTTTGATATAGGCAAAATAACGTTTCAATAAATTCTAAGAGAGGATTTAGGAGATGGGGATGAGAAAGGGGGCTGAAGATGTGGAAAAGAGGAGGAAACTGCTCACACAAGATGAAAGCAGGGACCTCCCTGGTGGTCCAGTGGTTAAGGTAAGACTGTGCTTATAATGCAGGGGACATGGGTTCGATCCCTGGCCGGGGAACTAAGGTCCCACATGTCATGTAGTGTGGTAAAAAATAAAAATAAAAAAATGAAAGGGAGACCACAGATGTATCTAGCCCAGCATTTTTCAGTCCTTGTTTGCCAAAGAACTCTTAGTTCGTTTCAATGTATTTGTGTGTGCATGCACATATGTGTCAGGGAGTAGATGTCCACCTACACTATGTCCTGTCTTCCCATGATTTTGCAAGTCACTGACCTAGGCCACCTCTGTCATTTTTCCAGATGAGGAAACTGAGGTCTGAAAAAAAAAAAAGGTCAAACGACTGATAGGAACAGCCAGGATCAGAACTCAGGTTAGCTCTGCATGAGCCACTGGGCAGAAACCATATACTGACAATGCTTTAATCTGTTATTTGCTGGGTGTGCCGCTCGCTGCACCCCGGTCACCTCTGCCCTGAGTCACTGAACATTTCCAGTTGCCTGGCTACCGAGGAGGTATAGGGCTGTTCAAAGAGCAGGGGCTGTAGGGAGACCTTTAGCTGGGAACATTCTTTTGTTTACTGCATTTTACCAAACTAGTCAAGGTCTCCTCAAGCCCAGAATGATGCTCTCTGAAGCTGGTTTCTAAACAGGAAATAAAACAAGCTCCATGACCATCTTTGGTCTTTCTCTCCTCCGAGCTTCCTTCCTCCTAAGACTGTCACGTTCCCCAGCCTTCCTTACCTTCTCTCCGTGGTGGTCACCACCTATAGACCCTGACACTGTGTAGCATAACAGAGTCCACACTTGGTTCTAACTGGTTGCCCGAGGTTCCCTCGATACCTTGGCTCTGTGTATAAACAGACAACTGCCTCCTTTCTTAGCTTCTAGCAGTCACTGGGACCCTTCTTTCCACCTGGTGTGTCCTGGGCAATCTCCAGGTTTAAATCGAATCAGCTCTTTGCTCCTTTTAGGCAACTCATTGGTTTTTCAATGAACTTAGCTTATCTGTTTCATTGGCAGTAAAGAGGGTTGGGTTCTGAGCATCATTAACATTTTAGTTGAGGAAGAATTCCCAAGACCCCAGGCATTAATCCAGAACTGTTAAACATCTGAAAAGTAGTCTGTACTCAAACAAAGCTTGGCCAGGTCTGCCCCCTTTTTAACTTGGATGCCAATGAGCCCCTAGCCCCAAATATACCTAAGTTTTCTATACTGAATGTTGTTAAATAAAACACTGGAGTACAATAAAAGTTGATGTCTTTGCCTGTGGTTGCTGCTGCTACTATGGCTGTTGAGGACCACATTCCCTCCAGGGATCCGTATCCATCAGCAATTACCTAGCAGGTATGGAGCATCCTAGGACAGTAACTTCCATCTCTGAAGACACGCCGGTTGGAGGCAGTACCTGAGCGGATGGGCGTGTAAAATAAGGATAGCCATTTGGGCTCAATGCCCCTGAGTGCCTTTTCTCACTTTCTCCCTGCACCCCAGCCCTCCAGAGCAGGAGATAGTCTGATTCTATTGCCAAATACCTGGTAATCATCAGTGACTCATTTAACAGCTATGGACCCCCATGTCCTCCTCTATAAAGTAAATGAGTTGGACTGGACCATTGTAAGATCGCCTCACATCCTGCAATTCTATGCTGCCATTAAGGAGCACCAATGAAACCAAAGGGGGAAAAATGGCCGGCCTTCCAGACCACAAGTCTCAGAGGGAAAGAAGGCAGTGACGTCACTCGTAAAAGCCAGACTGGGCACCAAATTCTCTACTTCAAGCTTTAATTCTATTTCTGGGCTAAACTGCTTATTTAAAAATTATAGAAGAATGGTCTCCAGTTATTGAATTAAAAATTACTATATTCTGCATATAATTCTATATATTAATGACTGATTAATGATAGATTATAACTGAAAAAAGAAAGACTGTAAAGGAAGGCTCTTACGGGATCAGAAGAGTAATTCATTTTAGTCCTACCTGGAGTGAGACATGGTCATATATTTTCAGAGCTACATGGGTAAATCCCTAAAGTACTTTCTGAAAATATAAATAATACTAATATTACCTTGCTCTTGTTTACCAACTTATATTTTTCAAAGGGCTCTCTTAGGTATTAGGTCATTTGATCATGACAACCCCCCAACTCCCCAGCAGTCTAGCCAAGTCAAATTCATAAAGGGTGGCAGAGAACCCCTCAGAGGCATGTGCCAACTGACTTTAGGCGAAGTGCTCAGTCATGTCTGACTCTTTGTGACTCCAGGGACTATAGCCTGCCAGGCTTCTCTGTCAATGGGATTTCCCAGGCAAGAATACTGGAGTGGGTTGCCATGCCCTCTTCCAGGGGATCTTCCCGACCCAGGGACTGAACTTGCATCTCTTGTGTCTCCTGCATTGGTAGGCAGACTCTTTACCATTAGCACCGTCTGGGAAGTCCAGACCTTAGGGGTAGAAATCTTAAAATGCAATGACTTCCAGATTTCCCTGGAGTCCAGTGGTTAAGAACCCACCTGCTAATGCAGGGGACATGGGTTTGATTCCTCATTCAGGAAGATTCCACATGCCTCAGAGAAATGAAAGCCCGTGTGCCCTAACTACTGAGCCCACACTCTAGAGTCCTTGAGCTATAACTACTGAACCTGCAAGCTGCAACTACTGAAGCCTATGCTCTGTAATAAGAGAAGTCACTGCAATAAGAAGCCCATGTACCACAACAAAGAGTAGCCCCTACTCCCTGCAACTAGAGAAAGCCCTCACCCAGCAATGAAGACCCAGCACAACCAAAACATTTAAAATAAATCAATAAAAAATTTAAAAATGTAATGATTTCTGACCTCAGGTTGGTTCTCAGTCATGGAAAAGGGAGTCATGAAATTCTCAAGCCCAAGTTCATGATCTGGGCTCTGCTACATGCGCTGGCTGCATCCTGATACAGTACCATTCTTCCCTCCCCTTCTTACTTTCCCTCCTTGTGTTGCGTTAAAAGTCATCTAAGGAAACTCCCAAACTATGAGGGAGATAAAAGTAACAGCAGCAGTAGTTAACTTACTGAGTTAAAGTACTGCAAGGAAACCAAGTACAGCATGCTGCTTCAGACCTTTATCTTAAGGAAAGAGAAAATGACTCTCTTGACTAGAACGCCTGGAGTTCTTTTCCATCCTTCTAGCCTTAGAGCCTCAGCTCAAGCATCATCTACCCTGTGAAACCATAGCTTCCTCAAGTGAGCTGACCTCTGACTCGTTAGGCCAGAGCATACCATCTCCTGTAGGGTTCCTTTTGTATCAACTGCTATTTATTCATGTTTTTCTGCCCACTGCACTAGATGCTTTGATAGCAGGGACAACATATTTCATTTCTGTACTCCCAGGGCTTAGCACAGTGCCTGGACTGAGTAGATGCTCAGTGACAAATACGTGTTCAATTAAACTGAAATGTATGTCATAAAATAGTTTAGAAGGTGCTATAGAAACAAATCAACATTGGGTTAGTGCTTTAAAAAGCAAAGACAGGAACCACTAACCTAGCTGAGGTATTAACAAGTAATTTATCTTGAAAGTTTCACATTTCTAAGCTACCCACATTTGGGGCATGATTTCTCTTCCATTTCTGCTCTGTCTTAAAGATATACTGGGAACCCATCTCCCGTCTTTAGCATAGGCCAAGCAAATAAAATTATGAAACATCTTTATAAGTATGAAATAGGCATTGGGAGAAAAATTTGACAGAGGCAATTTAAAAATTCCTGGGAAGAAGCAAATGTGTATGAGCAAACATCTTCATATCACTTAAATTTCACCTCTGCATTTTATGGAACATAAAATCTGATTTTATGGCTTCAAATGTCAGTATATTTTAAATGTCTATATCCTAAATAGTGAGAGTGAAAATAAACAATGAATTAAAACATGTAAGCTAGAAATCTGTTTGAAAAAATAAAACCGCACACATATCACTCTTTTGGACTCTTGCCAATTAAAGATTATAATTTGAAGTTGGGATAATTACCCACTGCTACTTTTCTCTTTGACTAGAGATCTCACAGGAAAAACTGGATACTTACAATTTACTAAAATCCTTTATGTTCAAATTCAAAAAGTTCATGTAACAAAGGATAGATTCTGAACATCTCTTTTCAAAAAAGGCAGCTTTTTAGGTTTAATTTTGCAATACTAGGTTGGTCTAGATGTAATCAGTACGTTAATACATATATAAGATAGTGATAGCTATAGTGTGAATATAATAATTAATATAAAACAACATTAAATTATCAAAGTTAGGATCAGTAGCAGTATACTCAAAGAAATTTAAAACATGAATAAAATTAGGAGTAAAAACTCTTGTATTTTGACATCAACTTTTGAAAAACATTTACTATTTTAAAATAGTTTTAAGAACATATACTTTTTACTTTATTATGAGAAAAATACTCTATTCAGAACACAATTTATTACTACAAAATAAACATATGTTTAAAAGACAGTGTGTCAATTGAAAAAAAAAAACTTACACATATTAAAATAGCAGGTTTCCAAGCCAAGTTAAACAAAATATTTTCCACTTGACAAGCTGCTTACATTTAAATGAAAACAGGGCAACTCCTGGTCAATAATATGGATTGCATATAATAAAAAGGACCTTAGATCATGTTAATACAAGGATCAGAAAGCAGTAACTTCCATTAAAACCACCCAATTACTTAGGAAACTTTCAGATACAGCAAATAAATTAATCTGTTTTAAGTGAAAGTGCTCAGATAAGTAGCTTTTTGACCTATGAGTAAGTCTCACTAGCAGCAGTCACAGCAAAGCTAGAACCTGCTGAAGCAAGGCAGTCTCCCAATCAAACAAATGGTATTAGTAATCAAAAAGCATTTGCAAAACATATTTCCTTGGTTAGCAGCAGGGGGTTCTGAGCACATGCCACCTACAGCTTCCTTCATACTTTGATATACAGTATACAAGGGGTGAACACACCTTCCTCTAACCCATGAACAAGTGGGGTAATTTTTGCCAGGATATTTTCATTTCTGAACTATCTTGTGAAAAAGGCCAGTCATTATACTATTAAGAATATATATCTTTCACTTAAAATCTTCTTATGCACTTACATTTAACTTGTGTTGGAGAATGCCTCTTTACTGAGACAAGTAATACGTCATCATTTTGTTCAGCTAACAGGCCTGACAGACCCCGTCTCCCTGAGTTAAGAACAGCAGATCTCTATTTTGTACATTGGTGGCAAAAGGTGGGAGAATAAATGAGAATTGCCACTTGGTAGTAAAGATTTTTAATCTCAAAGATGCAGACATTCCTTCCACCTTGGCCTTAATTATTCTATTTGGCCAGAGGATGGTACTTTTTTTTTCAATAAAAGTGATCTCTACATATTGCAATATTTTATTTGAATGCCATTCTTATGTATTTTAACAAATAACATCACCATGTACTATATCTCATGTTTTTGATCCTTTTTTTTACTACTTATCATCTTCTTTATTTGAAACAGATTTTTAACAGATAATCTTGATCGTTACAACAATATCTTGCTTGAATTTTATTCAAATAATTCTTAAAAACAGCTTAAAAAGCCGTTTGGAATAACATCAAGCTTGCCATCAATCAAACGAAAAAATTCCGCTGGCGGTTGTATAAACATCAGATCAAGTCTGATGTCTTCAAGGATTTCAGAGTGAACCATAAAAAACTCCATTAACTTCTGACAAAGAATGCAAATTAATCACAACATGGGGTGAAATGAAATTAAAGGCTCTTTTCTAATCAATGACAAGGCAGGATGAAATATTTGTTACTCTCTCTGCACTCAGGCTGCCTATGATGTTTGCACTTCCCTTGAAAAGCCCCAAATGTAAGGTGTGAGTACAGATTCACCCACAGTCGATGTTCAGCCCTCCCCGCCACCCCCAGAGCTATCTGCTTACAAGTCGTAGAGATTCACAAAACACACTAATCATCTGAATCTCAGGTGCATCCAATTTGTTATTCACACTCTCCCATGCCAGTGAAAAGCCTGGCGCAGACAGATGCACCAGGAACCCTAAATGACAGTTTTGGCCTCCGGAAGTACGATCACTACAGCAAAATCTAGTACAGCCTCCAGGTGAAATGTCTGGAGCTCCATATGGAGCAGGGAAAATTAACAACAAGATGAAAATCACTGCAGCAGCGGGGAGTCGGAATTTTTGAAAAAAAAAAAAATGAAATTTAAAGATGAAGAAAGAGAAGTAATAAATTAATGGGGTGTGAAAACATTCAAAGCTTTACAATACCAGGGGCACTATTTGCTCAGATTTTTTTTCCTTTTTTTAACTTCAGGTCATTTTGATGTAATTTATTAACCAAGATCAGGAAATGTAGCCAAAAGAAGAACATTTTTATACATGCAAAAGTACCTTAAATACATGTGTATCCAAACTATCTTCACTTTCCTGTAGCATCTTGCTTACCAAATTTTCAAATGTCAGAGGCGACAGAACCCTTGAGAAGTCTCCTCAATGGATTTACTAGTGCCCTGATGCAGGGCACTGTTGTAAAGTTTGAACGAAGGACAGCAATTTTTAGCAGGCAATCTCTTTCGTTTCTCCTAAATTACGGTGTCATTAAACCAACCATTGTCCACCATCATGTTTTTTAAATCAACTGGATTTGGATGTACATGATTAACTACACACAGCTACCACCCAGTGTCTGGACATGGATATTGTTTCCAAAGAGTATTACAGCTAAACTGTTCAAGAAATTGAGATACTATCTCTTTACCAGATGTTTAAAAACATGATTTTTCATTATGCTATTGCAGAATATGCTTCACAGGCACCCAGAGTTTAATGGCACTGGGGTCAGTGAGAGCTCCAAGGCCTCCAGACACCCCGTCACTCTGCTAAACACATGGTGAGAAAAGCAAGGGGGCTCCAGGGGAATGGCTTTGCCATCATCTTCCACGGTACAACCCTTCTCATCTACACAGAAGGCCTGCCAAGGGCAGAGAAGGTGAGCGAGGAGAAGGGCTTGGGGCTGAGAGGGAAGAAGGGCAGTGGTTTGAACAGTCAACCAAAATCTGAGTTCACAGAGCCAGTCATTTAGTTTAGTCACCAGCAAGTCTCAGCTTTCACTGTACCGATTCATCCCCGAGGCAAGGTGCCTTGGAGCCTTGGAGACTCAATCTGGTCACCTCGAGGCTGGAAATGATAGTTCCTGCAGGTGGGATGTATAGCCTGAGTCACATAACAGCGAGTGCTCTGGAGCTCAATGTTGGAAAGGTGCTAGGTGGTTCTGACATCATTGGTCCTCCTACGATAAACTGTAGTAACAAGACTGGGTAATTATAATGACTTCTAGCCTTTTTTGCCATAGAGCCCTAAACTGCATGCCAATGAGGCTACACAACTTTAAGGCCTAAAGGAAACTAAAATAGATAGTGCTTTCAAATAACAAATAAAAACCAAGCCCCCCAACAATGAAATTCCTGGAGAATGATTCTTTCAACGACAATCCGGCCCTTTAACCTTTATGTGGTTCCCAGGCCACTGACTCTTCCGGCTATCTTCCCAGCACCCCTCCCGCATCTGCATCCCCAGAGGGTACACTCTGCGTCACCAGCAGGAAGAGACGCTGCTAACGACGCTGTCAGCCGCGCTGACGCTGGGCTGGGGGAGGATGAGTCTAGAAGCTGGCCTCTCCTCCCTCCTTCCCTTCTGCTCACTTTATGCTCTGCTCCAGCTGCAGCTGGCAGGTTGCGCACACATCTTCTTGCAACCTTTGGTTGACAATTAGAAGTTCTCTTTTGTGCTATAGTCCCACGTCAGGGCCAGTAAGGTGGCCCTTTGTACTTTCCCAAGTGGTTTCACCATAGTCTCATCTGATCTACATGCTTCTAATCAGACAGGCTCATTTTAGAGATGAGGAAACAGGCCTCAAAGAGTTACAAAGCAAGAATTAAGGCCTGTGGTGACTGGAGCTTATGGTAGAGCTGGGTTCATTTTTTTTTTTTTTAAGATTTATTTCTTTTACTTTTATTTTTTGGCTGCTCTGGGTCTTTGTTGCTGTGAGTGGGCTTTCTCTAGTTGTGGAGAGTGGGGGCTACTCTTTGTTGTGGTGAACAGGCTTCTCGCTGCGGTGGCTTCTTTGGTTTCGGAGCACGGGCTCGAGGCACACGGGCTTCAGCAGCCACACACAAGGACTCAGTGGTTGAGGCTCTCAGACGTTGGCTCAGTAGAGGCTAAGGGGCTAAGCTGCTTTGGCGCAGGGGCTAAGTTGCTCTACGGTATGTGCAGTCTTCCCAGGGCAGGGGTTAACCTGTGTCCTCTGCATTGGCAGATGGATTCTTAATGACTATACAACTAGGGAAGCCCCAGAGCTGGGTTCTAACCCTAATCTCTGGCTCCTGGTCCAGAGCTCTTTCAAAGAGGCCAGTCTCCTCAGCTTCCCACTAGTGAAGAGAGCTGAGATCTGATGCCCTGATTTGACTCGGCACCAGCCCTGGGGACAGAAAGGATGCAAAACTTTGAGATCTTAAGGATACATGAAAATCTTTCCTGTGTTCAAGGAGCCGACTAGTGGGTAACAATTGAGATGAGGCAGTCCTTAAGCATGGTAAATCAAGATTTGACTCTAGGGCTGCTTTGTAAACTAGTGAATCTCCTATTACTAGATGTGTTCAACGGTTTGCTTTTCAGGGATATTACAGAGAGGTTTGATTCGACGTTGTCTGAGATCCCTTTCCAATCTTGAGAGTTTGTGATTCACTCCTGCCCATTACACTCGGGATTCAATGGCCCCAAACTAGCTACAGTACAACAGTGAGCAAATCAGCTATCCTGTCTGCCCAATTTGTGAGGGGAAGCTACCTCACAGAGTGGTTGGGGGTTCAAATGAGATAATACGGGTCAAACAGAAGGTATTATTTCATAATCCAGTCCTTGCGATACTATAAAAATGTTTATTTTTCTTCATGTGTTTTATCTGAAGGCAAAAGGTAAGGGTGGAAAAGGAATTTATAAAGTATCCTTTCTCAATCCTCAGTATATAGTACAAAGCCTGAAATAAATGGCAAGTCCATCAAAAGTCATTACTGATGCCAACAATGAAGTGCACAAACTTCTGCTGAAAGACCTCAGAAACAGACCTGATGGCACCAAAAGCTACCTCTATTATTTCAAAGCCCCAGTTTGATGACAATACTCTATCATGATCCAAGAATTATAGTTTTCCCCTCACTCTGGTGTAACAGTGATTGCTAACTAGGGAGTGCAGAACATTTGAGTTTTCCATTTCCACTTGACTGATCCAGTAAACATACACTTAACACATTCCCGAAAACGTTCAATACTGGGAAGGTGGACAGCCTCTGCCCAGATTCGACCAGTCTTTCAAAGCTTCATTTGTCAAATGCAAAGGCAATCGTTTCTTACACTTCTCACTTAACCAAATTTCACTGATTAAATACTCTAAGCATTAGGAATCTCAAGAATACAGCTATATTCTCAAACTTTGGTATTTTTTTCTAGATGGATTACAAGATTTCTACCAAGACTTGTTTGAGATGTTAAGTTATATAGCGCCTCTTCATTTACAAAATGAGGGGACTGCATAAATTGGCCAAACAGTGAATTGTTTAAAAATTACTGACAGAATAAGAGGCTTACCAAGATAAATATTCTAATGAGCTATAAATCCTGAAAATGTGATTTTAATTTGATGGGCTACCTAGAGCTAAGCAGCAAGGCTGTATACACTAAAATGTCACTAAATTCGAGCATGCATGCCAAGTGATTACATTTCAGATCTCTTTAAGGAAAAGATTATGTTTAAACAAACAATCCTACACATTTGAAAAGTGAGACTGACACTCTTGAACCTAACAACTTGGACAATTTCTCCTCTATTTATCTCATGACTTTAACTGTAAAAGAAAAAGGATACAGAAGAGACATTTCAGCCTGTGAAGGGGCTTTAAATGTTCACATGGGTATCAGGAGAATTTGTTTAAAACTGCTTATAAAGATGGGAGAGAGAATGAGCCCCATCCTATTATTCAATAACCATGTTTGTGATGCATCTGCATAATCTAACCATGCATAAATTAGTATGTGTAATACAACACTTATTTGCATAATAATAGCAAGTTAATAGATGCTTAAAGAGCAGAGACCAACACCACCTTTAAATCAGACATGCCTCCAGGCACTTTGGCCTGTACAGACCAAGATGCCAGAAAAACAGTGAGCACCAACCAGAGGAAAACAGTCAAACCATTCATTTTTCATCCCTCTAGACATTTCACTCCTTTCTCCCCACACATTGGGGAACCATTTTCAAACCACAGAATAGCTTAACATTTTAAGTGCTAACACCATTCTACAATAAAAATCTTAAAGAAATTACCACAGAGATTATCATCAGCAATGGCAACATAATGGACAGTTTATTTTCTTAGAAATGTAAATAGAAAGGAAAAAAGAAAAAGCTCAAAATCATATCCATGTAAAAGTGGGGGTCCACCTATTTGCTTAGCAAAAATAATGACCTAGATCAGATACTTTCATCCTTCATCTCCATCCTTTAATTCAAATAACTAATTGAATCCAAAAACTCAAACATTGTATCAAGAAAAGGCTTTGCCTCTCTTCCAACCTCTGTATGAGCACATGGTGCTGGGCTGGGATGAGGAAAACATCACCAATGTCACACAAAGGAAGAGCACGGTGATGGCTTCCAACCTTTAACAAAGAGGAAAAAAAATCTAGAGTTTAAAAAAAATAAAAAATCAATAGAGACTTCTAAATGACTCCTTTAAGATATCACTTTTCAATTTAACAGGACAGATTTATTTGTATGTGGCTCAAATGTTCACAATTGCTCCCTGTACCTTCATACATAGGAATGAATGTCACAGTGGCAAACGGCAGTAATGAACAATCTTACCTGAGGATATGGAAACCTCCCAAGAGCAAGCTGGGAAAGGAAATAATATTTGTCTAGTTATAGATTTGCATGCAGGGCAGATCTCCTTAAGACAGACAAGTACTAAATTTCAGAATTGTATCCAGCAAAAATAAAAATATCACAACCTCAAATGCACAAACTAAATTATTGTTGTAATTACACTGAAGAGTTGTATTTAGAATGAACATTTACATTGGACAACGTTGTATTCCCTGATAAAATATTCTAATTTTAACAACTAAACACTATCCTTATGTTGTTTCTCTTAGGAATATTCTCAGCTGTACAGGCATTATTCACATTTACAAGTGTACAACAGCTTCTAGACAGAGACACAAAATCATAGGAGACTGTTTTTTTTCTCTTGTACAAATGGGAACATTTAATTGATCCTAGCTGACTGTTCTGTAGAATTGTCAGTTATAAGAATTATTAAGAAGAGTTAAAGGAAATGGGCCATATGAAACAGGAAATTTTGCCACTATTTTCATTTCTTCCCCCATCCATTCATAGTTAAAAGGAAAGAGCTATTACTAGTGGGGAAATGGCATTTCAAGATCGTGGAGCTGGAACAATAGGTCTGAAATTTGGAAAATGAATCCTTAGACCAATTTTGCCTGATTTGTAAACTGCTATGTGTTTCTACACCACTCACTTAACTTTGGTCTTTCAATTCTCACCTGTGGAAAAAAATTACTCAACCAGGAACAGGATTAATACACAGTGATAAGATCAAATTTACCAAACATACTTTAAGACTATAGTATAAGACTATACTGTTATTTAAAGAAAATAGTGGCTAAATTTTGCAACTTCATAACGTGGCCCATCTTCAAGCTCAAAATCCTTTATATGTATTTGTAACTATTTGAAAGTAGAATTGCTACAACAGGGAACTTTGAAGCTGGAATGGATCCAAGAAACATCAATCCATTTTCCAGACTAGAATCCCAGAGTCCCACTGAAGACATTTTCACGTGATTAATAAGTGTGGGGATTGACCCCAAGACTTGCAACCTGATCCAGGATTCTTTCCAATGTAATTACACTACCTTTCTATAACTTGAGAAGTTGTATATTTATTTCAAAGACATTGACACTGCTCAAACATTTTTGAACTGCTCTTTAGAAACTATGTTTAGAATCATTTCAAGTAACAGAAGAATGACTTCATTTTATTAGAACTGCATCTTATCCTGAACTTAAAATTATACCCCTCTGCTTTTTGATCATGTAAATTATTTGTTGGCTAAGGTTTGAATGGCCTTAGTCAACAAAACCCAAAGCCAACTTCAAAAAACAAATATTTTGTTCCTTAATAAGGATAGACAGGAAGGTGCTGAGGTTAATTTTTAAAGTTCTAAAACCAGTGCATGCTTCAGCAACGTAATAGGAATAAACCTATTGACCTATATGACCAATAAAACCAATAAACCTATATGACCACAAAAGGTGACTACTTGGAAAGGGTCAACACTCATTTGGATGTATATATATATATATATATATATATATATGTATGTTTTGGAATACTTGATAAGTTTTGTTACCTTGCATTCATTTCTTATATATTCAAAGTTCTCAGATTTTCAAGATATAAAGTTACACTATCATTGTTTCATCTGGTGGACATCATTAATCCATTCAAGTATAAAGTGAAGGAAAAAGAGTGTGAATGTTAAACTCCTTTTCACAGTTTTGCACAATTATGTCTGTCTATATACTGCTAATAGTTAGGAAGGGAAGTGACTCAGCTCTCCACTGCCTCCACTGTACCCCCCACCCAACACTGACCATTGATTTGACTTACATTTTGTAAATACAGTGTGTTTCTGGTCAATGAGAATGTGTAGATTGACTCAGGAGGAGTCACTCTGGTCTTCTGTGGCAGAAATGGGTGGGCTAGGCATTTGCCCCATCTGTACTGAACTGACAGGCAGTGACTGCTCACCAAAGGTTGTCAACTATCACAACACCCATCTGCAGATTATGAGCTTTGCACACTGCTTCATTTGGACTTAAAAAAGTAGCAAGAGGAGGGTCTCTCATCTGAAAAAGCTGACAGCTTAACAACTACTAGAAAACATTTAGAACATTCTATCTGAAGTTCTTCCACAGGTGCTGCACCATCCCTGGTATATGCTGAACATGCTATTAGGGCCTACAGAAAACTTCTGTCCACCCGGCTTACCAGCAGAAGCAGCTTGCCCACCATACATACAGCTAAGGTCTAGACTAGCTGGCCAGTGTCAACACTGGCCAATGGTTCTTGCAGATAAAAGAACTAAGCAATGATAAATGGAAGCCTTTAAAAAAATGGGATAAGATGAACTTCAACACAAAACCACAAATTCTCAAGACATCACTGTCCTATGGAGAGGTGGGACTATAGCTGACTTAGGCACATGCATGCATCAACTTGGCTCCCTTCTCATGAGTGATAAAAGGTAATGAGGCTGGCTGATGTCATTGATTTACTCTGTCAGAGACCTCCATGCAAGAGAACAGAGAGAAAATTCAGCTGGGAGCCTCTGTACCAGCCTGCTTGGGAACAGGTGGCAGTGCTTGAACAAGCAAACTCATCATCCTTGGGACTGGCTCTACTTGTGTGTACTTTCCGGATATCCTGTGGAAGCTCAGTCTTACTTGTCAACTACATTCCTGGGAGGACTGTTTCTAAGGCATCTTGCAGATCTGACCTCTTCTGAATCAGAGGGCAGAGAATGGTTCCTAGTTCTTGACCAGAGATGCACAGCAATCATTTCCTCCTTCACACTGTTGTCACTGGGTTGTTCCAGTGGCAAGCCAAGGATTCCAATTCTACGTCAGTAAAAACTGGCAGCGGCATTGTAAGGCTGGCACCAAAAGCAGTCATTCTAAGACTATGGGAGAAGGAACTGCCTTCCACATAAGTCTTTGTCCGTTTAGGTTTAATGCAGCTGCAGTGTGTATGTTCTGTACTATTTGTCTTGTGACAAAACAGAAGGAAATATACAGCCAGGCCCTAGAACCTTTTTATCAAGTTCAATTAGGAGAAGGCAAAAAAGGACAAGGACTCTTAGCAGTTAGGTTGAGGCTGTCAAAACTCAAAATAAACACTGAAACCTTATGGGGAAGAGGGAGCACATATGCTATGAGTGACTATTTCAGAGACAGACAGACCTGGGGCCATTCTGTATCTTTTACCCCTACTGGTCTATTAATCTACTTGCATTTCCCCAGTTTTTATTGTCAAGGTATTATAAATTAGGAAACTTACAAAAGAGAGTATGTAATCTTCTCTGAAATGGCCTGCAGATATGTCACTGTACTAAATGTGTTTCAGATTTAATGAAGCTTTAATGTCCTTTTTAATTTTGCCTGTTTCTGTATCACCAGGGGTCGGGCAAGGCAATCAGCACTCAAGAGGGTGGTTTGGTTTAAAACTAGGAAAAAACTCATTTGCTTATGAGTTGCACTGTATTTTCTTAATTAAATTTACTGAGTAAAATGGTTTAAGTTCAGCCAACCAATGACCTTTGTATGTAGATTTAGATTTATAAATAGGTTAACAGTTAAAGAAGAAAAAAAAAAGAATCACAACAAAGCAAACAGATTAGGGCTAAGCCAATAGCAGTCACTGCTCTCTTTATCATCTTTACAAAAGAAGCATTTAAATTTAGGCAGCTTAAGTCCAGTTAAAAAAAAGTATATTGAAAAATGTGGATCCATGTACGTGCCAGCAATTCATCAGATGACTCTAACATCCTTTTCATTCCCAGGAGGGGAACAGCTCACATTATAAAAGATTTGGAAAAGCTTTATTTATTTTGGAGGAGTGGAGGCAGAGATGGGGGAGCGACAGGATTCTATTTAACATTAAACTTAAAAAGTGCATTTTAATTCTAAATACTTAAGATTCAGTAAACTGCTAAACACTCTGAAAACATTTACCAGTTAGGAATACACTTAAATAACAGTAAACTACTAACATTTCACTGTAAAACTAGTACTGTTCCTGAACGTCATCTTACTGACCTTTTAATTTGTCCATAATCTATGAAATACTACTGAGTTAGCATTATTTGAATAAGTTGGATTTTATGGTTTAAATAATCAATATATGTGTGGGTATGATTATAACAATTGCCAGATACATAACAACTGCATGATAGAAACTTTAGCATTTCAACAAAAAATCAGGGCAGAAGATATTTATTCACAAAGCAACAACAATGGCTTCTGTTAACAGTAAAGATCATTACTGTCATGAAGTCATAAAGGATAAAGGGAAAACATACACTGTAGCCAGAAAGCGAGTGTAGGACATAAACTCAGGATATGTTTTTGGTGACCAACTTTCCAACTTAGAATATCAACAGTGGGGGAGTTGTTTTAAATTTACAGTTATGTTAAAGAGCACTGGAGTTTTACAAATTGCTAATTTAGACATATTCTATGTTTCTCAACGAAACAGCAAATTGAAAATAAGTGTTTTCAACATGGTCAGTGATGTAGCTGAAGGAGGACTTTATAGTCTGAAATATTCTAAAATCTGTGAATTATCTGTGTACATCTTACACAGTTAAATTTCCACATAAGGATTTTGCCTTTAGTTGCCTTTAGACCATACCCTGCAGCTAAACCCTCATTTTACAGGATCACAGCAGCCACTTTGGAACATTCAGACACAGGGAAACTTAAAAAAAAAAATCAGACTTAACTATTGGATTACATAAAATTCCCTAGGTGAGATTTCATCCCAAGACCAATTTACACAGTCCTAGAGAGAGAGCTTAAATCATCTGAAACTATGCTGGCAAAGGACCATAATAAATATTAAATACCTCAAAACCTACCCTAAGATTTTACTTTTCCTCTCATGTATCAATTTCACTGTCCTCTTACTGAATGGTTTAAAAACAATCCAAAGGATATAACAGCAATTTACCAGTGCTAAAGTGCTTGGGAGGTTAAAGTGACAACAAAGGACGCAGAAACACAAAGCATCTTGAAGCAGGGTTTCAATTAAATGTGGAGGATTTACTAATACAGTATACCAAAAAAAAAAAAAAAAAAAAGAGTTACAAATTAATTTAATCTTCTGCCTATAGTTTGCAGCTGCACTCCAAAGTGTCTAGGGCTTAAGAACAAAGCCTTGAAGGGCCTCGGAGTGAGGAAAGCTTCAATTTTTAATGTATAACGCCATTAGCTGATAACTTGTGGAATCTGCAACCCCTGCGGAGGGGCATAAGTGCGAGTAACAGAGACTGATGAAGTGACATATTTGTTCACGTCTAGAACTATGAGGAAGAGGGTTATTACTAACACTATCAGGCCCAACAGAAATATGCCCTAACAACCTTTGGGACCCTCCACATTATCAGTTCTCACTACACCAAATATATTAAAATCAAAACCTAATTCCCTTTAATTAAAGACAATTAGTTTGTTTTACTATTATTGTTTTAACTTGTATGAGATTATAATACATTGCAAATTAAAGATGGAATAACAAATGGAATGAAAGCATCAAACTGTGAACACTTCTCCACCCATGTTTGGTGAAATGGACTTATGACTGGCATCTATTTCAGGAAATTCAAGAACAACCATCACTAAACATTGAAAAGTGGTGTAGAAACAATTCACCCTAAAAAGAACACAGTGGGACCATGCATATGCTTTCCCTATTCAATTTAAACCTTTCACATAATGCTTTCCTATCATTCCAAGGATTTCTTTAACACAAACAGAATTATGGCTCAATGGAGGCATAAGAAGCTTAATTAATTTGCCCAAGGTCATACTGGAGGTTGGTGGCAAAGCTTGTTAAATTACTGGGAATTCTGGACTCTACAGATGTTTTGGCAACGGCAAAGGTCCCTGATCGGCAAAGACCCTGTGAGACTCCCAGTGCAGTAGGTGAACCACAGCAAATAGCTCCTAACGCCTGTTCAAAAAGTGCCAAGTGCTCTGGAGGGCTCACAAAAAACGCTTCCTTTGTGTAGAAAGAGCCTAACTGTGAGGTTCCCATCAGGAGTGATTCTTAACATGTCCCAATAGTTTAAAAGGAATGACTCATCCTCACCAGAGCCCACTGATAAGAAAGTAAATTTGTTTTAACTTAAGGATCCCAAACACAGCAGCACGAAGAAATAAATCAAACATTTATCCATCATTCAGAAGGTCCTGCATTCTATTCCACTGATTACCAGTAATAATGGAGAAAAGATAGCATTACAAATAAATGTTTCTAATTCAGTGGATTTTTTTTTCTTTTTAAATTAGAAATGGGTTTATAACAGTGGACACTTAAATGGGGCCAGGGCAACAGTAATTCACAAGTACAATATCTTAATGCTGTTCCTTTAATTGCTTTATTTGTTTTACTGTAAAAAATGATTGCTTGCTGTAGTCTAACCATGAATGCTGAAAAGCATGATACATTGAGGTCTCAACCTGGGCAAACTGTACCTAAACTTACACTTTATTGCAGCTTAGTTCACAATCTTCACCTAATATAGGGTTATATCCCAGTGCAGCAGGAGGATAAATCATCCTGGAATATTACTCTGGCAAAGTTTAGCTGTGACTGCAGCATATGTGCTTTCGAGCCACTGAAGCAGAGGCCCATAAAATACACTAATTACTGGAAGTTATGGTCACTGAGTGATTGATAGCGCTCTGCAAGGCAACTTCCTCATTTTCAGCTCTTCTGACGGGGCTCATCCGCCACACAGCAATTATTAATTCATGACCCACCCCTCAGGCACTAGTACCTTTACTTCTAATTCTCCTGCTACCAAACTACTGCTGCAGCTGGACACTGTCTTTCTTCATTCTGATGGCTGGGTAAGGATGATAAAAGTAGATTTCATGCTAAATGCTATTGTTTTGAATCTTTAAATGTTCCTTGGTCTTTCTAACCTTGCTGTCCTAAAACACATAATTCTCCTCCTTCTCCCATAATACTACTTTACTTGTGTCATTTTCTTCCCTTTTCCTTTATAAAAAGTTTGTGTGTGTCTATGCATATATATGTATATGTGAATATGTGTGTGTGATATATACACACATATATAAACACACATACAATCCATCTGTCTATACTATACTATAGTAGACAAAAACTCTGCCTGACTAATTTTTTAGTTGAACACTGTGGTTTAAATGCAATATATAACTTCAACTAGGCTATAGTATATATGAGCCAGCAAATTGATTTTAAATAAAAGGCACCCCCCCCAAAAAACTTCCATTTAAACAGACCCACTTTGAAGCTCTGAAGACATTCTAATTGTTTCAAGTTGATTTCCATCAGTAGCTTCACTCAGAGCAATGCTAATTAAGATGTCTGAGTATATAACTGAATCTCTAAAACTCTTAAAAACAACTGTAAAGGTTTTTTTTGATGGCGTTCTGTGCATTGAGAAAAAATTCAGTGAGAGACTCTGAATTAAAGAGAGAGAAAGTTCAGTCATGATGGATGAAAGCAAACATTTTACTTTTCTAATAGTAAAACATGTTCTTCAAAATCTTGAAAGATTAAAAATGCAACAGTGAGGGTGGTTTTCCTGTGTGGAATCTGAGACAGGGTAACAGATGAATAGATGACTCTAAGCTACCTACCCTTTCAGAACTTGTTTCAAATTATTCCTCCTCTTCCACTGGGAGTTAGTCCCAGAAAATAATTTGGAGGACAAAATCCATACCCTCTCTGTCCATAGTATTCACTGGGCAGTGCATCGCATCCCATCTGGTAACACCTTCCTATATATCTAATGCCTGGTAAGTTTCACTTGTTTAAGGGCAAACTCTAAGTCACAAACTTTCATACATCCTCCATGACACCAGAAATAGTATTTTGCATTAGGCTAACCATGAGCACTTCGGAGAAGGCAACGGCAACCCACTCCGGTACTCTTGCCTGGAAAATCCCATGGACGGAGGAGCCTGGTAGGCTGCAGTCCATTGGGTCACGAAGAGTCGGACACGACTGAGCGACTTCCCTTTCACTTTCATGCACTGGAGAAGGAAATGGCAACCCACTCCAATATTCTTGCCTGGAGAATCCCAGGGACAGAGGAGCCTGGTGGGCTGCCGTCTATGGGGTCACACAGAGTCGGACATGACTGAAGCGACTTAGCAGCAGTAGCAGTAACCATGAGCATTTGCTGATTATGATAAGCCTCCTGACGGTGATGTCTCCTAGAGCTTAGTCAGCTTGGTGGTACATGGATGTTTCTACCATTAACACTACAATACTTTAATAAACATAGTATACAAACTTCTCAGTGTTAGTGGTCCATAGTTTTAACTGGGGCTTCCTCTAACACTGAGAAATTTGTATACTATGTTTATTAAAGTATTGTAGCATTAATGGTAAAAACAACCATGTTTTAACTGGCAAGGCACTCACACGTACATCACTGGTTAGAATAGTCATTTTCATATATTTTAGCATTATGATGAATTTAGTTGACTTATTTCTTATTAAAGACTAAAGGGTTACAAGAAGGAAAAAATATTAGAGTTAACTGCCTCCCAAAACATTTCATGTGCTTATGAATTCAACAACCATTCTCATCTTTACAGTAAGAATTAAGAAATGACACTTTTTCAGGCTGTTCAGCTAATGTGACCTGTGTCCTCTAACAGTAGGTAGCTTTAATCCTGATAACAGTCCCTAAGACCTCGCTTGGGTTGGGGTGTCCTCCACCTCTAAACTGCTCACTGGAGTCAGGTAGCTATGGGTACCCTGAGAAAACATCAGTGCTGGGGTACAGTCTGTGAAACTCAATCTAAGTCACATTTGTATTTCTAGGCATTTCAAAGAGTCAAAATCAGGAGATACACTCACATTGTGGCCTCTCTCTGTGTTGCTGCTCCTTGAGAAAGGGAGACAGGAGGCACGGAGGGGAGAGAGAGAGATGGAGTGGCCATCCCCACACCAAGAGTCCATGCACGCAAGTGAAGGCATCCTGAATTTTCCATTCTTAAGCACCACTGGACTGCACCCTCGTGAGAGGATGCTAGGATGCTGAGCCCTACTAGGATTCCTGACTCACAGAATCCTGAGAAAAAAATTAATGATTGTTATTTTAAGCTACTAATGTCGGGCAGTTTATTAACAGTAATAGATAACTGAAATGCCATCCTTGACATTGATGTCAGCTCTCCTGCTCGTCTGCCCGGTCATGCGGACTTTGCTTTTTACAAAGAATTTTATTTATTTATCCATCTTCGGCTGTGCTAGCCCTTTGTTGCTGCACACGCTTTTCTGTAGTTGAGCCAAGCGGAGGCTACTCTCTAGCTGCGGTGGCTTCTCTTGTTGCAGAGAGCGGGCTCTAGGGTACTCGGCTTTCCAAACTTAAGACTCGCAAGCTCTAGAGCACAGGCTCAATACTTGCGGCTCACAGGCCTAACTGCTCTGCTGCATATGGGACCCTCCCAGCTCAGGAATCGAACCCACGTCTCCTGCACTGGCAGGCAGACTCTCTACCACTGAGTCACCAGGGAAGCCCCCTATGAGTTTTTCCATTGCACTTTTACTGATCTTTTCCCCTCTGAGTCAAGGAGCTCCTAAGGACAAAGTTTTTCTATCCCTCCTGCTAACACAGGGCAGTACTACATGAATGTTTACTGATTAGATGGAACTCTTACCTACCCACTTCTACTTTATTTCAGCAGACATACTGGAGATTAGGTGAATTTTTGTGTTTCTTTTAAGAAAAATAAACTAGGCCTTGGTTTCTGAAAAATAACAGCAATCGTATTAATACATTTCAAAATACAATAAAGCTGAACCAACTATAGGGATAGTGTAGGTAGCAATCCTGTGAAAAGCAGTTGAGTCACAGTAAACCAGTCTTTCCCTTTTTCTAATTTCCTGCTCATTTACATTTACCATTTCTCACTCCTTTCTTCAAAACTACTGATCCACTTCTTTTCTACAGCTTAGTGGAAGAAGCAGACTTTCATCCAGAGTCAGGATGTTTAACTGCCGCTGCCTTGTCCAGTCACCTAGCCTCTCTGGAAAAGTCCTTTAATTTCTCTAGATCTCAGTTTCCTTATTTGCCAAGTAGGAACTTTGACGCTTACAGATCAAAGTTGGTGGAATGATCTTGGATACCTTAAATTGCTGATTTTTTTTGGTCACTTCCCGCCACAGTGGGAAGAAGCTTATATGAGATAATAAATATCAAATGGTTTTGTTAAGTGTTACATACACATAAAGTGCTGATATCCTTCCAGAATGACACTGAGCAAGAAGATGGCAACAGAGAGCAACAGAGGAACGCGCACTTGCCTTCACATCAGAGGTCCCAGCCGCAGGGCCTCTTCTGCACAGCCCTAGCTTTCACTATACCTGCAGGCGCAGTCCCTCCCTGGGATCCAGCGAGGATCCAAGCTCCCTCACTGATAGGAGGAGGGATCTGGCTTAACAAGTTCTCATGTCTCTCTTCTAAATAGTTAAAAGACACTTTGGTCTCTAAATACAAGAAAAGGTGTGTAAAAGATTTTTCTAAATAAATGCTAAAAAAAATTATTATTACTCAGGTCAGAATCAAAGCATGTAAAGCAGACTGGAGGATCTTTGAGAGGATTTTTAAGTCAATTCCAGGTCACTGGATTTGAGTATTGATAGAACTCAATGAGCAGTGATATCTCAAAGGTGGCAGCAGCAGTTCCTCAAATTATCACACTCTGAGAATTTTAGACTTGACACGTGTCAGTAGGACCCCGTCCGCTTCTTATCTTTTAGATCTCAACTCTAAAGTAACCCCACACTACTCAGTTACCCCTATTGTACGATGTTATTTCTGTCTAAAAAGTTACTACTGTCAAGCATAGTATTTATTTCTAATGTAGACTCTGTGAAAGCAGGGATTTGTCCCTTTCACTCTCAGCAATGCCCCAGTGACCATCACACTGCCTGCCACATAATGGCACTCAACAAAAATTTGCTAAGTGACTAAATGAATAAATGACTGCATCTTGTCTAACATTATACTTGGCTCTTCTACAGAATACTTCTTAAAAAAAAACAACCCAAACCTCAGACAAGTCTTCAGTCACTACTTAAATGTTTCTAGGGATGGGTCATTTTTTACTTCTAAAGGGATGGCAGCATTGTTGAATAGCAAGGGTGTAGGGATCTATCCATCAGAAATTTTTTTTTTGAAGATTATTTTTTTTGATGTGGACTATTTTTAAAGTCTTTACTGAATGTATTACAATATTGCTCCTGTTTTTTTGCTTGTTTTGGTTTCGTTTTCTGACCATAAGGCATGTGGGATCTCAGCTTGTGGGAGTTCAATATGTAGGATTATAATCATTCCCTCTACACTGGAAGGTGAAGTTAACCCCTGGACCGCCAGGAAAGTCCCAGGGAATTCTTCTTTAGACTGAATAGAAAACCATGGACTTTTTTTGTTGTTGTTAGCTTCAGAAAGTTCGGCCTGCCAGTCATAAAGCAGCAGATTGCCTATCCTCTACTGACAATTCTTCAAACACTGGAATATGAGTTGTTAAACGACTGCTTTGGCTTCTCTTTATTTCTTTATTTTTCATATCAAGACGTGATTCAAATGTTTTAAAAGTCCAAATTGTGTGTGCTTGTGTTTATATACGATTTGGACATGTGTGTTGAAAAAACTTTAAAAACAGCCTGAAATCCATCAAAATAACAAAATGCTTAGCTGGGATTGCTAGCACCTGTTCCATCTTGTTCTGTCAATCTCATGGTTGTTCACGACAGCTCTGAGCACAAAGCAAGCTCAACAATGCCTCATTCAGTGAGAAACACTTCACTTTGTCTGCCAGTTTCCCATCCACTACCGTCACTGACAACCTTGGAAAATGCACATTTAGGCATGGTAATCTGAGACAGCTGGATCCCTTCACAGACCCCGCAAAGGACTGAACCAGTCAATCCATCATCTGCCAAAGGTCACTTTAACAGCTTCTTTTTGCAATAAGTTATATAAAATTTCAGACCAAAAAAATGACAATAGAAAAAAATCAAGTTAAGACAGAATTACAGAAAGGGGAGTGCGAGTGGGGGCATGAGTGACAGAAACTGTTACATGCTCTTTTCCTCGATATTCTTCAATGGAAGGGAAAGAGGCCCATGACAAGAATTCCAGAACCACACTTCTACCCACTTTCCTATACAATCTCCCACTGAAATTTCCTTTGTCCTAGGACCCTTCAGCTTTAACCCTTCTGCTTTCTGATGGTTTTCAGCAGAAACTTCGATCAACAGGTAAGATACTTCACTCAATGGAGCAGCAGACAACATATTACAGTAAGAGTCAACGTCCACTCACGTTCTTGACAATGACTATAAAAAGGAAGAGGAGGAAAACCTGGTTATCTGTGGAGCACACCAAAGGCTAAGCTGCTATGGTTGAGAGAAGCTGACAGCAGCTGCTCAGAGGGCGTCCAGAGCCATCCGTCACCCCTCAGACCAGGTTCACAGTCACCGCGGGCTAGGAGAGCAAACAACGCTGCAGCTACAGACTGACCAGCAAAGTTACATTTCTGTTTTTGTTTGTTTGTTTGTTTTGAAAGCTGGGAAGAGGTAGGTTCTTCAGTATATTTAGAGGCAGGAGCTGAGTCTAGAGAACGCTCCATAATTCTTTTCACCTGGTAAACATTCACTGCCTAGATGTTATTTCAAAAGGAAGCTTACTTCTCAAAGTGCCTTCTTAAAAAATATATATGTTTATTATTATTGTTTATCACCTGTCTCCTAATTACAGTGTAGGTTCAATAAGGAAAGGGAACATGCCTGTTTTATTTATCAATGTATCCCCAGCACCCAGTAAAGTATTCGGCACATAAGAAGTTTTCAATAAAATTTATTAATGTTATATTAATATATAAAAATGTAAATTAATGTTATATTAATACAACATTAACACATTAATGTTATATTAATTACTGATTTATTAATGAATATTCATTAATGTTTATTAATACTAATGTTATCTTTGGTCCACAGATAAGAAGAGACTGATACTTGGAGTAACAAAATGACTTGGCCAAGATAACACTGATTATAAGCAGTGATGCCAGCATTTCTGGTTAATGCAAAATGTGAACTCTTAACAGTTCAAGAGTGAGGATGACAGCCTTAATATCTGAAAATATATCAGAGAAAGAAAACGACATACTCTTCACCACACTTTTCCAGAAACTTCTGTCAGCGGTATTGGGTGATCTGTGTCACTTTTTCAATACTTTTTATTTTCACTTCACATAGCTCAATATGCTTCATGTGTTTGCTCATAAACATAGAAAATCACAGTTCATTCTCTTGATATCTAATGAGACTTATCTGATATCCATTCAACAGTATGGATAAAGGCAAAATTTTAAAAATTAGATGTGTTAACAACTTTTCAGAACTCCACAAGACAAGGTAGTTACAATCAACTATTTGTACATTTTATGCTAAATTTCCCTTGGGAAAATTCTATTATAGATGTCTACAGAGAATTCAATAATTTACGATTTTCTGACAAAAATTCACTTTCTCTGGGTAAAAGCACTGATATATGTCATTTTTTTAAAAGTTAGGGCTTTTTTTTCCTCCTCTAGAAATATTAAGAAGAAGTCCATCTCAAATGACATATAAATATTTATTTCACATTATAAAATTAAAATCAAAACACTTATTTTGATGATTTTCTCTCCTTTGTTTTCTCTATTCCTTCTTCCTGAAACTTCTGTTTTTCATGTTAGATTGCCTAACCTGGTTCTCTAATTTTCAATTCTCTCTTATTTGTTGTTGTCATCTGAAAATTCCTTTGTTACTGCAGCCTGTTCTTTTTTCCCGGATGCCATAATTTCTCCTATCCCTCTGAGAGTATTATATAGTTCATTTGAATGTTTCTCCTCTGCAGTTTTTGAGTTCTCCAAATTTTTTCCTTTTTTAGTTATTTTAGGTCTCTGTTCTTACCTTAAAATCCTTCCTCAAATGTTTTGCTAAGAGTAAATTCTGAGTGAAACTCTGCACTTGTGTGTGGAGCCTGTAGGCTTAGGTAATGCCATTTAGCTGGACTGTTTCTACAGGAAACTCCCAGTGCCTGGATCTTTAAGACCTCTTGGTCACATTTTCCTCGAGAAGGTCTCTGCCAATATTCTACCTGAAAGGTGATCTTGGCTGCCAGTGTCCCAGAAACAGGGTGTAGTAGGACAGCTGCGAGTCTCCACATTTAGAATCTGAACTTTCATTTAACGCCTCTGTATCAGGAATGAGACTCGGCCTCCCACAGTACCAGGTATCACTTATTTTATTCTCAGAGAAATTCCTCTCCTTACTCCTCCCCTGACACACAAACTCCTCTTGTGTATTCGGGTTTAGGAGGGTGACCAAGTTAAGGAAAGAATCGCTGAGTCAGACAGCGTAACTGTTGGCAAACAGCTAACTGTTTCTCAGGCAGGCTAACTCTCTTCTCTGGCCTCACCTGCACTCAGTCTCAGACACCCGGCACCACCGACGTCCGAGGCTGCTCGGGGGTCTAAGGTAAACCAGGGCTTCTTTCTCCTTCGCTGCTGGCTTCAGGCCCCAGTCCTCAGGTCCGCTGCTTACTGTTGGCCGTCTGTCTGCTTTCCCACACCCAAAATGCGGTTGCTGTTGCCTCCTTTCCCTTTCTTCACGGTAATAAAGCTTTAAAAAATCTCTTTATGACCATTTTCAGTGGAGTTTGAGGTGAGAGTGGAAGATAATGCATGTGCCTCAATGCCAGGCTCCTCTGTCTATGGAATTCTCCAGGCAAGAATACTGGAGTGGGTAGCCCTTCTCTTCTCCAGGGCATCTTTCCGACCCAGGCATCGAACCTGGGTTTCCCACATTGCAGGCAGACTCTTTACCATCTGAACCACCAGGAAAGCCCTTAACCCTAGTTTGTAGGCTTTTTGAACCATATGTGAACATTTCAAAAGGTAATTCCTCTTAAAGAGAAGGGATAATGGCTTAATTTTCTCATTGTGACCTTTCCACAAGCTCTGAAATGGAGCTTCCATCTAAAGACCCCAAGAGATTAAGTGATTTACCCTAGGATCTGAGTTTATACTGGCTGAAGTGGAATTTGAATCCAGGTTTGATTCAAAACTCTTCTTCACACTCCAAACACTTGCGATCCATTCAGCAAATGTTTGTGAGTGCTTACGTTAAAGACTTCATCAAACTTTAACTCTGATCTTTATTTTCAGAAACTACTTTAAAATCATTACAAAAGTAAGAAAAAAATTGAGCCCCAAAGATTTCCTGAGTAATCACTAGGGCAGTGAAATTGTGCTAGAGAGGGCAGGAGATTATGGGAGAATCGGATTTAAATTCTGTCATAAGGATCTATGACATAGCAATAAATTAATATAATACAAAGTGAAAAATGCACATGCCACAAGGTAGATGTAGATGAAGGTCAGAAGAAGAAATTACTTTTAGCTGGAGAGATGAGTTGGTGTCATAAAGGATGGGTATTTAAATTGTATCTTGGGGAGAAGAAGAAAATGATACTCCACATAGAGTGAATGGTATAGTGCTCCCTGAATATATTTAACATGGTTAAAGAGATTTTGAAGCTCATAAGAAAAAGTCTAACTCTGTCAGAACAATACAACCCATCAAATCTTCAGAAGACGGTGCTACTTTGATGACAATGACCTCGTGTGACTCTCTGAATGTGCTCTTCACCTATCTAGAGACATTTTTCATCGGACGGACCTTGCTTTCATCATTTAACACATCATTCAGACCACTTCAGTAAAACAGTGATCATGCTGAAGAGGGGTCTCAGAGGACGGGATGACACTCCAATTAACCAAGCACACTGAGCCAGACTGCTCTGTGCTTTTGACTCAAGAGACTGCTGGAGAGAGGAGGTGAACAAAGGCAGAAAGAGCGAGGAGGACCCAAGTGAAAAGGGCAAGATGCAGGCGCTAAAGATGGGGCTTTCAGTTTGACTCCTACGGAAAAGCCTGTCAGATTATTCACCACCGACTTTAATAAGTTTATAATAACCCGCCAAAGAGAATCACAAACCAGAACATGTACTTGGATAGCATACTCAGTGAGAAAGAACCCTGACGACTGACCTGGTGCCTTTTTAGATGTGTGTGCATCGTCCTGGGCGCTAAAAATGCGACGATAGAGGAGGGCGTGTGCTGACTCATTTTTTTGACCCAATTAGGACCAGCTGAAAAATCCAGCTTTTCCAAATATGACTGCTTACTTCCCTCCTATAGATCTGTGTTGTGATTTGAGTGACACAAGAGTATGAATGGGGGGAGGGGGGTTCAGGGCCGGGAAAGCATATACACCCATGGCTGATTCATGTCAATGTACAACAAAAGCCACTACAATATTGTAAAGTAATCAGCCTCCAATTTAAATAAATAAATTAAGAAAAAAGAGTATGAATGGGGTAACTAATTAGTGAGAAACAACCGTGGGACTCTCAAGCCATTCGTTCCGTGGGAGAAGAGAGAAGCACCGCACAGCCTATGAAACTAAGAAACCCTGCCCTAAAACATCTTAGGTGCTCCCTACCCCTAGGAATGAAAACTACCAGTTTTTACTATGTACACACTCTTTTTCATTTTAAAGTGTAGCCCTAAAGTCTTTAAAGAGCAGCAAGAAGGGTAAACAGTCCTAAAAACCACCCAGTCAAGTGAATCGGTGGGATCTCTCTACGAGAGTCAAACAAATATTCTAGGTAGAGCAGGATTAATTTTCCTAGCTTGTCCTAGTTTAGACATTTTGTATACCTGTTAGTGGTCTCACTTCTTTTTTTTTTCATTTTCACACTGATTGTTGTCATAAAGGCTCAAGGAAGAAGTGCAATTAATTCCACGTGGGTTCTTTTCCCCATTATAAACCCCTTACATGGCAATGACCTTTATTTTGTTCTATAATTCACATGAAGAGAAATTTCAAGGCCTGAGTTGAAAACCATAAACAAAAAACACAGAAAGGGGCTGAAATCTTCATAGCTTAGTAAAACCACCATGCTTAGTCAAGCTGAATAATCTCAATTTTTCCCTTCTTAAGGATAATTTCCATCCTTTATCTTATTTCAGCCAACTCCAAATACTATATATAACTAACAAAATCCTGGAGAAGACCCATTTTAGCTCACAGAAAGAGGGATACTGAACTGAGAGAAGATGGGGGCAGTGTTGCTGCTGGATAAAAGATAGTCTGATATTAAAGATTCTGTGCTTAAGGCACAAATGTACCTGTGACTTTTTAAATGGCACATTTTAGCGGCATGTAGCATCATCTTTTATGGAAGAGTGTGGCGAGAGGCCTTGTTATGACTCCCCATGGGGACTGGGACAGCACATTAACACGGGAAGGGCAGGATGAAGAAGGCAGGCAAAGGGGCACCTGTATTTTAGGAGTTTAAAGCAGTGAAGGCAGCCTTTTGACTCTTGAATCACCAAAAACCTCAGGGATTTTATGAAATTTAAGGGCGGGTGCTAGGTAGAAGCAGTAGGGGAAGAAAACTTTAGTCCCCGTTTTGTCTCTGATTCTTGTGTAATTTCAGGAAAATTTCTTGGCTCAGTGTCCCACATTTTTACCCCACTGCTTCTTTTAAAATTTTTACTGATTTATTTTTGTGTGTGCTGGGTCTTTGTTGCTGGGCATGGGCTTTCTCTAGCTGTGGTGAGCAGGGGCCACTCTTGGCAGCTTTCTCACTGCCCTGGCTTCTCTTGGGGTGGAGCACAGGCTCCAGGCGCACAGGCTTCGGGAGTCCCAGCACCGGGCGCAGTGGTTGTGGCGTCTGGGCTCTAGGGTGCACGGGCTCAGTAGTAGTGGCACCTGGGCTTAGTTGCTCCGCGACGTGTGGAATCTTTCCAAACCCAGGGATCCTGCACTGGCAGGTGGATTCTTATCCACTGCACCACCAGGGGAATCCTCCCCCATTGTTTCTTTACCACCTGGTACTCTAGGGGAATAAACTGATTGATTCAAAACATTTTCAGGAAGGTATCCACACAAGTAGGTAGACCTTGCATACTTGGACATCTGCTCTCTCCTGAAAGGTTTACAAAGATCCACCTTAGAGTGTGCTGGGGGATGGGGAAGGGTTCCTCCATCTCTTCCTTCTTTCTCCAAGGGGCAACCTGCTTTAAGACAACCCCGCTCAACTGTCAGCTCCTTTGAGAAACCTGTCTTGCTCTCCCCGCCTGAACCTTTGTGGCTCAGAGTACTTCCTTTTCACTAATGACTGTCACACTGCCCTGGGCTTTAAGCGTCTGTCTTCTCTATCACAGGCAGGCCTTCCTCATCTTGGTGTGCTCCACTCCTCAAGGGTCACTACATGGTAAGCACTAAAACATGGTTACTGAATGAATGAAAGTGCCTACTCTCTGCAGTGCATGTTTAGGAAAGGAATCTTGTTTTTAAAGGTGAGGATAAACAGAAGAGAAGCAATTACTCTTTGAAGATGTTAACTATGTTTCAGGACACAATTTTTTACTCAGAATTTAAAAAAGCTGCTGAGATGCACACTTCTCTCCATCTGCAGTGATTCTGAACAGGATTTACCACATCTATTCCTAGCACACCATGATGAAAGCAGAGAAATTGGTCCTTACGTGCCTTTTGTGGGCTGACTTCCCAACCCCTTCAGGTAATGTTCTTATCACATCTGCTCCTTAAAAAAAAGAACCTCAGTGTTCTCTTATTGACTCACACACAGTTTCTCATCTATGGACTCAAAGCCTCTGATTCCTATTTCACATTACATATTTTTGTACCCCAAACGAATCTGGTATAAAACACATTGTTGTTTGGTCGCTAAGTCATGGCCCACCTGTTTTGTGACCCCCATGGACTGTAGCCTGCTAGGTTCCTCTGTCCATGGGATTTCCCAGTCAAGAACACTGGAGTGGGTGGTCATTTCCATCTCCAGGGGATCTCCCCAACCCAGGGATTGAACCTGCATCTTCTGCATTGGCAGGCGATTCTTTTATCACTGAGCCACCAGGGAAACCCATAAAACACATGCCAGGGCCTTACTCTTCTCTCTAAAAACTTAATTCACCACCTGTGTTTGGTCATTTGTTCTCACTTGCCTATCTGCTGTGTCATAAGCTCCCAGAATACCGAGACTATGATCACACAGTTCCTTTCAAAAGCATTTAGTTAAGTATCTCACACAGAGGTGCTCAACAGCTCTTCGTGATGATCATAAGCACACTGCACTTTACACTTTACACTATTCTGGGTCATAAGCTCCCAGAATACAGAGACTATGATCACACAGTTCCTTTCAAAAGCATTTAGTTAAATATCCCACACAGAGGTGCTCAACAACACTTCGTGATGATCATAAGCACACAGCACTTTACACATCTCTTCCGCCTCCTAACATCTGGCTCCTCAGCATCTATTTTAAAATGCAGGGAGCGGCAAAACACCGAACTCTTTTCAGCCCTCACTCTTGACCAGTGGTCCTTTTCTACTCCCCACTTCATCACATGAGCCAAGGCACTCCTTCAGGCCTCCTGGTGTCTCACACTCATTGTTGACACTTTTTCACACAGTTCCTTACACCTTAATCTTATAAATTCAACGAGTCCGTTTTCTTCAGTCTTCTAGAGACTATTTAATAGTTTACCTCCAGGATAAATGAACATGATCAACAAAAAAATCCCAAATATATCAATGGCAATCTCCCTTCCTATACAACAGAGTCTCTTTTTATTAATCTTTGTATCCTGAGCACTCAGCAAAATGCTGGCAGACATATATTTCAATATGCAACATAAATATGTTCTATTTATTAAGTATCTGTCTATCTACCTACCTATCTTAACTAGTCTCCCTGTTTCCATGACTGTCCCTCTATATTCTGTGCTCCATAGAGCACGAAACTATCCTGTGAAAACATATTTCAGATAATTTACTCTCAGAGTAACATCTAAAATCCTGACCATGGCTTACAAGGCTGTATATGATGTGGCCCCTGGCTACCACTCTGAATGTGTTTTTTCCCATTTTTCCTTGCTAACTCCACTCAAGTAACTCAGGTCTCTCGTACTATTTGCTGTTGCCTGATGACCCCTTCTTTTCACACCATTCCAGTCTCAGCTCAAAGGCTTTTTTATCGGAAAGGAGGACTCCACTTCATTTTTTCCCATAGGACTTACCACCACCCGACAGATTATACACTCAGTTATCCTTCTGTTTCCTGTCCCAAATACTCCACCCCTCTCACCAAATGCAACTTCACGAGAATCAAGAATGGAGTGTCCTTCATTACTATATCCCCATTGCCTACCTACTAGACATAGCAGGAGCTCAATACATCTAATGAAGAAATGAATATGAAAGGAAGGAATGGTGTGCTCTAAATCTTAAATCTGTTAGTTACCCTGTTTGACAGTATCGCTATGCCTCTGCATGTTTTTAAGTCACACAATTCCAGAGTTGTTGCAGAAAGTTAGAGACAAGAGCAGACTGCTTAGAGTCATAAAATGTTAGTTTGGAAAGGGGCTTAGAGATCATTATTTAAGAGAAGAAGAAACTGAGGCCCAAAGTTAAGCATAGGGGCTTGCACAGGGCCACCTGAAAACCAGTAGCAGAGCTAGAACTGCAACCTGGGTCTTTCATTCCCTCTCTAGGACTCTTAGCTTTATACCATGCAACTTCTCAAATGCGCCACACTATATCTGGTCTTTTATCAAATATACTCAATGACAACTCATTTAAAATACACTAAGGGTAATTATATGTGGAGAGCTGAGCTCCACAAATCAAAGGTACTAGTTTCCCCTGAAACAGGCTAACTGGACATGCCCTTTGGGATTCTGTTGGGAGACTCAGTTCTGAGCATCTGTCCACCAGCATTGCCAATCTCTCAGCTGTTGCATATACACTGTATTTCCTCTTAGAGCCCCTTTCATGAAGAAGCATAAAAATATGGTTCAAGAAACACTGAATATTTTTGCTTTCTTTCTATAGTGCAGGTGAATTGACTGAAGACATCTCCTTAGAAATTCAACTGCACTCATGCATTGCAAAAATCACAGAAAAAGTGTTTGACCAAAAAAAAAAAAAAAAAAAGTGATGGAATTGTGACTGCAACTCTATCCACGATCTTATCTGAGTTCTTTTAATTTTTTTAGAGAGTTCTCTTTTATCTGAATCAATGTGTGTAAGATATATCACTTGAAACACTGGAGGATATCTAGGCTCTATACTGCTGTTATTCATGCCGAGCCAGGTCTCCATCTAATACAAATTCTCTGCATTTCCTTATAGATCAACAATCACTGTACAGAAACCCTAGCACAAAGCTCTAGTGGTACATGCAGCATACTAAAATAAGATCCATTCTAAATACAGCTGTAAAGTGTAAATACATTAAAACTGTGCTACACACATATACCTATCCTCCTTCAAATCATTTCATACCCTGTCCTGCAACATGTGATATGAGTCTAACTGGAATAAGGTGGTTTTCTTCTTTCTAAGCAAACATATAGAAATTATACATCCAAATGAGTAGGCTGTACTGTTTAATAAGGTAATCACCTCTAGAAGTCATATATGCCTTCCAAGAAGGCTGCTATCACACATACTTTTTCTGGAATTTCTCTTTTCAAAACACAGGTTCTCCACATTTAATGTGCATATGGATCACACTGGGAACGTGTTAATAAGGCTAATTCTTACAGATTTGAATTTAACTGGTCTTTTGATGGGAGGCCGGGAACCTGTGTTCTCAAGAAGCACTCCAGGTAAGTTTTACACAGGTGATCTGTGAGAAAAAGCACTTTAGAATAGCCATGTAAGGGGATCAAAATAAGGACTACTGAGTTAACCTCTGTTACATATACACATAACACACTGGAAGCTTAATTTTTTTTTTCAAATAGAAATGTTTCTCCTAACAGAATATATCGGTACAGATACACATAAGAGCATCTATTTGCAATCAACATACCTCCATGAAAGAGATTCCTAAGCTCCAGACATCAGAATGAATTCCATACTGCTCCCCTGAAATTCTTTCAGGCTGAAAGAAAACAGAAGGGAGCTTGTGAGTTGACGTAAGCTACTCCAGGAAACACAGATGCTCAAGTGAGCTCAGCTAAGGCACAGTCACCAATATCTGCACAGCACATTATCAGCAGAAAAACAATCTTATATGTATGTGTATTATACAGATAATCCACAGAAACTGTATAGGTAATACAGATATATTAGATGTAATTGTATTGAATCCTCGCAAAGATCCTGTGAGGGAAACTTTGTTATCTTTAAGATAAAGAAAATGAAGGCTCACATTTGTGAGATATTAGGCAAGGTCCTAAACTAGTAAATGAGCTGAGACTTGAACTCAAACCAAATCCAGTGGTCTTAGTTGTCAAGTGACAAATTACAGGACATTAAATAATAGTATCACTTATTTGCATTTTGAGAGATGGGTCTGAATCACTAGGAATTCTGCTGTTTAAAAATTTGCATTGTATGATATTAAACTTGTAGGAAATTTTTAAGATTAAGACTAGTACAAAGAAAACCCATATTTCCTTTGCCCAGATTCACTTACTGCTCAACATTTTATCCCATTTATTTGGCTTCTTTTTGATATAAACCAAGGAACAGTTTGAAAGGTCCTTTTGGGACTCTTGGTCCCAAAAAATATGTAGAAAATACTTGTTCTAACAATTACTCTCTAGTTCAACATTTATTCTCTAGTTCTCAACAATTACTCTCTAGTTCAAGAGGACTAATTCCATACTGAAGTGGCTGCTGCCTAGTTTCTCTATCCCTCCAGGATTTGGCATTCAGTAAGGTACTTCACAGAAGTCTTTTGAACGAACTCAGGAACAAATGAATAAAAGAAACTGAGGTCTCACTGAGATGGAATGGTTGCTTAAGGTTACAGGGCTAGTAATGGCAGGGCTAGGATCATGACCCATACCTCTTGGCCCCCAGTACCATACTCTATTCTTGGTACCATCCCTGGAATTCTTGGAAGCCACCAGAGCCATCATCCTTCAAAAGCTAGCATGAGCCACCCTTAGCAGTAACTGGAGTTAGGGTGAGTCTGGTCCACTGCAGATGGAAGAAACAGGCATTCACCACTCACCAGCAGGGGATACACCAGGGGTATGGAAGACGTGGGCCAGATACTCTCAGGAGAGTTGGCTTACTTGCGACCCAAACTTTGTAACCTACTTCCCACACCCACCTACCAGGCTATCTCAATATATTTACTGTCTTCTGGGACCATTTTTCATAAAATTACGTAAAGCCCTACCCTGGGGTAGCAGGATGGATTGTCTTACTTCCCTTCCTTTATTTATTTAATTTGTAAAATACCTTTCCTACCAAGAATAATTCTTCCCAAGGGCCAAGAGTCATGTGACCATTTCTCCTAGCCATGAACAGACATGGTCACTCCAATCCCCTCATACTTTTTCTTTTATGTTCTAATCCCCACTACCATCACTTTTTAAGTTTCATGGTCATATCTGAATGAACCCATTATCCAATTCTAGCGAGATCAATTCATAATAGGAAGCATCCACATGGAACCAGCCAGCCAGTTATAGGAGTAATGCCATCATCATCACCGTCAACGACAACGTCATTACTCCATGCATTTATTGAAGAATTTCCATGTGCCAGGCATTGTTCTAAGTGCTTTTCATGCATATTTTACTTCAGATTCATAAATACCCATACTTGCTAAGTCACTTCAGTGGTGTGCGACCCCACAGAGGGCAGCCCATCAAGCTCCCCCGTCCCTGGGATTCTCCAGGAAAGAACACTGGAGTGGGTTGCCATTTCCTTCTCCAATGTGTGAAAGTGAAAAGTGAAAGTGAAGTCGCTCAGTCGTGTCCGACTCTGTAGCGACCCGATGGACTGCAGCCCACCAGGCTCCTCCGTCCATGGGTTTTTCCAGGCAAGAGTACTGGAGTGGGGTGCCATTGCCTTCTCTGAAATACCCATACTATACTGGTACTATTCATCATCCCCATTTAATAGATAAGGCAAATGAGGCACAGGGAGGTTTAATTTGTACCCACTGGGAAAGGATGATAATAGCTACCACTGAATGACCACCTAATTTGTCCCAGACACTGGGCTAGATACTCTGTATCCTCTACGTTTCATTCAACCTGACAAACATTATTGCCCTCATTTTACAGATGTAAACACTGAGGTTTAGTAAGATTAAATGACTTGCTAAAGTCCAGAGTTACGGATTAAGTACTAAATGTATTATTTAAGTACACAGCCAGGATTCAAACCAGGTATGCCTGACTGCAAAACCGAGGTTCTTTTCTGTGTGTCAAATGGCCCCTCCAAACTATAAGTCAGAAGAGTCACACACTAGTCTTGATCTGGTCAGTATTTCTCAAAATATAGCCTTGGACTCATCCTCACAGAACTGTCCGAGGTGCCTATTACAAATGAACTTCCAGAATCAAAATCTCTGGAGGTGGCTCTGGGAGACCTTCATTTTAGAAAGTTATTTCTCTGAGTGAATCTTCAGTAAACTCAGCCCCAGTCACCAAACATGTCTTTGTTTCCTACAGAGAGGACGACCTGCCTTTCTCATCTCCGCGTAGTGCCCAGAAAGGTTCCTTCTGAGGCCCTCCTGTTCAAGGGCCACCCTTTTCAGGTGAAAACTTCCTCCACTCCTCAGGTCGAATTATGAATTCCTGCCTCTGTACTTCTTTTAATTTATTGCACTGAGTTGTAACCATCCAGTTGACAGTCTGCTTCTGAGAGGCAAGGAGAGTTCTTATCTCATATCCAGCACCATGCCTGGCACCTAGCAGGCAGCCGGTTCCACAGGTCTGTCCTCAAGAATTCGTGCAGTAGTAGGGACTGGAAAAATGTGTCCAGGCAGCTGAAACTAACTTGGGTACAAGATGTACCCAATACATCCTGAATTTATGGAGTCAGGGCTTGATGGCCTAAGACTGCACAACTCAAATCTGTTCTCACACTTGAAGCCAAGATGGCCCACTCTGTCCTCTTCCCTCCAAAACAAAACAAGACAAAGCCAACAGCCAGGTATCTCACTACTGAGCGAAGAGCTGTGATGAGTATTTTTCACTTAAAAACCAAAAGCTGGGTTACTTACGGACATGACATTTGTCACCAGTATGGAAAACTTAATAGAAGGAAAAATATGACTCTTGTCTGAAGCACTTCTGCACTGAAGTTTAAGTGTGGAGGGAAAACTCTGGTCTGTTCTTAATGAGAACACTAAGGAGTGGTGATGATTTAAAAACCAGAGGGTCTTAGAAGAGCACTGCTCCAAGATGGCATGCACACTCCACCCCTCCACTTACTGCTGTGACTGGGCATGAACCTAGGACCCAGATTTAGTTAACTCATTCCAGAACTGTCTCACTAATTCTCTCTTGTCTTCAACATCCTACCAAACAGTGAGTTTTCATTTTTATCTAGTAGTTTTGTTTGGGGCTTTCTCAAATCAACTATGTCACTTTTAAAATCTGTGATCTGAAGTCTGTTTGTAACCTTTTTTCCTAGTGGTCTCTACTTAAAAAACAAAAGACAGGCTTCCCTGGTGGCTCAAATAGTAAAGAATCTGCCTGTAATGCACGAGACCCAGATTCAATCCCCGGGTTGGGAAGATCCCCTGGAGAAGGGAATGACTACCCACTCCAGTATTCTTGCCTGGAGAATTCCATGGAGAGAGGAGCCTGGCGTGCTACAGTCCATGGGATCACAAAGAGTCAGACACCACTGAGTGACTTACTTTCTCTCATAACACAAGACCCTAGGGTTTACTTGTCAAAAGCAGGATGATACCTGGTACATCACACCCCTTACTTCTTCCCATGAAGGAATTTCTGCTCAGGGTTAGGCTACTCAGAAAATTAATAAAGCATGCACAAAACTTTAGGTTAGTATGTAATAACTGCGAGGAGATCAAACCAGTCAATCCTAAAGGAAATTAATCCTGAATATTCATTGGAAGGAGTGAGGCTGAAGCTGAAGCTCCAATACTTTGGCCAGCCAAAAGCTGACTCATTATAAAAGACCCTGAAGTTGGGAAAGATTGAAGGCAGGAGGAGGAGGAGACAACAGAGGATGGTTGGATGGCATCACGGACTCAATGGACACAAATTTGAGCAAGCTCTAGGAGATGGTGAAGAACAGGGAAGCCTGGTGTCCTGGAGTCCATGGGGTCGCAAAAAGTTGAACATGACTGAGCGACTGAACAACAACAACAGTATGCTAAAAAAAATATATATATATATCTCAATCATAAACAATGGGGATTCTTTTTTTTTTTTTTAAAGCTGGCAAGATCACCGTGTGGGTAGTAGAGCATTCAGGTTAGACAGGGTTCTGCAGTCACACTACTCTAACTCAATCTATCTTCCAGTTCACTAACTCTCTCTCGTCTTCAACATGCTACCAAACAGTGAGTTCTCATTTTTATCTAGTAGTATTGTTTTGGACTTTCTCAAATCAACTATGTCACTTTTAAAATTTGTGATCTAAAGTCTGTTTGCAACCTTTTTTCCTACTGGTTCTTTGGGTTGCTCTGTTTCTTTGTGGGCCTGGTTTTCTTTGCTTTACGGTTTTTGTTCACGAAAAAAAAATTTCGCAGAGGTTTTCTGGGGCCTCACATTGATGTGTCTACCTCAAACAACATTCTCAACATGAAGATCCTTTTCTAACTCAGGTCACATATACAAACATCCAGGGTACAAATTTGTGCCAGTTAGTCTGTGGCCACAACTTTTCCCCTTATTCTTTTTCTTCCTGTTGCTCTTTTGTTTCCTGGGATGGGGAAGAGTAGCTTTAGATCTAGTTTGTTTGTTTTGTCCTTGGTAGGGTGGGGGACTCTTCAAGCTTCCAGCATAGTATGGGGATGATCTCCTCTGAGACCCTCTGCCTTAAGGAAGCCCTCTTATCATTCACAGCTGCAATACAGGCAAATATCCTCAGGAATAAGTAGCTTTGGTACTCTAACATTCTATTTTCCCCTCTGTTGTAGGTTTCCTTCTGAAAACCATCCTGGGAGTTCCTAGTTGTCTTCTTAGCTCTTCAGTGCATTTGAGATGGTTTTTACAACTATTTTAATTAGAATTTTTCAGCAGAAGAGTTGGTGCAAATAACCTAATGTGCTACTACCAGAAACTAGAAGCTGGGGTCCTAGTTAAATCTTGACCATCACTACTTGGCCAGCTCTGAGATTCTGGGCTAAAGTTACTTCACCTTTGGTTTCCTTACCTGTAAAATAAAGACATGTATACCTAATGGAGCTGTCTGAAGACTAAATAAATCCACGTAATGTGCTCAATTCAGTACATGCCACATGGGGATGCTTAGTAAATGTTGGCCTCCTTCCAATCATCACCACTATCACTACGATCACTGCATGAACATGGCCAACTGAGCCAGATCATGGAATCTGCACAAGTTATAATCTGGGTAAATATACTTTCCAAGAATAGGAAGAGTGCAGGTGGAAAAAATGTTCAGAAGATAGGGATAGTTATTTAGACTGACTTTCTGACCCCAAAGGACAAGTATTTGCATAAGATTTTTTAATTTCAAAACTTCAGGAATTCATAGTAATAATGTTAAAATTTTATATTTGATTTTAGGAAATTATAATAAATTACAATGACTCAATAGTGGGTTAAAGTTTCAGAGACTTCTATCTTTAAAACAAGAGTAAAAGTTCTAGTAATTAGAATTTTCAAGAAATGATTTAATATAAATCCCCAAAACCTTTTGGACCCCGTTTGTAATCCTTCTGGAAGAAATCCTGTTAAAATATACCTGAAAATGTTTCTTGCTTTGGATTAAAATGTCCATTAAGCCTAATTACCTGCCTACCCCTAAAATGTAATGTGTACTTGAACATGCCACTTCATTGTCTGGGTCATCGAGGAGGTGGGACCAGATGACTTTCCAAGTCTCCCACAAGGACCACTGTTTAACATGCCCATAAATTGTTACTGTTTGTTTGCTTGTTTGTTCTAATGACTTTATAATCTTAGAAAAGCTCCCCTATCTTTGTCCTAATTACCATTTTCTTATACCTAACATTTCAGATTATAGGAGAATAAAGTGAGACTGTTCACACATGCAAGGCTATTTCTTTGATTTATTTTCTTTTCAATATTTGAGCAGTCTAGTGGGTTGTATCTGAGTCATCCGAGGGTCTTTATACTTTATCACACAAGTAGATAAAATATAATACAAAAACTTAAATCGTCTGCTTATAATTAGTGAACAAATCATTTTTGGAATGCAGGTTTCATGAACTGATTCATTCATTTAGCACCATGTGAAGGACTGGATACAGAGAAAAAGCCAGAATAAACCCTGAACATACTAATTCAGATTTGGAGAGACACATAAATAATTTGGATAGAGTGAGAGGCACAGCAGTTAAGAGTTCAGTTCCTGGAAGCTGATTACGTAAGTCTGACTCCTCACTCTGCTACTTATTAGCTGTATGAAATTGGTTAAGTCACTCAGCTTCACTATCCCTCATTGTCTTCACCTGTAAAAAAACAATATTTATCTACCTCATAGGGTTGTTGTGAGGATTTAAAGAGTTCAGTCATCTCACACGCTGGCAAAGTAATGCTCAAAATTCTCCGAGCTTGGCTTCAACAGTACGTGAATCAGGAACTTCCAGATGTTCAAGCTGGATTTAGAAAAGGCCGAGGAACCAGAGATCAACTTGTCAACATCCACTGGATCATAGAAAAAGCAAGGGAATTCCAAAAAAATACCTACTTCTGCTTCATTAACTATGTTAAAGCCTTTGACTGTGTGGACCACAACAAACTGTGGAAAATTCTTCAAGATATGGGAATACCAGACCACCTTACCTGCCTCCTGAGAAATGTGTATGCAGATCAAGAAGCAACAATTAGAACTGGACATGGAACAACAGACTGGTTCAAAATTGGGAAAGGAATACATCAAGGCTGTATATTGTCACCCTGTTTGTTTAACATATGTAGAGTACATCATGCAAAATGCTGGGCTGAATGAAGCACAAGCTGGAATCAAGATTGCTGGGAGAAATATCAATAACCTCATATATGCAGATGACACCACACTTATGGTAGAAAGTGAAGAGGAACTAAAGAGCCTCTTGATGAAGGTGAAAGAGGAGAATGAAAAAGCTGGCTTAAAACTCAACAATCAAAAAACTAAGATCATGGCATCTGGCCCCATCACTTCATGGCAAATAGATGGGGAAGCAGTGGAAACAGTGAGAGACTTTCTTTTCTTGGGCTCCAAAATTACTGCAGATGGTGACTACAGCCATGAAATTAAAAGACCTTTGCTCTTTGGAAGAAAAGCTATGACCAATCTAGACAGTATATTAAAAAGCAGAGACATTACTTTGCTGACAAAGGTCCACAGAGTCAAACCTATGGATTTTCTAGTAGTCATGTGTGGATGTGAGAGTTGGACCATAAGAAAGCTGAGCGAAGAAGAATTGATGCTTTTGAACTATGATGGTGAAGACTCTTGAGAGTCCCTTGGACTGCAAGGAGATCAAACCAGTCAATCCTAAAGGAAATCGGTCCTGAATATTCATTGGAAGGACTGATGCTGAAGCTGAAGCTCCAATACTTTGGCCACCAGATGCAAAGAACTGACTCATTGGAAAAGACCCTGATGGCAAAGACTGAAGGCAGGAGAAGAAGGGGATGCCAGAGGATGAGATGGTTGGATGGCATCACCAACTCGAAGGACACGAGCTTGAGCAAGCTCCGGGAGCTGGTGATGGACAGGGAAGCCTGGCGCGCTGTGGTCCATGGTGTTGCAAAGAGTCAGACTGAGCGACTAAACTGAACTGATAAGTAAAGCTTTAAAAGAGTGATTAGCGCATGGTTCTAATTAAGTGTTCACTATTACCATCATTGTTATTATCATTGTACTGAAACAGGTATGAATATAAAGTGAGAGAAATGGATGCAAAGTGAGTGCATTATATTAAATGATCTCTAATTGTAGATACTTAAAATTTATTATTTGTCCTCTAGCCTATAA